>NC_072734.1:76274116-76582207 GCF_026930045.1 Uloborus diversus
GGGGGGGAGAGAGACCCGGCACGAAGCAGTCAGGTCAGCCCAGAGTTATAACTGCACAAGAGGGGAAAGAAAAAAAAATTATTCGAAAAGTCCCAGCGCGACTTCAATCGAATACGACCACAAAAAACTACCAGCAAATAAAAAAAAGTTGTAGAAAAATAAATAACGCCGGATAAAACTCTTTTCACGAAGTGGTCAAGCGGGGTAAATGACGGTAGGAACGAAGCGAAACATCGTCTGCTGTAACATCGTCTGCTCTTACATCCATAGCCGGTGGCAGCACCGAGTCTTCTGGGAGGAAGACAGCGCCAGAAGCTCCGATTGAAAGGGAGGAGTGAGTGGTTTTTCCTTTCTTTTTATTAGTATTATTCCTTTAGTAAATTCGCGGGGTTTTTTTTTATTCTCTTTTTCCCCCACTGATTCAAGACTTCATTCAAGTAGGAGATGGATCTATTGCCATTCCCTCCATTAATACTTTTCGACAATACGACTCCTTAAAGGATTTAACCGTTCGCGGCACCCATACAAAAGATAAAAAAGGAAAATGATACATTTTGCTTCCATTCGGCAGGCAGGTGATATATTTGAGGCAGCAGTCGACTAACAGTCGGGAGGAAAAATTTTAAAAAGTGGTTATCATACAGTCCAGATTAAATGCAGGGGCGTGCACAGAAATTTTGGGGCCCGTCACAAATGACTTATACATCCCTCCCCCCCCCTCCCCGCTACATTGTTTATCCCTACGTCCCTACATATATTTCACCCCTCATTTAAGAAATCTCGAGCCCCTACAGGTTCGAGCCCGGGACTACAGGTGTCCCTTCTCCCCCACTCCCCCTCCTGTGCACGCAACTGATTACATGCTCTAAAAAAAGTAAAATATGCATTAAAAGTTTAAAAATTTGTTATTAATTCCTTCACAGAAACATATGGAAGATTTCACTGTGTTTAGTGAAAAATGAGTAGTCCATCTATTTCTGGATTTCAAAAAGACGGCGGGACAGTGGCCCAGCGAAGGGGTGTTTGGGAGTAAAAAAAACCTTCAGAAGCAGGTCCAGGTCTACAATTTTGGGCCCCCTGTAAAACAGAAACCAGGCTCTCTTTCCGTCCACTGGATTGCTTATGCTGGATTGGGCCCCTCAGTGCTGTGGGCCCCCTCGCAGTGCGGGGTCTGCGGGTGCGTAGATCCGGGACTGTCCAGTAGTCTTAGTAGTCCAGTAGTTCTTGGTTGTCCAGTGGTACATTATTCAGGGATGCCCATCTAGAAGGCGCAGACTGTGCCATTGAAATTTTTAAAGGGGGTTGTTTTGAGGGGTATTTTTTTTTCTTCTTTTTGAAGGATCTTGCTTTTGGGGGGTCTTAGCGAAATTTAGAGGGGGCATTCCTGAATTATTGCCATTCCTAATACAGTAGTGTACACGTTTCAGAACTATTATGATCAAAAAACCTCCTTCATCAGGTAATTCTGGCTGCGCTAGTGCGGGAAATACGTATTGAAACAATTATTCATGAAGAAAATTATATATACATTAATTGATTTTACACAATAAATCAATTAGTTCTTTAACTTTTTTTCCAATCAGCTTTTGTCGTTTGACGTCTCATTCATAAAAATAAATAAAATCTCATTGGCTACCAGATGGGGCAGCATCTCCATGATATTTTTCCATTGGTCATCTGATTTTTCTTCCTTTTTTTTTCAGGAAGAAAATGTTTCTTTTCAATTTACTTTTGCTTAAAAAAATGTAAAATCAAGTGAAAAGCTATTACAAATTGCCTTTTTTATTATGCATTAACGTCAAAAAAAGCAAAACATTTCATATGCATACAGGGTATTCCGTTTTAACCTGCAAAACCCTTATTTTCACAACCGTTAGCACTAGATATATACTTCCACTTGCAAAAATGTTCGAAATCAGATGCAGAGTTAAGATATTTAAAGTTTGAAATGAAAATAAAAATAAGTCAAAAAAAAAACTTTTTATACGGGCATTCAAGTCATCTAACTTATATTTAGGGAAATGATCTCCATTGAAAAAATAATTCCAACACAAAAAGTTTGAAATAAGTACGACCAATATTCACCGAAATATGAAATGCAGCGTTTTGTGACTTACACCACTTTTCACTCGCCGTCCATAACACCTTTTGGGGGTAAATATAGCGGCTAACAAGTGATTAAAATTATATGTGTGTATAGAGTGTGGTTTTTCAAATTGTTCGAGGTTTTGTAGTGTGTTTTTCGCGTATATCACGTCGTAACATTTGCATTTATTTTTGAATAGCAATGAAAAATATAAATACCTTGTTTTTCTTACTATGACGATCTCTCATTCTTCTGAAAGGGCGATAAGCTCCAATCTCATCTTCTGTATGGTCTCTTGAAACTTCGAACTGGAATATCTACTTAAGTTTTGGTCGCACAAATGTCAAGTTTTTTGCGTCAATAATAGTTTTCAATGGAGATTATTTATCTAAATATCAGTTAACGGACCTAGGTCCCGTATAAAAAGTCAAATTTTGTATTTTTTGACTCATTTTTATTTTTGCTTCAAACTTTCAATACCTTAACTCTGCATCTGATTTTGAACACTTTTGAGATTGGAAGTACACATATAGGATTAACGGTTGCGAAAATAAAGGTATTCCAAGTTAAAACGGAACAACACCCGTTACACTAGAGACGGATTATAGTGTATAATCCGTCTCTAGTTATCAAATTTGCTACTTAGTCTTCGGCGAGATAGTGACCAAAAATTTTTTTTCGAAATTTATCTAAAAATTACACATTTTAGTTTAAGAGTTCATTTTAAACGAGAGAAAAAAAAAGACTCGATTGCACAATCTCCTTTCAAACTATTGCCAAAATGTAATCAGCGCATGAACACTCTAGGGATTAAGACATGCTGCTATCAACATGGAAAGATCGCGCCTAATGCCGGTTAATATACAAAGATGACTGAAGTTTTGCGGTTTTAAAAAAATCCAGAAAGGTCTGAACGTAAAAATTGAGTCATTAAATTACTCTTTTCCACACATTGATGGTAAATTTTGCTTTTTTCTTTTTCTTGATTGCAGAACATGCGTCACTTGACACAATTTTTGTTTTTGAGGTAGGCCGTGCAACGCGCGGATTGCAGCTAATGATATATAACACGAATAAAAAACATGAAAAGGTAAAAGGAAATTTGTGTGACACCTCAACTTTAAGAGCAGAGATTCTCAAACTTCAGACCTCCGCTGACCCCCTCCGGAAAATTACAAACTTTGCGGATCCCCCCTCACTTTTTTCAGACAAATTTATAACTTTTTATTTATTTTCCTTTTTTTTCGTGTGTATGTGCTTGAAATTAAAAAAAAAGGATTGTACCGTATTTTCCTGCGTATAACCCGCGGATTATCTGTTAAAAAAGTGTTAAAAAGTTATCTGTATTTTTTCCCTCAACACCAACGCATTGAACCTCAATATATACAGCAGGATTCGCCGAGACCGTTACCTTGCCTGCATGTAGTTTATTTTACACAGCTTGAATGTTCTTCTTACGCGATTCAGGATGTGTAAAATAAACAACATACCGTTAAAGAAGCCTTCATTTGCACAAGAATAGCCTTTGCTCCTTTCTTGACTTTGTCTTCAAGTAATTAGCGTACTATAATGACAATTTAGAAAAGAAATCATTACTTTTATATCAGTTTTGAAAAAAAAACTTAGAATGTATTGTTTCACGTTTTAAATTAAAAAGTTGCTAAAATTTTATGTAAAATCAAAGCTTCTCCAGAACCCTTCCCGTAAAAATCTTTAAAGTTTGTCTACAATTGTGTTTTTGGAACTGCAAATTTCGAAAAATTAAAGGGGGAGGAGGAATTAATTTCTATTTATTTTTCAAAAAAAGAAGGAAAAAAAATATCGGGGAGAGTCCCGAAGCTCCATTCCTTATGGCCTATAACCGCGTTTTAAGGCTTCAATTTCTACAAATTTCCGCGGAGTCCCCTGTACCGTTCTTTCCCCTAACATTACCAAAGACCGTCTAAAATTGCGTTTTTAAAACTACAAGTTTCAAAATTGAGAGAATAGAGGACCAAATCAAATGAATCAAATGATGACATTTTTCCCTTATTGTGCCCCAACCCCCTCCCCCATAAAAATTATTTTATAGTTCCGCTATTGTGTGTGCTGTGTTGTATGTACGTACGTGTATGCATATATGTATCGTTACAAGATTTTTTTTTCTTTGATTCAAAAAATGTCTTCCCACTGTTACACAGAAATTATTACTTGCTTTAAGTTACTGCTCATGATGTATGTAATTTGGCCTTGCCTTAAATAAAATTAATTTTACTCATTCAAAATAATTAGATATTAAAAGATTAAAAATAATATTTTTATTAAATATATTAGATTAATATTACTTTTTAAAATTTATTTATTTATTTTGAACAGAAAGGTGGTGAAAGTGATCCCCCCTTCCCTCCTCCTCAGAAATCCGCCCTTACAACCCCCTGCCGGTGCTGCAAGGGAAGCGTACTGCAGCGCCGGAAAGCGTACTGGACATAAACGTGAGATAATTAACATTTATGATTTCTTTGTAGCTTTTCACTATCTGATTAATTACATTTTATTTTTGAAAGTCAGGGTGTGAAAGTGCACCATCCTGCCGGCAATCATAGACATAAACACGATACTGTTAATTTTTTTGTGATTTACTTAGTAGTTTAGGAATTTTGTAGTTTATCCTGTGTTTAAAATGAATTTCATTTTATGTATTTACCACAAATAATTATTTTAAGAAAGGATAATTGTTTTAAGAAAGTTTATATAAAAAATATTTAAAAAAAAAAATTCTTTTTTTTTTCCTCCAGAAATCAGGGGGGGGGGGGTCGAGTGCACCCATGATCTGGCCCCCTCACTTTTTAAAGGCACGAGCCGCCACTGGTTATGTAAGTAAAATTCTATTTGAAATTCAATACGGAATAAAAATGTTATCACCAATTTTCTACAAGTTTACTAATAAAAGTAAACTTTTGAAGTTAGTGAACAAAACACTGTTAGCCTAGATTAAGTGTATTAATTTTTCACATGAGTTGGCGTATTAGGATTTTAATTATGAACTATGGATTGGCCAAACCTACCCTGGCAGCGTCATAATGCTGTGATTAGGATCTGCGTAGCCTACACAATGCTGCTTGCTTATGTTTGCCTATATTATAGGGAGCCACCACCCTCTGCTCGCTATTGTTTTATTTGAAGTACTGGTGGTACCCGCACGGCTTTGCCCGTAATAGAAAATATAAAAGGTATTTTGGTTCGCCTATATATTTACAAAGAATGTGTGCTGAATTTTCTCGCCATTTGGCTTGTATCCATGTTACGGTTCCACGTTATGATAATTTCGCATTTCGCCAATTGGCTTGTGCCCATGTTACGGCTCTACGTTATGATAATTTCGTAATTTACTCGTCCATCTTATGATAATTTTTTTCTTAAAATTGGAATAGAAAAAGAACCACATCGAATTTTTGAAAAATCGCTTCGAGGTGCACACCCCATGCTACAAACTAACTTTGTGTCGAATTTCATGAAAATGACCGAACGGTCTAGGCGCTATGCGCGTCACAGAGATTCTGTCAGACAGAGAGAGATCCGGACAGAGAGACTTTCAGCTTTATTATTAGTATAAAGACAATATCCTAAGTGTAAAAAGTGAGGCAATGTATAAATTTTGCTTAACATAGATTTGCAATTATATGAACTTCGTCATATACACAAAATTAATTAATGTGTAGTGTGTTTTCTTCGAAGAGTTCCAAGGGAGGGGGAGGGGTGCGTCCTGCATGTACTTAAACAAAAACTTTTTAATCTCTCACAAATGTGTTTCTTTTTGAATTAAAATATCGTTACTCGTCCTTCAATCTCAATTATATTTAACATTTTAGCTGGATAGCGCAGAGGACCTCCTGGCATAGACTCGCGAACTCCCAGGGGTCCTCGGACCACAGTTTGGGAAACTCTGGCATAAAGTGAACACCTAGCGGCATTTATTGATTGCGAAAACTTTTATTTGTCAGGAACGAAGTTACGTTTTTCTTGTTTTAAAATTTTAGTATAGCGAGTCTTTTTCTTAGATGGTGTCTTGACGTTTTACTCGATGCGTATTTCTGCTGTTATTCATTGAAAATAGAACTATATAAGTAGTCCAGTCGCAATAAGTGCTCAAAACAGGGATGTAACAACGTGCATGGAATATGAGATAATTTTTGAGTTCAGAATATTGTTACACTGTTAAAACCGGAGGAGCCAGATAGGTGCGATTTTCCGCCTTAGGGTGCAAAGACGGAGCCATAGAGAGTCACAGAGGCTAGGAAATATTGTTCCGATATCTTTTAGCACCTCAGTGGATGAAAGAAGGTAATGAAGGGCCATCAGCTCACGCAGTAGCCAATAGCGAGTCTTTTCCTCCGCAAAGGTGTCTCGCTCGCACATGCGCTGTGCACTCCGGGATATGTTCAGTTCAGCCACTTTAATGGCGGACGACGATGCGGCAACGTAGTTGTTGATACATTAAATTTTCACATTGAATTGACAACTAAACTGGATTAAAATTCAACATTTCTGGGACAAACCTTCAAAACCTTGCGTAAGTACAGTCATTTAATCATGGTATAACATTTAAGGCTTTCCAACAGGCTTTTAGTGTTTTTAGGGTCGAGTTACAACAAAGTAAATTGAGTACTACTTCTTGTTTATAGTTAACCGTTTTAACATAGTGATGTATGGCTTTTTCTATCATGTGTACTAATATATGCTGTTACTTGCTTGTTGCGTCAGCGGTCTCGCGGATTTTCCCCAAAATGTTTATTGTTAGCAATACGAAATAATTAATAAGTAACCGTTATGAAAATTTAACGATGTAACTTAACTGCTACAGCAGATACACTAAATGTCTTTATCTTCTCAATAAAATAGTTGCGTAGACGAAGCAAAGGAAAAAAAAAAAGACGCTTGGAAAAGAAATCTCTCTGTGTGTTTCATGCCATGACTCATTACGTAAAAATATTTCGTTGGTGTTATTTCAAAAAAAAAAAAAAAAAAAAAAAAAACGAATGGATTGTCTAGACGCGTTTATTATTATTTTTTTTCTGATTTCTGTTTCCAATGCTTTTTTATTATGTGGGCTGCCAAAAATTTGTTTTGATTTTAGTGTCAAAAAAGTTCCTATTTAAAAAAGAAAAAAAAAGTGCTTTTTTAGATTACTTATGTTCAAATAGGATATTCAAATGTCGAACCATATATGTATACGTATCAATATGTTACTCTTGATTAAAATATTTTGAACGTTTATAAAACGCCTGCAATTTATGAAACGATTTGATTTTTCCGTGATTGTAATATAACTGAAAAATGTTGAATGTGTCCGTAAATTATCCATAGATGCCTACATTCTTAATTTTTGGTATTATGCTGTAGTAAATGTCAATATCCAATTTAAAACTACAGAGCAATCCAAGGGTTTATATGAGAGTTAGAACTCGGATAGAGGAATTGAAGTCATGAACGCTTCTAAATTATGTTGGAAAGTCTGAAATGTGATCAAATGCCTTAAATGACAAATTTTAACCCAAAATCAATTCAATGTGAAAAACGTACCAAGACTTTGTATATCATAAGCACAAACAATAAACACAATAATATTCAAAAATGCACACAATACGGGGGAGGGGGGGGAAGAGGATCTACTGTAGAAATCAGTAACGGTGCCATTTATCTCTCTGAAGGTTCCTTCTTTTCACCGCCGTTGTCTGTCTTTTAAAAGGTGCCCGTTTTTCACCCTAATAAGAGGTGCGATTTCGGCTCCGTATTGGGTGTCGCTGGTGAACAAGCGTTTCACCCCTGAAAGGTGCCAAACGCAACCTGTAGTTTTAACAGTGTAGGGGTAGTTAGTCAGTAAACATACTAAAAGTCCCCGCCCCTAGGGCGTGAGCTAAAGGTGGGAGCGAGAAGGGGACGAAAATTTTGGGTTGTTCGAGTTAATGTCGGAAATGGTGGAAAAAATGCGTTTGAAATAAATATTCAAGTTACATAAATTTATTATGAAATTGTTTCTACACATATGTGTCAAATTTCCAATAATTTTCTGGGGATACGTAATGAAAAATCGATGATTTTCGGAAAAATCATCTCTTTTTTGTCTAACATTTAGGGGAAAGTGGGGTAAAACAAGAAAGTCGGGAGCAAACCGAGTACCAACTTCCAGCCCCTTTAAGCACTGAAATTGCGTGGTCAAGGGAGGAACTACCTTCTACCTTGATGAGAAAGCAGTGGCCATTAAATTAGAAAGCAATAGACTCGCTTCTTTCGTTTCTGTGGAAAAAATTCTGTTTGAGTGGTTTTTGCTTAAAATGTTTGAGCAAAACTAGATCGATTATACTACGTTCCTGTTTCTGCAACAGTAAAGGTATGTAGCTCTCTTTGTACAACATTTAATTACCTTCATTATCATTCTAAGTAATTGTATGCAGCGTTCTGTATAGTAGTATGACGGCATTTTTTATGAAAGCTGTACGTGCGGGGCAAAACCGGGTGCTATCCTCAAACACTCAGAGAAAGACGTAGCCGAAAGAGGACAAGAGAAAAGGAAAAACTGTCATTTTGACGGGCTCCCCATACAAGATTCATCTTTAGGCAACATTGCAAGAAAAGAAAAAGAAAAATGGTGGAAAGAAGACCAAAGTTGGCCTGGCAGAAAAAAAACCTGAGTGAAAGATAAACAAATCAAAGAAAAGACCACATTATATAAATGCCAGAAAGGAACAGAGAGAAAATAAGTGTCAAAAAAAAAAGAAAACTGAAGGAGCAAATGAGGGATGAGCCAGTGAAGAGGATGACAATACTGCCTGCATTTATTTACTGCAATGAGCTTTATTCGGACTAGAAGGGTGGTGAAGGAGGATCCAATGTCGTCGTTTGGCCCATGAAAGCTGCTCTGGGGCCGAAGAGGAAGATAACTATTTTACTTGCGACTGGTGTCAATAGGCCTTGCATTACAGCAAAAAATTAAAGACAATTAAATTTACTGTCAACTCATCAATATGTGTCCTTTTATACTTATTCTCGTATGTTTTTTATAATAGTTAACATATGTCACTCAATAAAACTAGAATTTTGTGGAACTTTTAATTATTTTTATTTTTCCATAGCAATAACATGTCTACCCGGTTTTATCGGGTAAAATTCCTTTTTTTACAAAAAAATTAGTAAGAATTAAAAAAACAAAACAATTATGGTTTTGAAATAGTGGTTGCATTAATAGATAACTACTGCGTACTTTTGCAAAATTTTGTTCCTGTATACTAAAAACTGATTTCTGAAAGCCTGCAAACCTTAGGGTCCCGGTTTTACCCCACTTTCCCCTACTCCTAGTGCCTCCTAGAATCCGTATTCATGAAAGTTGTCAATAACAAAGTTGCAGAGCTTTAAATTTCCTTCAATTTGGTATGCTATTTTGTTACATTTTATTCAATCCATCAAAAGTTACAGAATTTCAAAAACGCACTTTCATGGCAAAAAAATGGAACACTTGCCATTCAAAAATTTCAAACTGACTCGAAAGGCTCACGTACTTCCTCTTTCTTCAATGAATTCGACAATCCTGATAGACATTAAAGAAGTGGTTTGTGGATTACTACAACACAAATGAATTTTATGGGGGGGGGGGGGTCATAAAATTATGACTTTGTGACAAGGGGGAAGGAAAGAGTAAGAAGTGTGACATCAAGCATTTTTTAATACGAATATGTTTATGAAATTTAGTTTATAAAAAGTACTTTGTGACAAATGGAGAGGGGGTCAAAAATGTTGAAAAAAAGATTAACATCATTTATGGACAGCACCTTACTTGTAATCGGACAAAGATTTGCAGAACTATATGCAGCATGAATTAGCTCCATATAACCATGGCATTATTTAACGAGCGTGGACTGAGGAAGTGCAGAAAGCCAGCACTTCCACAGTAAGAACTTTGTAAGAAGTAATTAATAAGTAAACATACTGAAAGTCCCCGACCCCAGGGGGGAAGTTAAAGGTGGGAAGGGGGAGCCAAGTTTTGTGGTTTTCGATTATATCTCAGAAACGGCAGGAAAAATGTGTTCCGAATAAAAGTGAAAGTTAACTAAATTTATTGTAAAGTTGTTTTCATAGATATACACTGCTCGACATTGAAAATGCAACACCAAGAAGGAGTCAGAAATTTATGCAAATTTTAGAGTAGACGTACATCACTGAGTTATGTAAATGATGTGAAATGCGCAGCTCTCCGACGCACGTGAAGTAAGATATAAGGGAAGGAACGTGCAGAATGGACAATATTCGTGTCGTTATTTCTGACTGGAGAATTATCAAAGAAATTTTGTTTTTGTCTTGGAGGATATGTGTAAGACGAGAGAATGCCAGGCCGCCGTCAACGAAGGCACTTCCAGCAGATAGACGATTTTACGAGAGGTATGGTGATCAGACTGAGAAGGGGAGGTTGGTCCGTACATCAAATCGCAGCTGATACCCACATGGATGCGAGCACGGTACATCGGCTGTGCCGAAGATGGTTCGAACAACAAAATGTGGCAAGATTGAGGGGTTTAGGGGCAGCCAGAGTGACGTTAGAACGCGTGGGTCGACAAACATCGACATCCACCGACAAGCTGTAATAGACCCACAAGTCACTTGTTCCTCGATTCTGCAGCAGGTGCAAGATCCCTGAATGTTCCCGTGTCAACCAGAACCATTTCCCGTCGTTTGGTTTCACGTGGTCTGCAATCACGGCGTCCGCTAAGAAAACTGCCATTGACCCCACAACATAGACAGCAACCTTTAGTATGGTGCCAGACTAGAGCGACGTGGATGACAGAATGGCGAAATGTCGTGTTCTCAGATGAATCCCGCTTCTGTTTATCCAATGAGTCACCGCATACGTGTATGGCGTCGACGTGGAGACAGATTAATCCGGCAGTAACTGTGGAACGTCCCACCGCACGACAACGTGGCATAATGGTTTGGGGCGCAATTGCGTACAATTCCATATCACCTGTATTTCGTACTCAGGGCATTATGACGGCCCAACGATGCTTGGATAATGTGTTGCGGCCGGTGGCAATCCCTTACTTCCAAGGGCTACATAATGCAATTTTTCAGCAGGATAACGCCCGACCACACAGTGCTCGCATCTGCCAAAATGCTCTCAAAGGCACACAAATGCTTCCCTGGCCACCATTTTCTCCTGACCTGTCACCAATCGAACATGTGTGAGATGTGATTGGACGCCGTTTGCAGACTCTGTCCCTGCCTCGTTCAGAAGACGAACTGTGGCAAATGGTTGTAAGGGAATGGAGAGCCATCCCTCTGGACACCATCCGCACCCTTATTGACTCTATGCCTAGACGTGTTTCTTCATGTATCGCTATCCGCGGTGGTCCTACATCCTACTGAGCCGACGCCGTTCTCGCTCTGTATTCTGCCTATCATTTTGAAACTAAGATCATTTATTATTCCTTGCTGTCTCTGTCTTTTTTCCAAATTTCATCACTTTCTGACCACTCCTTCTAGGTGTTGCATTTTCAATGTCGAGCAGTGTATGTCACATTTCCAGTGCCGCTTTTTTAGGTATGCGTTCTTGAAAACCAATACTTTTCCAAAAAAAAAATCTCGTTCTTTTTGTCTCAGAGTGTCTGTGCCAAGCATGCGCTCAAGGGATCTTGTGCAGCAATCATGTGACAAGGACCCTGATGGTTTTCTTTGTCTCGAAAATCCACCGGCTGAACACTTGAACTGCAGATTCAAACCTGATACCAAAGAAATGCGAAGTCTATGTCCAATCACCACTATACCCAGCTGACAAGCAATCAAAAACTATGAAGTTCTAGCATGTACTCAACTTCGTTATTCTTACTGAAATGAATATGTGACGCTATAGCATGATAATGAAAATTTTAATATTAGAAATAAGGTAAATGTAGCTGACCGACAGCACCTTTTTGTTATCATAGTTTTTATTACATTATTACTAATCATCTTTTGAAAGTGTTTATATGGAATATGGACTGACAGTAATTAGAAAATGAAAGTATCATCTTCAAGGTGATATCTTGGTTTTATTCTGAGGCGGAAGGGTAATGTCACCAGCAGTGGAAAAGTTGTTCTAAGAAATTGGTAATGCATTTGATGTCATCGTCGTTCCGTTCGTCCTAGATAAATATTTTGGTTCCGTTGTTGCAGCCATTTTTGCCATGAAAGTGCGTGTTGAAATTCTGTAACTCTTGATTGGTTGAATAAAATATAACAAAACAGCATATCATATTGAAGGAAATTTTAAGCTCTACAACTTTATTTTTGTCAATTTTAATAAATATCGACCCTGGGAGGATCTAAGAGCAAATGTTTGAACAAAACAGAAAATTTTTCCGAAAATCGATTTTTCAGAACATATACCCGGAAAATGATTGAGAATTTGACAAATATGAGTAGAAACAGTTTCATAGTAAGTTTATTTAGCTTGAATTTTCATTTTTAAACGCAATTTATCCACCGTTTCCGACATTTTCTCGAAAACCTCAAAATTCCCCCCTCCCTCCCAGCTTTGGCTCACCCCCTAGGGGCGAGGACTTTTAGTATGTTTATTTACTAACTACCCCTAACAATCTTCTGAAGTAAAAAAATATTGCACATTCCATGCACGCTACAATGTGTTCCTTGATTGGACAAAAGTACAACGAAAACAGAAAGAATTTCAAAACGATTATTTTTGTCTCGTCGTGGCATTGATATGGAGTTTCACCTACGTAAAGATAATTTTATTCAAACTGATTTTCCAAGGATTAAGACAAGATGACTCAATTTCTGTTTGCTCTTTCGTGTAGATATCTCTCAGAATTGAAGTAGTTAAAACAAGACAAATGCTTCAATGAGGCATTTATGGAAGTCAAAACTCAAACAACTTGAAATTCAAGTCACATCGAACTCAGCCACAACCTTCCTACCATGAATCTGTTTCTCACGCGCTGAAGCATAAATTAATTAATTTTGCGATTGGCAATTCCAAACATTTCGCCAAACTCTTATCTCCGACAAATTTCGTTGACAAGAAACAGCGGGTAAAGTTGTTTTTATCTCCGAAAAAACATTTCCTGATGTGAATTCGGGTGACAGTTGTGCCTTTCTGACGTAGGGGCAACGCAACCGGCGAGGGTAAGTCGAAGTAAATAAAGCCATCCTCTCCTCACGCGAAAACAAGCCGGCTATCTTTGCGCTTTTTTCGCCATTCCTTAGGCTCACTTGCATGGTTAATCGCGAAGGAAGCTATAAAGATGTCAGGAATATGGGCCGAAACTAGTGCATTCCCACCATTCCGTTTTCACACTACGCTTTTTAATTAGCGCCGACAATTCCGTCTCTTCGATGGGGAACTGTTGACAAAACAGAATGTCATAGAATGCCGCGTGACATTTTTTAGCTGGGATTCCGATAACTGAGCCTCTTGGAATTTTTTTTTTCAATTGTTAATAGTTTTTTTGATGACATGTATGGCGTACGTTCAGAAAGCGTATTATCCGATTTTTCTCCCGAGCCTTGAGGTCCTTTTGATGTAATGGCAAAACTTGAATTTCTACACCAAAGGCCCGGGGATAAAAACCCGCTGTGACCATTATGTCCACCTATAGTGTCTTCATTAATGGTGATTGGGGGATGTCAAAAATGCTCGTGGTCACAAAGTCTTCTAAGTGAAACGATACCTGTGGGAGTGCTGACCAGGGATTGCTCGGTTTCTGGTTTGGATCAAAACATCAGATCTGTCTTCAGGGTCCCATCCAACTGGTTAAACCTTAAATAGTGGTAGGTACGCGGGACCCTGGAGTGAAAAATGTGTCCACCTAGTAATACCGGGTCGGTCCGTTATGTAACTGCGAATACAGAGCAAACGTCTGCTCATATCTTTGATTATTCGGCAAGAGCAATAAGATACTTTGGCAAAAAAAGGCATACGAGGGAGGACCCAAAAGAAACCGGACTAATGGTGCGCTGCCAATCCTAGATGTAGTAGAGTGTTCTCCAGCTAGATGGCTCAAGTAGAGACCTTCACAGACCAGCTGTGCAAGTGGCATCAGTGTAGTTAATAACGTCTGATCATAGTGTTGGTTTTCTCAGGTGTTATTGCTTTCCGCCTGCGAACTCATTATGGCACATTTAAAAGATCAAAGAGTAAGCTCGAAATTTTGTTTCCTGCTTGAAAAGTCAGCAACGGAATAGCTTACCAACTGCTTCAACAACCTTTCAAGAACGATGCTATGAGCGGTACACAAGTTTTCGAGTGGTTTGGGAGCTTTAAACGTGGTAGCATGAGTGCTGAAGGTCATGCTCGTTCTGAGCGCCCTTCACCGTCTCGAAATGATGAAAACGTTGAAAAAATGCGCCAAAAAAGCAATGAGAGTCATCGTTTTACGATTGACGAAATTTCAGAAGAAACAGGAGTGAGTTGGAGCTCGCGCAGGCGATGGGAAGAATGGTTCCTTCCCCATGATAATGCTCTCGCACACTCAGCCTTCACTATTAAGCGCTACTTGGCCTCTCAGAGGTGGCCAGTCGTTCTTCACCCCTCGTATTCGCCAAACCTAGCCCCCTGTGATTTTTTTCTGTTCCCGAGGATGAAAAAATATATAAAAAAAAGCTTTTTGATGATGTAGAGGCTGTAAAAACTACTTCGCAACGGGCGCTAGACATGGTCAAAGTTAAAGAGTTCCAGGAGAGCTAATAGTGGAAAAAAGAATTAACTGGGGTATTGCATCTAATGGTGAATACTTTGAAGGAGACTAAAGAAATTTTGTGAATAAACTGATCTATGAATATTTCAGAGAAAAAATCCGGTTATTTTTGGGTCCCCCCTCGTACAGATAAAAATTGACAACTCTTTTCGCTCCACCGAACTTTGGATAAAAAATCACTTCAAATCAAAATGGAAAATAGAACTCATCAGCCTTCTCAACTCTTGTTCCTCCAAGAGTTGGAATCATATTCTTAAACGAAAAATTGCAGATAAACCTCGGGAAACTTGCAGACTTTTTCATGTAGTTGGCCACGACTGTATGAGGAGTCACCTACCATTCGCAAATATTTTTTGCCAATTTAGTCAGAAAAACGAGATAATAGATAGACCCCATCTCAAGAAGTGTTCGGCTCTGTGTGGTGGATCAGAAGTTAAGAGGTATTGGAGTGCGAGATGCCTGCTACAGAGACATTGACTTTTTCTCTTGCCATTCAAAATAAAATGAAACATATTGTTACGAGTTCAGCCACTTCAAGAAATTATTTAAATGACGACACAGTTCTTGAGAAAAACACAGTAGATTTATTTACAACTATGTATAAGAAATATCCTTAGCAACTGCTATATTAAACATAGTAATTAGGCAAGTATCAATTAACACCGTAAACTCAACGATTACACACGTATTCACAACGCAAAGTCTAATACTCACTTCCAGCAGAACGCTGAAAAAGAAACTCCACAGTTAGAAAGCAAACTAACTGAATCCTCCATTCACAAGACGCCCGGCGTTTTATACCGAGCGAAGAAATATCTAGAAAATCCTACAAAGTTCTACAAATTTCTCATATTTTCTTTTTATTCCATTCACAAAACTTACCGTTCAGAAATGGGAGACCGTATACTTCAGTCATATGTTCGAGGGTTGTATGTACATTACAAGAAACTATTTACAGGTTACGTTACTGAGATAATTTTATATGAAAGATAATGGAATAAATGCCAAATTTAGCTAGATTACAACAAATTAATCACAAAAATAATTACTATTTACAGAATTCGTAACAGCATAATATATTAGGCTGCTTAGTTATTGCAACTCTGCAAGAAATTGGAGTCATATTTTTGCCAATAAACATCTATGAGCATGTCAGATTGCCGTATAATTCTAATATGGAACCATGATGTTACTGTCTGATTTCGTATCTTCATGGAAAAGACATCACTACCATTTCGTCCACCATGGACTCAGTTACACATCGCTTGCTCGGCTGACGAATGCCACAATTGGACGTGATTACTACTAGACGCTAATGTTTTCGAAGTTACCAAAATGAAATTATTATTGCTCAAAATGTGACGACCGTACCAAAATCTCAATTTCAAACTATCTCTTTTTAGCTCAGTGTCGGTTCATTTTTCCCGAGAAACAAACTCAATGTTACAAATTGTCAGAGTAGTAGCCAGTGAATTTAATTATCGGATATAGAAACTTCAAAGCCAGTAACCACAAAACTGATCTCTTGCCCTCCACAAAACCGCCCTTAAGCGAGGGCTTAGGCAAAACTACATACTAATGCAATAGCCCTGGCTTAAGGGCGGTAACTTACTGCTTAGTTCCCAAAATTTGCTTGGAATTGACGAGTTGAATCGCACCATAGCTGTGGACTGTCGCTGATGGGCTAAATTTACTTTATCTACCAGTTGGTGGGTACTCTCAGCCTCAATGAGATGACATCTGCCTCCAGCTCGGTTATTCACTATTCCAGACTGATGAATCCAGAACAAGGACAAAACTGCAATCTCTAGAGGCTCAGGCTGTGTCGGTACATTGCATATTTTTGTTTCTTGTTTCATGTGCCAGTAAGTCATAACAACAGTTTAACACACTCTTAACATCAAGTATGAGTGAATGTTTGGTGTTTTGTTCTATAAAAAATGTTTCTACAGGTATTTTTTTTTTTTTAATGTTACAATTTTTCTTTTGGTTTTGCTGTTGCTTATCCCAACTGGTTTAGCCAAGTGATCAGGATTCATTGTTTTGCTTTTTTGATAGCCTTTCTTTATAACTTGAATTGGATAACAATAGATAATGATTATGGAGTAAAAGAGGCTTTGTCTCGTATTGCTCAGTAGTGATTAAAAAAATATACATATTCCCATATTATTGAAAATTTACTAATTTTGTAGCACACGTTTCATCGATATAAATATTATTGATAATTTTAAGAAAATTCTTATTGCTTTCACTATTCTGAAAGTTTTAATTTTGAAATAAATTTTATGATGAAGGAAAAAAATCGTGTTCGCACACAATTTTTTTTTTTTTTTAAATTGAGAGATTAAGATCAGTAAATTAAAGTATCTCCTATTACACCATTGTATTTCTAATGCGAGAACATCACATTACTTTCTCTTGTTAACTGCCATTAAAAACAAACGAGCTGATGTGTGCCTCACATGACTTCCTTTTACTCCATTTTAATGTCATTTTCCCATTATTGGCAATTTTAATGTGATTCAATAGTTTAATCTCTAAATATTAAAAACGATGGCCAAATTAAAGCCAGATAAAAAAAAATCGCCAAATTTTCCGCCAAGTTGGCGACAAAACTTGGCGACCAAAAGACTGGCGATATATCGCCAAGTGTCCGCCAAATTGTAACACCACTTAAGTTTGCATTGATATTAACAATGATTTCCCCCCAAAAAGGTGCAAAAGACCCCCTTAGGAACATCCGAAAGCAACCAAAAGGGGAGGTGCACAACTAGACTCCACTACGAGTCTATGTACCAAATTTCAACTTTCTAGGACATACCATTTTTGAGTTATGCGAGATACATACGCACATACGCACATACATACAGACGTCACGAGAAAAGTCGTTGTAATTACCTCGGTGATGGTCAAAATGGATATTTCGCGTGTCTATACATTCTTAGGCACTTTTCCGCATGTGGTCGAATCGAAAAAAAAACTCAACATTCATTTGGGGGTGAGCAAAATGGAAATTAAGGGCGATTTTTGAGTGAAAATTTTTTCGCGAATACAATACTTCCTTTTTTGTAAAAGGAAGTAAAAACACAAGAAATTTTTACAAATAAATATTTCTTAGTTTTCAATTCAATGAATGTCTTGAAATTACCTTTTTTTATGCAGAAGACATGGGAAGAACGTTCTAGTTTGAGCCAAGGACGGATACAAGGGCGGGACGATGTGAGCGATCGCCGCTCGGCAATTTTCGTTACTAAAGTTTCCAAAAAACGTAATTTTTGACGATCTTCAATAATATTACGAAAAAGAATTTATTACGAAATTTTTTTAGACTTGTAGTCTTGAAAACGTAATTGTAGCACATCTCTCAACACTTTTGTGATAGGGATTGGAACTTTGTATAGGAAGTTTTTCGAAGTTCCAAAAATTCATTCAGACGATTTTAGATGATGCTAAATGAAGTTCTGTGGCTCCCCTATTGATCAGGAAGTTTTCTAATTAAAGTCAAGAAAAAAAAAGCAATTTTAGAACACCTTTGATGACGTGAAGGTAAAGGATAAAGCTCAGTACACTCCTCCAGAATTTTTTGGGAAATGGAAGTTTCAAAAAAGAAATAAATAAATAAAACGATCTTCCGTGATGTTAAACGGCGGAGGTTTGGGAATTTATAAAAAGGCAAGCGTCTGAAAAAAGTCGCCCCCTCCTTGAATACTTCCTGGATCCATCCTTGGTTTGAGATCATGAAAAATAAGCTGAAAAAAGAAATTAGTTTGTCCTATATATATATATATGTATATATATATATATATATATATATATATATATATATATATATATATATATATATATATAATAACCTTTTTACTTAGGCAGGAGGAAAAATCTTGTAAATTGTTAACTGTGAAATTGTTCCTCCTGCCTAAGTAAAAAGGTTTTTATTGGCATTATTGTTTCGCAAGCTATCAGAATTAAAAGAATTTGCAATACCATTTCTGCATTTAAGCAAGAAATTTCAGTACTCAAAAACTTACTTTTTAATAATAACTTCCCTAAAAATCTAGTTGAAAACATCTGCTTAAGTATAGCCTTCGATGAACATTTCGCTTCCTTTGAAACTGCTTAACTGTGTAAATGTATGATACAACCGTGACAAACCATTTTTTTTTTATGAATCACCGTGGTGGATGAATTTTACACGTGCGAAACAGGCGACTCGGTATGTCTATGGACCGATTTCGGGATATGTTTTTAACGTTTTGTTGACAAATGGATTGGTTTTTTTATCAGGCTGAACAATGGATTGGATTTGTTTACGCGGATTTCAAGGTAAGACAATTTTGTTATTGGCAGGTACTGTCCCGTGGAAGGCTAATTATCGGAACTTGTTTTCCTAATTAGTCGAGGCGAAACCCTCTGCTTTTAGTTTTAGGTTTGAGCTCTAGTTTATTGTTTTTAGCTTAGCAAGTGGTGCGTTTGCCCATTGTTACTCTATATTACATGTACTGGAGCTTAAACATTCTCTTCTAGTTTATAGTTAAAATTTTGGTCTTTTGACCATAATTAATGAATCCTCCACGGCTGATGAGCTCTGGATTCACTCTTTTTCTATTCCTACTTAACAGCTGTTTGCATTTTTCCTTTTTATCATCATTTGTTATTTATAATTGGTTTAATATTTGTAATTCTGTTTGCTTAATTTTATATATATATATATATATATATATATATATATATATATATATATATATATATATATATATATATATATATATATATATATATATATATATATATATAGGCCAGTATGTCTCTGCACTCGCTCTTACCTATTGCATTGCTTACCACCCGTAGAGGTGAAATGCAAAATTAGAATAGAAGTCGAACTCAATATGGAATGCAATGAAATGTAAAGTTTATCACTTTTTTCAATAGTAAAAATTGAAATTTGCTATAAGAGATTTCAACTTTATTTTGGCTGTGGTTCTTTTGCATCTACTTTATATTCCTCCTAAGACATTTTACTGCAGAATTACTTATACATATTTTCAAGAGAAAGAGAAGCAATGTAAGGTCCAACGAGGAGAAGTTGTCACTGTCTAATGAATTACTTCGGCATACAAATAAATATTTTCACCAGAATTATTTTTACATGGTTTTTAAGAGAAAAAGAAACAATGTATTATCCAACCAGAAGTTGTCACTGTCACCAGAATTACTTTGGTATGCAACTAGATATTTTTACCAGAATTATTTTGACATTGTTTTTCAGGAAACGAGCTGATGTGCGTGCATCACATGACTTCCTTTTACTCCAATTTAATGTCATTTCCCCATTATTAGCAATTTTAATGTGATTCAATTGTTTACTCTCTAAATATCAACCGACAGTGGCCAAATTGAAACCAAATTTAAAATTAAAAAAGCGCCAAATTTGTCGCCAACTTGGCGACCAAAAGACAGGCGATTTATCGCCAAGTGTCCGACAAATTATAACACCACTTGAGTTCACATCGAAATTAACAATGATTTCCTCCCCAAAAGGGGGCAAAATACCCCTTTAGGAACATCCGAATGCAACCAAAAGAGAAGGTGCACAACTAGGCCCCACTAGGAGTATACGTACCAAATTTCAACTTTCTAGGACATACCGTTTTTGAGTTATGCGAGATACATACACACATGCGCACATACATACACTGTAAAAAAAATTCGGAAACGTTTCTGAGTATATCGTGCAGCTGCGGTTCATGAAATTTTCGAAAACGTTTCTGAGTATTTCGGAATTCTCTTTCTGTAATGTCCGGAAACGTGTCTGAGTATTTCGGAATCATCTTTCTGTAATGTCCAGAAACGTGTCTGAGTATTTCGGAATCCTCTTTCCGTAATTTTCAGAAACGTTTCTGAGTATTTCGGAATCCTCTTTCCGTAATTTCCAGAAATGTTTCTGAGTATTCTGTGCAGCTGTGGTTCATGAAAGTTTCGAAAACGTTTCCGAGTATTTCGGAATTCTTCAAACAATTTTCAAAAACGTTTCCGAGAATTTCGGAATCCTTTTTCCGTGATTTTTTCTAAAATATAATTCTTTATTATAGTATTGCATACCATATCAGTTTCAATTCTTTCATATCTAAGAGCAATAATACAAGCAATTTTAGAATCATTCGTGGATTTTTTTTTTTTTTTTTTGGAATTTCTAATGACAAATAGCATGGTTAACAGCATAACATATGCACAGTTATAAATTTTTGAAAAATTATGAAATAATCTACTAGTTTCACTCCTAATCACAAAATCGTCGGGGAATTGGAGTGGGGGTACCTTCTGAAAAGTGGGGATTGTTTGTTAAACAATCTTAAACTTCAGTTTTTCTCTCAATATTTTCAAGACAAAATTATCAACATATTGTATTTTTAATGCAGAACTTAAAAACATATCTTGTATCAAACTTGATAGCTTTTATCTTCGGATAAAATTTGACAGGACTTACCTACCCTTCGCGTTCCGGAATTCGTTCACCTCAAATCAATTTCTCTGACGAACAAAGTGTACCGAAAAGTACCAACAGAGAAATTGATGAATTTAAATATGACACCAAGTCCCCCTGCTGGAACCATTCGGGTTGATTCTTCTGTTCTTGCCCTTTCCAGCTCATCACAAATATAAATACTTATTCAAAATAGGTTACTGATTTTATTTTTACAGTGTGCGCAAAATGCATTATATATTTTATTTATTAAAACATTGAACTCTATTACATGATTATTCCATTTCATATATACGAGAATACCCCCCCCCCCCACCATAAGAGTGATGGTGCACCCATAAAATGCTATGAAGCACCCCCCCCCTCGAAAAAGCAACATCATATACATTATAAATCAAAGTATCATATACATTATAAATCAAAGTATCATATGAATTATAAGTCAAATACTTTAATATGGTGTAAAAATACAAAATTATTTTATTAAGTCTTTTTTTTTGCTTTTGGTAAAATTGAGGCTCGTAAAACGAAAAAAATGAAGACACTTTTAAATACATACATGTATTTATTTGTTAAATAAATTAATACACATTTAACTAATTTAAAGCGTTTCGCTAATGCAAATATTTAAAGAGATATCGTCATTTAGATAATACTGAAGCACTATGTTCCTAATTACAAGAGATAGTTTTTTTTTTTTTTTACTTCATACAATCTAGCTACACTGTTTACAAGAGAATGAAAACATGCAACCTTAAAGACGAACTATCAAACCTGACAATTTGCATATTATAACATTTAATTCATAATGCTTGATACATAAATGTTCAGCCAAATATTAACTGAGATTGACACATAAAAACAAAGTACACAATAACACTTATTTAAATTTTTTTATATGAACTAAATCTCTTTAAAGTAATAGAGTTGCAAAGCGACTTACCTATTCGTCGGTGGTGGTCTTTTGCAGGCTTTGGTCACCAAAAAGGTGATTTTTATGACAGAATAAAATTCTGCCAACAAAAATTACCCATTTGGTAGAAAGAAGAAAAGTATCCAAGAAAAAAGTAAATTACCTACACAAGTTATGCGACGCAATGAATTTACATGGCGTCCTCTAGGCAGTTATTTGGTTTTAAATTTCAGTTTGTATTCCTTCCGCGAGCATGCGTCGAGAATTTGCACTTCGTACTTAAAAATAAGTGACATAGCTTCAAATTCAATCTCATGACGATACATAAGCAAGAAAATATAAGACTTTAAAATTATCTTCAGTGAATTCATGCGAGGAACAAAACTTCTACTAATCCCCTTGATGAGTGTTACTTCGCATACATGAGTCAGCACTTGTTTTCATTGCGTGCTTTCGAAAGTTTCAGTTCAGATTTGCTGCTGGACTATAAAATTGCCGTGTAATCTGCGCATGCGTCGACTCTTACTTTCTTGCTAAACGGGAAACGTTTCTGATTATAGCAGAAAACTGCGGAGGGCGTACGAATCTGTGTATTACGGAAAACTTTTTTGTATATTCAGAGAGTTTTCCGAGATTTTTTACAGTGTACGTACATACGGACGTCACGAGAAAATTCGTTGTAATTAACTCGGGAGTTGTCAAAATGGATTTTTCGGGTGTCTGTAGGTTCCTAGGCGTGGTCCGTAGGTTCCCGCGTGTGGACTCAACCACACGCGGGTGTCCACCCACGTGTGGTCGGGTCGAAAAAAATGGAAATTGAGATCAATTTTTGAATGAAAATTTTTTCGCGAATACAATACCTCCTTTTTTGTAAAAGGAAGTAAAAAAGGATAAATGCAGGGTTCCACCAGAAGTTGTTAGTCACCAAAATTATTTCGGCATACAACTATAAGCTTTCAGCAGAATTATTTTGACATGTTTTTCATGGGGGGGGGGGGGGAGAAACGATGTATTGGCTAACCAGAAGTTGTTACTGTCATCATAATTACTTTGGCACATAACTAAAAGTTTTCACAAGGCTTATTTTGACATGGTTTATCAAGAGAGAAAGAAAAAATGTACGACCCAACCTGAAGTTGTAAAAAGCAAAAGGAATAAAACGGTGTAAATCCAGAAGATTCTTGTTAATATGTCGTCATATATTCTGAGATGCGATTCTCGACAAGTAAATAGATGTTCTAGTTCCATGTCATCCTCTTTAGGTGCTTTTTGATGCCTGTGAGATGTTTCTGTTCGTTTATCTGGTAACTTCGATTGTCTTTTGTTGGATGATTTACAAACCTGCTTCAAATTTGTCTTCGGTTCGGAGACTAAGGTTTTTGCATCATCTTGATACTTTTTGTTTTTTACGGCTACTAGAATATGATCTTTATTTTTTATATGTTTTGGATGCTTTTTGTTTCTACCGGGGACTAGTATATCATCTTCTTTTTTTTGCGCTTTTAATCGATTGTGGTTCGTTTGACGATTTACGAACAACCTGCTTCACCTTTTTCTTTGGTTTGGAGACTAAAATTTGACATTGTGTTTCATGATGATGCTTTTCGTTTTTTGCGGATATTAAAGTATGATCTTTATTGTCCGTATCTTTTCGATGCTTTCTGTTTTTCACGTGGACTAAAACATCACTTTTAAAGTTTCCATTTTCCATCGATTGAGCTTTCTTTGATTGTGTTTCGTTAGATGATTTGCAGACCAAGTGTTTCGTGATTGTCTTTGATTCAGAGACTAAAGTATGATCTTCATTTTCAGTATCTTCCTGATATTCCTTGTTTTTTTCGCAATTGCATATGCCTTTCGAACTCACTATTACTCCTATTCTGGGAATAATTTTTAACAGTTCCTTGCTCAGGATTTGATGTTCTCGCTGATTAGATGGTGATTTCACGAAGTTCAGTGACTTTTTGATGCTGCCCGTGCTTTCTATAACTCCTACAGCAGCGGTCGCAGTACCGCACTTTAATGAATATGAATTCCTTGGTACTCTTGAATTTCCAGATGTGAGGGCGACTGGCTACAATATCAATCTGAAAGGAAAAGCAACATTAATGCGCATTTTTACTTTACGATGGTGCCACACTTCAAGTTTGATGTTCGGAGCATTAATAATTTTTGTCTTCCTGGTAAAATTTGACAAGACTTTAACTCTAAAACATGTTGATAGTCATTAAGCAGTAAGTTAATGCCCTTAAGACGGGATGAATTGGTAGACAGTTTTACAAATGAGGGGAAAGTGACAGAGAATTGAGGCCAAATATTGCGGCTGATACCAATTATCTGGTAAACCCAAATTGATTGCACCTCTAGTAACGTCTCCCCAATGTTCGAAATTCTTGCCTTAAAACCAAAGGTTCCGAAACTGGCCCAGCGAGAGATGAGGGGTAAAGCTTGACCACTGAGAGATGGCGAATGACCTTGAAGAGGAAACATTATTTGTATCATTTGTAGCACGTTGTTAGTTATTATTTTGTAATAGATAGGATCAGCGAGAACGCGTCTCTTACTATTCGGTACTTTCTGCCTGACTCTACCTATTGCAAATGATACAAATGACGTTTCCGACTCAAAAGGTCATCCTCCATCTGTTCATGGTCAAGCTTCCGCGAAGAACCCAAAGGATCAAATCTTTATCTATG
This sequence comes from Uloborus diversus, assembly GCF_026930045.1. Lineage (NCBI taxonomy): Eukaryota > Metazoa > Arthropoda > Arachnida > Araneae > Uloboridae > Uloborus > Uloborus diversus. The sequence continues at coordinate 76,299,009 of NC_072734.1, forward strand.
AAATTGAAACAATAGTTACAGTTTTCCCTCATTCATCCAAACCCTATAAAACTGGACTTCGCTAGCGCGATTAATGTATTTTTGTAGAATTGTATTTAATATTTTTGTAGTTTTCTGTTTTGTAGTTTTATAATTCATTTTCTCGAGCTAGAAATACAATCTTATTGTGTACCGTAGTTTGTTTATGTACCTTGGATCAATTTATACGTTATTTCAGAAGCCGTTGTGATCTGATTGGTAAGGCATCGGACTTATGACCGGAAACCGGACCGGTCTCGGGTTCAAATCTTGCTGGTGGAAGATCCACCGTCGTCATTAATGGTGACTGGGCGACGTTAAATATGCTCGTGGTCACAATGTCCTCCAAGTGAAACGATACCTCTGGGGGTGCTAGACCAGGAAGTTATGCGGCTTCTGATCTGATTCCAAATTATCGAACTGTGTGTAGATGGTGCTGCCATCTATCGTTTTGTCTGAGCCAAATCGGACTTCCACCTAGAAATAAGCGTTCGTTTAAAACGGAAGCCGTAACCTCTCTGCCTTAAAATCTAGTAGCATTGCTACTCGGGCTCGGGTTCCCGAGTGGCATAAGTAACAACAACAACAATATATGTTATTTCGTGTAATCCGAACGTTCATAATTTAAACTTCCTAGATCCCCTATTTTATGTTTTTTACCACTTACTTCAGTGATTTTTCCCTTCTTCACACTCGTACAGTTATACAATTGTGAGTGTGTGCGTGTATACCATTTACAGGACAGATATACCGGATGCTACATCGGGGTTAGCTCTCAAAAGGCGAGGTGCCATACGCAACCCAATTCGAAGATGGGCCGGGGGGGGGGAACAGATCTTGCGAATAGTGCTACTACTGAGATTTTTGGCAATGTTTGTTTTAAAACAAGTAATTACCAAAAATTGCTTGCCGCTAAAGACGCTACGCTAATGTATTTCGGCTTTGTTCATACTGCCAAAATGAAACGATTCATACTCAAAATCTGGCAACTGCGTCAAAATCTCAAATTATCGAACAATATACACTGTTGGACAATTGCTAAGGACGGATTCCAATGGGATATGTAGCGCGTAAAAAAGTAAGGGTAATTCGATGGCAAGTGAAATAAACTAATGCCAGAAATCTAGAACATTAAAATGACTATAATTTATTGTGCTTTGAAATCCAGAAGGCATTGAAAAGGGTTCAAAGGACGAAACGGTCATTTTGGGCTCAATACTTGATTGTGAATAAATGTAATTACCGCCCCCAGGCGTTCCGGCGCAAGATGTCAATATGGGATATGGCTACCATGGAGAGCGATGCAACCTTCCACACATCATGTGATGCTTTACACTACATTATCAAGCAGCTGTTGGGGGTAATTTATCCCATTTTTCTGTCAGGTACGGATAAAGGTGTCCTTGCTTATTGGAGGGCGTTGTCGACCAGCAAGACTGCTCCCCAAACATTTTCAATATGATTCAAATCTAAAGAACGTGCTGGCCCTCCGATGGGTTGATTATTTTGATTGAGCTAGACACTCCTGGATGGCGATTGTTTATGAAATGTTACGTTGCCATCCATGAAAACGAATTTATCACCCACAGCATCACAGAATACGTGAACATGAGGTAATAGAGCAATATTAATGTATCATGAGCCGCCACAGTCTTGTTTGGAAACTCACAAGTGACGTATGGCCGTTGATCATAATCCTACTCATAACATGACACAACTTGTAGAATACTAGTCCTTTTCTTTTATGTTTGCTGGCTTGTATGCTGTACCAATCTCATACCAGGTTAGTTGTCGTCCTCAATCAGACGACAGACTGAACCTGTTTTTATCTGAGAATAGCACAGAAGCCCAGTTCACTTCTCTCTAAATGCGATGCTGAAGACATCATTACAAAGGAGCAAAACACTGATTTGTAGACAATGGGATGTACAAAACAAGCTGACGAGCGTATAGTCTTACTGCATTCAAATGTCTGGCGTTTTGGGATATTTGCTTGCTAGTAGCAGCAGGAAACAGCTTTGCTACCTCAGTAGCTGTCTTGCGCTGCTTCCTTTTCATTGCGAGCACTAAGTACCAATCTTCTGCTGACGTCGTATTGCGTACACGACCTCCCTTGTGACATTTGGTACGCATTCTATTCGTTTGAAAGGATTTCCAAACTCTAAAAACAACCCTGTGGCTGGCGTCGAACACCCTGGCAACATCTAATTTTTTTCTGCCTTTCTTCGATGCTGCCAACCACACGGCCACCCATAAAATCGTCTAAGGGATGTAGGGAAGACATGCCGAAAAATGCAAGTTCGTCAATTGATTCTTTCCCGTCAAACTTTGCTTTTGAACAACAACGGTCATCACTCGCGCAATCCTTTATATCGCTTATCAGCGCTCACACGTGACCAGCAACGTCGTGAGTCTAAAATTTGCATACTCACAACACGTCTTACTGTGTCCTGAACTTAAGCTAATTTCCATATTTCCTTGCCTTCCATTTTGTGGATGCTAACGCTGTTCTCGCCATCCATCCATAGCAACAATCCACCAGTGTAGTTCGATAATTATAACTACTATCGAATACTATTCGAACTATAAAGTTCCAAAGCATCATCTAAACAAAATCTATACTTAACCTTCTCTTCTCGTCCGATGCATCCAGAATTAGGCATAACCATAAAAGGTCCCGGCTGATTTGTGCTAATCATAAATTGAATTGGAAATTCGTTTCGATTTTTCAATGAAAATGTTGACTTCGACATTGGTTCGTGAGGCAAATGAAATCTCCTGGGTTTCATAGAAAATATCAACTCTCGGCTGCAGCAGATTTGCTTCAACTTTGCTTCATTCTCTATGTTTTCCAACACCTCTTGAGTTACCTCTTGTTGTAGTGTAATTTGCTTCATGCTTTTGATCTGAGAAAATGACTCGGTAAAAACTAATATCGTATTCCAACTGAAAATATTTCCTTTAATTGCGAGTGAATAAGCTTCAGGAGAGTTATCTGATGGCTCTAAAGCTATTTGAGTTTCTTTTAACCCTAAGCTTCAAATTTATCACGTCTAGTGGTATTAAGATTGGTATATCGCGAATATTTTTATTCGTTGAAATACTTTATTGTTGATGTGATCATTGTTACAACAACAATTGATTTAAACTGTAAGAAAAAATTCTGTTTTTACCCCCAGTTTCGCCGACATGAAAATTTCCTCCCCCCCTACATATATCTATCAAAATGTAAGATTGAAACAGAAAAACAAAGGGAAGAAAATTTCGTGTCAGCGAAATTGGGGGGGGGGGGGGGCATCAACAATTCAAGAGTCGTGGTAGCCCAATAGATAAAGGCGTCAAACTTGTAACTGAAGAGTTCCAGGTTCGATGCCAGCCGGTCGAAGATCCCCGTTTCCACTGATGATGACTGGGAAACGTTAAATATGTTGTGATAGAGTCTTCCATGTGAATGCTCTGTGGGTGCTGAACCAGGAGTTGTTCAGTTTCTGGTTTGGTTCTAAATTATCGAAATGTTGATATCGCTCGTTTGTAAGAAGAGTGCCACAATACGAAATTTTTATTTTTATTTTTTTTCGCTTAAATGGCTTTAAATGACGTTATTTTCTTTGAGAAATAATGACAGATTTTTTGCTATAATATTAACCCCTTGAGAGCACAGAAAATTAACTTTTCTTACAGCAAAGTTCCTGAAGCGTTGAACTTCAAACGCTTCTCCTGTAAAATTTCATTTCTTCGTATTGTGGCACTCTTCTTCCAAATGAGCGACATATTGTACTTCCATGAACCAATTCGAACTTCCACCTAAATGGGGCTCGATAAAACGGAAGTCATACCTCACTGCCTTAAATCGAATAGCAATCGCTACTCAGGCTCGGATACCCGAGTAGTATTAACAAATACAACAAAACTATTTTACGAGTTTCAATTTGCTAACAGAATTGTTATATATATATTTTTTGAGGGGGGGGGGGTGTCTCCGACCTCTCGCTACGCACATTGTTTATGGTAGGAAAATTAAATGTGTTTAGTTTGATGATAACAACAGTTTTTTTTTTTTTTTTTTAGCGAAACAAATTCTTTTACATCGTAAACACGTCACCTTATTCATTCATATGTCATTCGTTAAAGGGTCTTTAAAAGACGCATGAGTAATGCTTTTGTACTTTATAACTAAATCTGGTCCCCCAATTAATGCCCTCATGTCTATTTTCAAGCAACTAACAAACGAACTCACATGCTCCTAAAAAAAGATGAAAACGCCATGGAGCTTTTATTGAGAACATCTGCGTCTTCAGATACTTCTGCCAACAACTACACGTGTCAAAACTTATTTCAAGAAATGACAATTCCGGGAAGTGATTGATACGTTTCTTGCTTCAACTTGAATATTTAATAAATTATATCCTTTCCTCAGTGTATGGTCTAAATTACTAAAGGGCGTGGATGAGGGAAAGTTACAAATAAAACAGGCTTTTAACTTTATTGGAATATTCCTATGGTCTTTAAATTTGGAATACTCACGGAGCTTTATTACTATAGGTGTTTTTTTTTTTTTTCGAGAAACCCCATCTCACTCTTAAAATACTTATACGCTTATCCCTTAAAACTATATTTTGAAGTAGATCAATATGATCTACCTCAAAAACAGAGGTGCCCCCCCCCCCCAATAACAACAGCGCGCCGCTCCCGAAAAATACTACGACAAAGCGAAAAATACCTTTAATACCTTTCTGAAAATCCCAAAGGCGCAGTCTGCGTCATACTTCTCCTAGATGGGCACTTTGTGGTGAAGGTACAACTCTGGTACAACCATCTTTATCTTTACTTTTATAATACAACTGAAAGCCTGGTCTTCGGATCTTTGTTCGCGCATAGCGAGCGCCAAGGCCGTTCGACCGATTTCCAGGAAATTCGGCACCGAAACAGTTAGTAGCGTAAGAGTGAGCATCTAGAAGCGATTTTTCAAAAATTCAATCTTGTTATTTTCTATTCCAATTGCCCATTTTTACCGAGCGGATTACCATAACATGGACTAGTAAATTACTATGACATGAACGAGCAAATTAACATAGCATATTGGCGAGAAAGTCATCATCCATTATTTGTAAATATACAGGCGAACCAAATGACCTTTTAGTTTTCTAATACGGGCAAAGCCGGGCAGGTACCGCTACTTCAGAATAACCTTGATCCATAACTTCTTTATTTTTAAGTGATCCATTCATCTTTGAATAGTGCTATTTCATCTACTGCCCAAAAAAACTGAAGTGAAGATAAACTATTGTATAGAGCAGTAGTGTCCAACTTTTTTTTAAGCACGGGTAGCACCACATATTAACATAAATCTCACGGGCCAGAGCATATGTACATTTCTCTATAACTTTTTTCTAGATTTAACATGAAAAAACATGGAAAACAGCAGAAAATCACTTCTTGATGACTTTTATTAATGAGAAGTTAGTATTTGATATCCGAAATCCAATTTCTGAGTATTTTGCTGCAAATTTACAACATTTTGACAAATCGCCTGTTTCTAGGAACAGGCGCTGATCCAGAGGTTGGGTCATGGAAGTCACGACCCCCTTTTAAGTGACTTAAGATAGCTCAAAACTGTAATTTGGAGACTAAAACTTCGTCCCAGACTCCAATTTATGCTCAAATATGAAACTATGAACCCCTCCACCCCTCCCCCTTCAAAACCAGAAGCTGGATCCGCCTTTGTCTAGGACATTGGTGCTTGACCCTTTTTATTTTTTTTGCTCAGTCACTACTCATTAAAATGCATTTCGTGAACCAGAACACTTATAAAAATTCAAAATATTTCATTCTCTTCTAAACAACTTGGGGAAATATGTAATAGGAAAGATCAAATACAAACCAATAATTTTTGCATTCATTATTTGATGCTTATTTTATTGAATGCGTGTTTTCATAAACCAATGTCGGAATATTTGGCTCCAAGTTAGTGATATTGTCACTAATCGAGCTTTTCGATTTGTAACATTGAACAAAACAACGGGCCCCACAGAAATCAGCTTCGCGGCACCAGTGTTGAGTGTAATTCACAATTAAAAAAAAAAATATTAAAACCATTTGAAATGAAATTTTAACATGTTTCAAAGTTATACTGCCGTTCGATCAGTTTGAACAATCTGTTAGAAAAGTGTTAAGTAAAAACTATCATTTATTATGTTGTATAGCATAGCAGGGGTTCTCAAACTGGGTGCCGCGGCACCCTGAGGTGCCGTGGTAACAGGCGAGGGGTGTCGTGAAGTGTCCATAATATCAATGAAATGTGAGTTTGGTTTGCCAAATAAGGTCATATGGACCAATAAGTCCATTACCCCGTTTTTTGATGTAGCATACTAAAAACTCACTAGATCGTGACTTGATCGTCATCAGAAAACCTAATTGATGATAAAACGCTATGAACGAACAGTTTTTAATAACCAGGCTATAGTTATTACAGAAGCAGAAGACTAATGTAAAAAGTGCCTGATCTTAATTTCCTGTAAGTTTTGTTTCAATATGATTCAGTGCATGTTTCTAGTATAAAAAAAGTTGCATATTATTCCTGTAGCCAAAATTCATGTATAGTCGGTAAATTCAGAAAGATAAATGTCGCTGTGTATCGTCATTCTTTTCCTGTGAGTTAATAACCTATAAAAGTAGATTATTAGCCGTTTAGGCCATGGTTAGCTTTCTTATCATTCCGGTGTCTTTATAATATAACACTGGAGTATCGGGTGTTGGATATAATTATGTGTTGTATATGCTAAATGCTACACATATATACACGAGTTGTGCGTGACAAAAAAAAAAAAAAAAAGATTTATCCGTTGCATCAAATATGATGATTGATCTTTCTCCTTTCCATGTTTTCCTTTCCAGTAAACATAGAATTTTTGGTTATGTTTTTAGGTCGTCAACAACAATAGGTCGTCAATACAATTAAAGACTACTTCAATTCGCTTTAATTTGAAAATACTTTTTGGCGTTTTTTCCTTCAACACTGTGAAGTTATCTTTGCCCACAGTTTTCCTTATTACGGCCCATGTTGTACGGCTTAAAGAGACCAAATGGCTTTTCGTTGCTAAAATTGCTGAAAAACACAATTGAAACTTAAATTTTCACTTGGTTTTATTTTTTCTTAGTTTCTGTGAACCATGTTATGAACATGCAAAAGCTAGAGAAATTCAATCATAAGGGAACGAGATATTAGGTTTTGAACCTTAGGGTAGCCTTGCACTTACGCAAGTACTTCAAATAATAGAAATGGACAAGGGTGCCGTGAGAAAATTCTAATTTTTCAAAGGGTGCCGCGAGTCGAAAAAGTTTGAGAACCCCTGTAGTATCGAATATTAGATTGTAGGATAAGAGATTTCAACAATTAAATTCGGCATTCAAGAAGAGCTTCCCAACAGTCGCTTCAGAATTATAGGATTGTAATTATTCCCGTACTTTATACTTGGAAATAAAATGAGTGTCCGCTTATTTAATTGGGATGGCAGTAGAAATGTAAAGTTAGAAGAAAAAAAATAGTGTGTGGTAAAGCACGCGATTGATGTGAAACTTTTATCTTCTTTTTTTTTTTTCATTCTGAACTGTCACTCCACCCGCACGTTTTCTCTTAACCCACGCTCATGTTTTTTCTGCGCCTGGCTTAGGCATGTTCACAACAGAATTGTATATTTTATTGGAGAAAATTGTTATAAACAATGAGACAAGTAAAATATACTCGAAATCCGCTTTTTAATTGTTGCCAAAAACATTAAAAAATGTCAATAAGTATAAAGTTAATTTTGTTAGTAAAAGTTAACAAAAGAATTTCAAGGCTGAACTTTAGCAATATGGATTGCACTTTAAACTGGTCACTTGACTTAAATTATATTCTTGCTTAATTTCAACTTTGAAATTAATGTGTTAAATTTACTAACAAAACTAAGTTAATAATAACTAATATTTTTCATTGTTTTTGGCAGCAGTTAAAAAATAACCACGTCACTTCCGTCGCACAAAAAGCTTATGGATCAAAATTTCAAAGCCCTCGCATAAAAAGTTTCACTTCAAAAAAAAAAAAAAAAAGGTAAACCTAGGAGTAAACTGAGTTTTTTGGGAACAGAATTGTGAAGACTTCTAAAACACATGGGAATTTCGAGATGTTCGTTAACCAAACGATGCCCTCCATATCGTCGCCTCAGAGCAACAGTAAGATATATCTTATCCCAGAAATAATACTAAGATATTTTACTGTTGCTCTGAGGCGACGATATGTGGAAACATTTCAAAAACCTTAACTCAAAAGGGAAAACACACGGCAAATAAACCTCCACAATTTGGTACACTTTGTTTCAGAGAAAGTGATTCTAATATGTGAATGTGCACTATGATGTGTTCTGAATATGCTCCGTCAGAAGGAAAATGATTCATAAGCACAACCAGACTCCACTCAGTCTACATACAAAATTTTAATTTATTACGGCGTACAGTTTTTCAGTTATGCGAGATGCATTAAAACCAGGGGGTAGGGGTGAATTGGTGCTTGGTCTTACCGGAACGTCGTTACTTTTCAGGAAAATCAAATTCCACTTTCACACAAAACTGGCTAGGAATCATTATTCAATTATTTCTCATTGACGTTTCAGGTACTGGAATATTAAATTTACGAATTCACTTCTGATACATAGGTACATACTGACGTCACTAGAAAACTCGTGATAATGAATTCAGTAATTATCAAAAATAGGCATTTTAATTGCCCGTACGTTCATATGCACTTGTAGACGGGTGGAAAACACTAAACATACATCTGGGAATGAGTACAATGGAATTTTTAGACCTAATTCAAATGAAATTGTTTTTTTTTTTATTTTATTAACTACATTTCTCCCTCTACTTCGCACAAGGAAGAAAAACTAAATACTAACTAATTGGTAATTCTATCTTTGCAGTGAAGTTTCACAGAAATGATAAAATTATTTTATTTAAGAATTTTATTGCATTTTAATGTTTTAAAAGAACACTACATACTTTAATGGTCATTGATCATAAACCGAGCAGTAGACTGTACTGAGTAGCTAAGTAGTAGGAATGTAAACAAATAAGATTTATAGACAGCAATTAAAAATTTTTTTTGTTATTGAGGAGTTATTTTTTCTTTGAAGTAATTTATGTAACCATTTGTTTTTGACACATTTTTGTTTACTTTTTACATTATTGATTGGCTTTGAAAACGTAATTATGGAATTTTATATTTCAAATTTAGATGTCATTTCTTTAGCAAGTATGATTTTGTACTACAATTTCTTGCTACTTTTTTGCTCGTTTGTCATTTGGCTATAAACTATTCAATTGCTTTTGAGGTAACATTCGAGTTTAAATTTTCATAGTAATAACGCTGATTAATACACACGTATTCTGGGAGGATATCAATGATCCGTAATTGTTCTAAAACACATCCTAAAAACTGTACCAAAACGTGTGCCACAAAATATTTAGAGCAAGTGTTCGAAAACCATTCTTTTACATTATCCATGAAGTGTCTAAAAAGTGCGCTAAAAAGGAAATGCATGTTCCGAAAAATGTGTTCTAAAAAGGGGGACAAGTGTACGTGTTTAAAAAGCATTACGACATCTGTTCTCAAAATGGTTCTGATAACTATTACAAAAATAGAGTTCACAAAAAGGAGACAAGTGTACATGTGCAAGAAGTGTTCAAAAAGTGTTTGATTATTTGCAGTGCATTTTTGGGAAACTTTGGATTCAGTTGAAATCAAAAGAGCAACAATATTGAGCTATGAGAGACTTTTTTACTTACTATTTCGTAACGTTCATAACAGTTATCTAGAATGAGAAGTAAATTGGACTTCAAAAAAGTGAGTTTAATAAATTCAAACTTCCCTAGAAGCTAGACAATAAGTCGAAAAACCTAAAAATAAAAATGATAAATATTAATAATAATGGGAGCATTTTAAAAAATAATTTAAAAGCTAAGTAAAAAAAAGAAGCACATTATAATAAATTTCAATTTCTAATTTAAAAAAAAAATGAGAGGGGGCGGGGTCCAGTTTAAACTGATGCATTTGGTTCAAAACTTAATAGATTTGGAACCGACATGAAAGTACGGACAAGTCCGAAAAAATATTTCAAAGTTCGATCAGAACAATTTATGTATAATGTATAGGTGCCCAACCCAGGGCCGACGTCAAGGGGGAGTGATACACTCCCCAGTTTTTTAGAAGTGGGTCCACCAATTTCCTTTTAGCGATGCAACAAACGAAGAAAAGGGGAAACTCTTCGTTGTTTTAAAAAATTAAAATAGTAAATTTAAATGAACGATTGAAATAATAGTGACAAAAAGTATTTTTTCTGTAAAATTTGAATAAAAAATGTAATTTTAAAATACAATAAAGGAACATCCATGATACTCTTTTATTAAGATTGTCAAAGTAAAGGCAGTGGAAATGTGCGCGTTGAAGTATTGTGAATAAAGTAAAATTAGCATAATGGGAGGGAGGGCCGGCGACCAAACACGCACGCGTTGTCTCTCGGCGTCCCTGGTTATACAAAACTATGCTGCATGGTTCTTAAGCTAATAATAATAATAATAATAATAATAATAAAAGATAAATAAATAGGATGGCTCCATAGGGGTCCCCGAAACATTCATATATGTAATTTTTTTGATGAAAAATATTGTCCTGAAAATCGTTTCTAAGTGAAGAAAAATGCATGGGTTTCCGAATGTTTAATGCTAAGAGAGATTTAAAGTATTGTGATGAATACTTACATCAGAAGTTCTAAATGTTTGGACGTAAAAATCGTAAGTAAATCAAAGCTTGATCAAGAGATGCAGGGGACACATTTAAAATAAAATGAAGTGGAATAAATAAGACCTAAGGTATCATAGAAAATTACCACCTACGTTCAAAATGTTAAAAGTTCTTTTTCTGGGAACGCAGATGCTTGCATTTCAAGAAAACAAAAATATTAGGCTGGAAATTGAGAATTTTACTATGGGAAATCCAAGCAAATGTTTGGCAAAGGAAAAGTCGAAGAAAGTATTACCACAATATGTTTATCAATAATTGAAATTTAAAATAAAGATAGGGACGTAGCAAAACTGAGGGTAGAGTAAAGAACTCCAAATCCTTTTTTTTTACGCCCCCAAAGCTGGCCTAGAAGTGAGTTTTTAAAACTTCGGATTTGAAAAAAACCCGGGAAAACGTTCTCAAACCCCATTTCTTGCCCTTACCTCATTAATTACATGAGTATTTAGGACTGCACTTCCGAAAAACCATGAGAGTGCTCCCAACGTAACCCCCGATAAACGCCGTCTCAATTACGTGAAATACACCGCCAGCTCAATTATTTCCAGCCGAGGACTGCAGTTTCGTGCTTATTAGCACTCATCAGCCCGGCATATGAAAGTGAGTGTTGGACCAGCTCAGTCACTTTCCTATGCCGGGCTGATGAGTGCTAATAAGCACGAAACTGCAGTCCTAGGCTGGAAATGACTGAGCTGGCGGTGTATTTCTGCATTAGCCCTGGCTAATGGGCGGTAATTTACTGAATATGCCCTCTCAATTAATCATTCACGGTTGAATAAATTTCGTCTTTAGAGACCTTGATTTTAAAAAACTCCCTGAGGTCTCCCGAAATTCTCCTCCTAATATTACCGAAGATCCTTAAAAATTTCATTGTCAGGGCTTCAATTCAGAAAATTTTTCGCGGGAGATTCCGCAAACCCCCTACCCATCTTACAGTATTGAAAATCACCTGCGATTGCGTCAATTGAATTTCAATTTTGAAAATTTTACCGGGGAGGACTCCGAATCTCTCCATTCATTAACATTTCCAAAAAATCTTTTAAAACTGCGTTTTCTACAGATCGAAATTTTTTTGAGAGTATGCCCCCCCCCCTCTCTCTCTCGCCAACATCATTGTAAAATGTCTTGAATCTCGCTTTTAGTGCATCAATCACGAAACATTTCTGTGCGTGAGCTCCTTCAAAACTCCTCCCCTCCCCCTTCGTTGAAGGTTGGCTTAAATTACGTTTTCAGAGCTTTAATTTCAAGAAACTGGCGTTGCACTCAATTTTAACAAAAAAGCCTACAACCAAAATTTCGGGGGAATGGCCCCCGCATCTCTCTTTTCCTTAATATCACCATAGATCGTCTAAAACTGCATTTTTCGAACTACAATTTTCAAATTTTTCCCGGGGGAGAGCCCTCAGACCCCCCTTTACCTGTCACAATCAGAAATAATTGACAATTGCGAGCTTGGAGTTTGGTTTTAAAACTTATCGAGGGATGAACCTAGTCTCCCTTAACATCACCATAGATCATCTAAAACAGTGTTTTTCAAATAACAATCTTGAAAATTTCCCGGGGGAGAGCCCCGAAGCCCCTTTCAATACGTAATCAAATGTAACGTATGATTGTGTTATGGGAATTTAAATTTGGAGGGGACGGGAGTGGATTATCGGGAGAGGCTATCGGACCTCCTTTCCTTTTCCTCCCCAACTAAAACATACGGTAGAAGTTCTACTGTAGAACCTACCTTAAAGGACACCTCCGAATAAGGGATACCTCTGTTTGAGGGGGCATCTTCTCTGGACCCAATCTCTTTGAATACGGACCAAAATTAAGAGACACTCTATTGAAGGGACAGTCAGAGAGAAAAAAAAAATTACAAAAAATTATGTACAAGTGCATATGAAAGAGTGAATTTACTGGAATTCAAGTTTCACTTTTCCTCTAAAAATTAATTGAGGAGAGTTCTACAGCTTTTCCACGTTATGATAATCAAGAAACGAATTAAACATTGCGCTCTACGCTTGCTATCAACTTTATCGTTGCCAATACATGTGAGTAAATATGCGAATTAAATATTTTTTCTCTGTGAATGACAACACTGAATTGCATTTCACCATTTGTGATGTCATCGGCAGAAATATAAGCAATGAAAGTGCACCGATTTAAGTTTTTTTTTTTTAAATATTAAACTGAAGCAAATTATTTAAAAAATATTCATATCCTTCGTTTTTGAACATGCTCTTTCAGAAAAAAAATACTTTTAAATTTTTGGAAACTAACCCATTATGTTAGAAGCACTTTTTTTAACAGAGCAGTGTAATGGTCGACTTATGGTGCTGCCATCTGTTAGTGACAGAAAGTACTAAATAACAAGGGTAGCCTTCGCATTTTTGTCAATTTATTTTTTCATTCGACCGGATATTTGAGGTTTGCTTTTGCTGAGGTTAATTTTCATTTCCGTTAATTAAAACTTTGAAAAGTTCTTACATATTTAGGATGAAAAGCAGCAAAAGTTGCGCTTTTCGAAATCTTTTGCAAATTTCGCTTATCATCGAAACCTTCCTCCCCTCTCTTAAGTTTTATTTCATTTTTAAAAATTAAGTGTTCCCCAACAAAAAAAGCATCAGTTGAAACACATAACTTTCGTATTTCAAGACGAAATAATAAAACCCTCTTACTTGGGGTGCTATCTTAAAACTAAGTTAAAAGAAATAATAAAATAAAATATTCTAATCCTGCTTAAACTAAAAATAAAAATATTAAAGCATAAAAAACGTTATTTTCGTTGACTTTCAATGACGTGAGGGGGAGGAGTTTTCGGGAGATGGATCGGAATTGAAGCCCATAAAACAAAATTTAAGACGACCTTTAGTGATGCTGGCGAGCGTGCTGGGCACGCTCCAACGAAAATTTTTCTAAGTTAGCTTTTAAAACCCTATTTTTGACGATCTTTGTTAATGTTAGTGGGTGAAACTGTTTGGAGATTCTCCTTCGGTAAGTTTTCGAAATTTGAATTTTAAAACGCAGTTGTAGATGGTATTCGCTGATGTTATCAAGGGTTCGGGGGCTCTTAGAAATCTTTTCAGAAATGAAGCCCTAAAAATGGAATTTCAGACCATCATTGGTGATACAAGGGGGGGGGGGGGGGGTTCGATGACCTCTGAAAATTTTCTAAATGAAAGTTCTAAAGACGAAATTTCAAATGATTTTTAAGGATGGGGTGGAGGCGTTTCTGCAAGATTTGGGTGATCACCCTTTTGAAAGCTTTTCGAATTTGAAGTCCTAAATATGAATTGTAGGCCGACTTTGATAACGGTAGGCGAAAGAAGGGACTGGGTTCGGATTTAAACTCTTTCCCTGCACTCTTTTAAAATGAAAGTTTTAAAACGCGTCCCCCCCCCCCCCCGTATTTCTTTTCCAAGACTATTTTAGTTCTTCGGTTTTTCTATAGTGAAATTTTCAATTTCCAACCAGATGTTTGTATTTGTTTGAAGTTAAAGCATTTGGGATTCGTTAAATTATCTTTAAACATTTTGGACTGATGGAGTACTTTTCAGTGACACTCTAGGTCTTCTTTTCCCAACTTTAGTTCATTTTAAAAATCATAACTTCAGCTAGAATCTCTTGATAAAGTTTTAGTTTACTTTCGTTTTATACATTCAAACACTTGGTATTCATTACAATATTTTAAATCTCCCTTACTGCATTTTAACCTTTTTTCATTTTAAAACATGCTTTGGCGGCCCCTATGAAACTGTCATGATTATTTATCTATTCATTTATTGCATGAGGGGAACTTGTCATAGATTTGTACTATGCACTGATTTTTTTTTTTTCGTTGAAAAAAATGTTTGAAATTTGTCAAAATGACTCGAAAAATTTTAGCTGCCTTTAGTTAGGTAAATTATGATAAAGAACAGTGGATGTTCCTAAATAGTATTCAAAGGTTTAATTGTTTAATATTCAAGAGTTGCATTTTCCTCGAAAATTTTGCTGAAAAAATACTTTTTGTCACTGGAATTCCACTTGGCATTTTTATTACAACTATTTATTATTACTTTTTTAAATACTGAGAATGTTTTCTTTTTCTTTTTTTGTTCATTCTAAATTAAAAATGGCTTCGCAACGACCCAGCCTTTACGTGTTCATTGTCCCCTACAGAGTATTACAGGCAGCTGTTAGGGCCTTAGCAGGTCCTCGGCAGTGACTGTTATGCAACAAAGTTATATTATCGACCAATGATTTACAGACACGCAGTAAAACATCTTATTAATCACAGCATAAGTTTATAGAGTTTTTTTTTTTTTTTTGGAATTTTGTGACCATTACTTTTCTTGCAACGATTTTCTTATAAGTCGTTTAGAAATATACTGGATTATTATGATATTTGCAGAAATGTTTAAATATTTTTTTTTTAACAAAATTAAGAAAAAAGGAAACAAAAAGAAAAATTATTTATTACTTTTTTTTACTATTTAACTGAAAAATTCAATGCGGCCCACCAGGCATTTGCCCCAGCTGCCCACCGGCCCCATCCGCTCCTGCTTGTACCTGTTAAGGGCAACATATGGACCAAATTTTGTTTAAATCCGCCAGTTACTTCCTGGGGAATAGCAGGCACGCATAACTCAAGAAACATACCCCCATTGCTGAACCCCCCTTGGAGGAATTTGGCCAAACACAATGGGCACAAGTTCACATAGGGGCACATATGAGGCAGTGAGAAGCAAAGGGATGCAAGTGGACGTTTTCATGTTTTGAATAAAACACGTTGAAAGATTAGCTCCTGGGTAGGCTTTCATTGAAATTTTTTTCTAAATCACGTTGTATAGCAGCAACTACCAGGGCTACTAGTACCATCTCTTGCCCAAGACAGGAATGGTGCACCTACCATGTGTACTGGTTATCTCCTAATTTTTAATTTTGCCACTTACATCCCTTTGCTTCTCTTTGCCTCATATGTGTACCAAATTTTGTTCGATTTCATGTGGTAGTTTTTGCTGTAGAGTGGCCACAAAAAACTGGTCACACACATACGTGACACACTCAGACAGACAGACATACTCAAAAAAGGTCGAAATGGACTCGGCACACCTCAAAACGTTTGAGACCGTCAAAATTCGAAAATTTACACGAATCCAATACTTTTATCAATGAACAAAACTGGTATGTTTTCCATACTTCTAAATTCGTTGCAGTATAAGCTGCAACTTTTGATTTGTATTCTATCATAAAACGATAAAAATATTTTAAGCCATTTTCTTTACCTTAAAAGAACAATTAAGGTAAAACGCCAGTAATGGCCACTTCAAAGTCACTTATATGCTTTGAAGAAAGAAATAGACAATAATGTGATTAATACATTAATACTTAATGCAACTAATCATACTGAATGAATATTATTCATCAGTTATTTAAATTTAAAGTAAGTAATGTAAATTCTTTGGATGGGAGAATGTCAGATGGCCACTACTGAAATTTTTAGATTTTGGAGTGGCCACTACTATATCAAATTTGAGGTTTGGGAAGAAATTAATCAAATTGAAATTCAGAAGACGATTCAGAAAGAGTTGAGATATAATATGCTCATTGAGTTTCAAGATGGTTAATTAATCCCACAGTTGAAAAATATAACTTCACTGTGGCCACTACTCAAGGCATTTTAAGCCTTGAAGTGGCCACTACCCACTACTGGTGTGTTTACCTTAGCAAGCTAATTTTATTTTGTTTTTATTAAGAAAGTCGTCTTAACATGTTAATAAGCTAATCTTGCTGTAGGTGCACATGTCATTAATTAGTGCATTAACTGAATCGCTGCTGTTTATGACTTTGGTTTATCGCGTTTTCGGATATATTACGCTTTTTTGTTGTCTCCGGACAAGCACGATATAACGAGGGGTTTTCGCATTTACAGAATAAGAAAAGTAGCAAATAATAGTTAGGTAGCAGAGAAATTATCTTACAGCTTGCATTATCAAAACTAATGTTTTCATGTGGGATATTGAACATAAAAATTAGTTAAGAAAAAAAAGAGGAAAAGAGAAATATAAATGCTGATACTTTAAAATTCTGAGTACATAATTTAGTGCTAGAAAATTCAAAATTTCCAATTCCAAGTGGAAATAAACCTGTTTGGAACAAAATACATACTCAAAGTTTTCGTTTTTTTCCCTGGGCATTCCCCTCTGCAGACACCCTCCGTTTTCTTTTAATGAGCATATCCCTCTCTAGACCCCCCACCAGTTTTTTTTGACCATTCCCCTCTTTATCCATCTTCCTTTTTTTTTTTCCCGAGCATTACCCTGACTAGATACCCTGCTTTTTTTCCCTACCATTGCCTGTTTGTCGATCTTACGCAGGGTGTGGTTTAAATAGGAGTTTCTAGACTTGTTTTGAAATGGATGGCTTGGAAAAAAGGTTCTTTAAAAGCCGGTAGAATAACGGCTCAAATTCAAACTGTTACTGAAGTTAAAACAGCAGTATCTGCAAAGTTTCCGTTTTTTGCACTTTTGTATTTTATCTTTGTCGTACTAATTTGTGTATTTGGTTTCTACTGAAAATAAACCATGAAAAGCCAGTCTAATGCCAACATTTTGCAAGTGTTTATAGGAAATCAAAAATGCCTTTCGCAAAAATACATTTAAATTTTTGATAATTTTCATGTTAGTACTGGTAAGCATCCAAACCTTTTTCTTCCAGCAATACTCCACTGATTATAATTTACAAGTTTATCTTCAACACTCTTGAACAGTTCTTTCTTAACCAAACAGAACTCTTGGGGTGAAATAGACAGCCACAAATTTCTCCTATATGCTGAACCTTCTTTTATCTTAATAGTTATTTTTCAAGAGTCATGAGCACATTATAAACTACTGGAGGTTCATTAGATAAATACTATATCAGTCAATGCATTTTCTGCATTTTTGGTATTTAATTAACCAATTGATGAATTTAATCGATTTCAGTGGGGCAAAACTCAAAATGTGCTTCACAAATAAATACAATCAAAATCACTTAGAAACTGAAATACACTAAAAAATTTATTGTAATACTTATGACTTTTTACAGTGTTATGTTACATAGCAATTTCAAATAAAATTTATACTATTAAACATAAAATGTCTCAGATTTTTAAAATTCTATCACTCTTCCATTTGATATTTGAATTTAGTAATTCTCAATTGAAAAACCTTTGTTTGATTTTGTAAATTTTTTGAACAAAAAAAAAAAAAAAAAAAGCTATATACATATATGTAATTAATAAATTGAAAGCAAGCTCTTATTTTCATTTTGACGCTCAAAACGACTATAGAAGATACCCTTGCTCTAATGTGAATACAGTTCAGGAATATTCTAATATTCAGGACATAAAAAATTCACCAATGTTATTTAAATGAGCAATTAAACTTTAAAAATAATGCAAATGTAATGTAAATTGGTTTCAAACCAACTATTCTTTTGGGGAGTCCCTTCAAACACCAAGGTGAGTTCCCCCTGATATTTTTTTTTAACAGCTACAGCACTAGTTTCAATTAACATATTCATAAGTAGCGAACAAACTAAACATTTATGTAGTTATGGAGTTTATAATCCTGAATTTAAGTTTTCTTTGTTTATTGTTTTAACTGTTTATTTTTGCAAGTTTAATTAGGAACATTGGGAATTGAATTCAATGAGATTTTTCTCTATTAGTAAATAACAAAAATTCAACCTAATTGTATGAGGAGCAAGATCTGGTGTACCTGTTATTGCATCTGACTAAGAAAAAAAGTACTTATCAGTTATAAGGATCATGAAGCCAATCTTGTTCTATAAATTAATGGGCAGTGCCTTTGTTTTTTTAAATATACATTCCTGTTTGAGACAGCTCAAACAAGCAGTTGGCTTCACATGGTCCTTCTAACTGATAAGAATGGGGGGAGGGGGGAGTCGGCGATTAATTTTTAATTTTTTTCCCCTCCAATAGGGAATGGACTTCAGTATTGTCTGAAAACATGAAAAACAGCTTAGGGAATGATACAAGAAGATAAGACTTAATGTATATTCATTGTGCGTACATGAAAAACTTTAGTTTTCGGTCCCTACAAAAACCCACTTAATGCTTCAAAACATTGATCTGCAGATATTTAAATTTTGCTCCAAAGCGCTCTGTATGACTACTTAACAGGGCAATTAATACATGCACCTTTATTACAATTCCAAGCTTAAATTGATATGGCCTAATTTTTGATGTTCACTAGTTTAAATGATTTATTGCTTCATTCAAAAGAACTTAAAAATAAATATTTTTACAGTTGATACAATAACTTTGTTTTCTCTTTAATTTGCAAACCACCACTTTTATGTTACAAAACCTTTTTCTGTTAACCATTAAAGCTAATATTTTAAGTTCTTTCAAAGTAACTCTAAAATAGGTATAAAATAAGAATTATAATATATAAGGTTTTATAAGAATATTTCTTACAACTACAACAGGAAAAATAACTTGAAAAAATATTGACAGATGAAAAAAATCACAAAGAAAATGGATTTTAAAAAATCATTGTCTAATTTAAATTACGGGATTGTTCATTGAATATGTTTTGATAAAATATAAAAATATTTATTTATGACGTAACAAACCAAATTGTTAAGCTGGTTAAAGAGTTATATTCTGTTTAAAAAAATGACACATACATTAGTTATTTTTATTACTTTTCCTCCAAAAACTAAAACATGAGAAAAAAAGGGTGCAAACTAAATTATTTTAAGTGAAACTTAACCTTTTCAGGTGTAAAACAACATGCAACAAATAATTTTACACATTGTGCAGCAGTTAATTTTGAAAAGAAATGGAGGTATATAAACAAAAGTTTTATATTTTGTAAGCAACAGAAACTTAAAAAATGTAATGCCCAAGTTTTGAAATTATTGCTGTACAATAGTTTACATAACTCTGATACTGTATAATGCAATGAAAACTGATTGAAAATAGGATCTGCATTTCATCAATACTAATATCTTGAAATAACTTTAGGGAATCACTTCAAACATTACAACTGAGGACAATGCTTAAATTAATATTTGGGACAAACTGGAAAGATAGCGGTAATTAAAGTGAATTTTTTTTTTTCAAAAATACTCACCAGAAAGACGCGCTAAGTGGAATGCAACCAGGTATATATATATATATATATATATATATATATATATATATATATATATATATATATATATATATATACTTAAAAGTATCACATATAATTAACTGTCAATCACGTAGAACTGATCTTCCAAATACAGCAGCAATAGTTTCACTTTTCACTAGTTTTAGGTGGGAAAATACGTTTATAAAGATTTAAATTCAATTTGCAACTGCACTATCAACGAAATATATTTAATATCCAAAAGTACATTTATTTATACAGCACTTAAATGGAATTTAAATGCTTTGATGGTGTTTTACTTACATAATAAAACTAATTTTATAGATATCTCAATAAATTAGAAGACTCATAATTTTCTACTCAATACGAAACAAAGAACCTATTTAGAAGAATAACTAATAGTCAATTCTCTCCAATCTGCAGAGCTTGGGACTTGAATTTTTTCCGATTCTAGAACATCTTTTGATAGTTCTTTAGGCTGTGAATTAAACAGCTTTGGCATCATACTCAAATAGTATAACAATAAGCATAATAAACATTTTACCATAAAAAGTTTGTTTATTAACTCAAGAAGTTTCTAGCATACTTTTCAAGTAGCCAACTCGAAGTCACTATTACATCAGCTTTATAGATAGCTGTTCAGGTGCAACATAAAATGTTGAAGGTTTTCATTGGAAATCAAACTTGACATCAAGACATCTAAATTATTTTTAAATTTTGCAAGTTTGTTAAACAGCAAAAGACTACTATGGCAAAATATTTTAAATGTACTTCATTGATTGCACATTAAAAACTTAGTGGATAACAGAAAATTATGCATAATACATTCGTGAATTAGTGAGAATTGACTGTTGATAAGTTGTGTTTGGAAAAAAAAGAATGGTTAATACGGTTGATAATTAAAATTAAACTAAAGGAAACAAATAAATGACCACCCATTTAGTTAGCTGTATGACATTCATCGCAGCACGACTCAACCAAAACAGAAGGAACAAATATACATCTTAATGCACGATGGACTCTGTTTTGTGTGTGGTAAATGGAAACACAAAAGGATGTAATAAAACATACTAAGCATGAAACACTGCTAGTTTGAACTGTACAGCAACCGAAGTGTATATGTATGTTTTTATTCTTGCGCTCAGACATCCATTATTTGGCACAAGAAACACTTTAAATTACACTTTTAAGTCTCAATCCACATTTGTTTTTAACTTAGCGACTAAAATTTATTGAATATCAGCATGTCGGTAGACACTCTTTGAGAATACGTTTCGAGCTGTCTGTGAGGGAATCTGGAAAAATGACGCGGAATACGACCAATAAATCTCCTCTTCTATTAATGTCCTTAGGATACGGGAGACCACGACCACAAAATCTGTGCTCAGAGTCAGGTCTGATCACGTCTGTAACCTGATATGGAAGTTTTTCACCCGTAAGTGTAGGTATTTCTATGTTGGTGCCACACAATGCCTGAAATAAAAGATTGCCGTTTAGATAATAACAATTAGAACAGATTTATATCAAACAAAATTTATCAAAGAGAACTGTTTCCAAACACCTTGTAAAATACATATTTCATTTAGAAGTATTAGGTCATTAAAGCAAAATAAAACAGCTGAAATATGAAGGTTGGCCACCTTTAATGTTAAAAAGCAGCTTTTATGATACAAATTTTTGTGATAGGGTCACTTTTACAACGTGGAATTTCGTGCAGGGGCTGCAAAGCAGGCCCATTTCGGATCTAAATAAAACCCAGTTTAAACACCCCACATGCACTTAAAGCTACATCATTATATATTCTGGTGTGAAGCAAGATTGCTGTAGGTTAATGTCTTTTGGTAATATACAGTATACTCTTGATGTCCCGAACTTTGATATCTTGAAAACCTTGATATGACGAAACATTAAGTTGTCAAGTGGCTGTTCATTACATGTTGAGAAATTAAAAATGTTATACTCTATAATTTCAGCTTCTCTGCCCAGAACTGTTATATGTCCTGTGTATTTTGATCTGGGTCCTTGTATCAGAGTATAATTATGTCTGGCAGGAGTTGTAATATGTTTTTTGCTCTTTTTCTTTTGCAAAGAAAATCGGTTGTATGTACGGAATTTTGAAAATTCATTCAGTTAAGTCTAGTTAATTCAGATTCATGATAAAGAAAATTCAATAACAAAGATTTTTACTATCGACAAATTTTAACTTCTAAAAAGAATTATTTGTTCTTGATGGGTGCCTGTTAAATGAATTCTACCACTATTGTATAAAAACTACAAAAATGATGTAAAGCAAAAGTTCTTAAATGTAATGTAGTAAATTATGTGAAGAAGAAACTAAATACATAACTGAAAAATAAGTTTAGATTATATTAAAATATTTATGGGTCATTCTCCAGAAAATGTAACTTTTGAACGCAAATATTTTTCAATTTTGAAAGCTTTTGTTTTCCTTTTTTTTTTCATTCTTACATGAAAGCGCTACCTTCTAGAAGTAACCATAAACAATGGCGCAGCTAAGTTTCAATTATTTTACTCACAAAAAAAAAATGTCTTGCTCATGGAAATAAAAAAAAGAAAGAAAAAAACTTTTAATGTTTAAAAATTCCCAGTGGCAAAAAGTTTTGTAGCTGTCTGCGACAAGCTTTTAGAACTTCATAATCTGTCTGCAAAATTTTGAGCGTGGTTTCAATTAAAAAAATAATAAATGAGTTTTTTTTAAATAATGATTTTTGAAATAAGGCAGGACCCCCCTCCCATAGACGATGGCGCCTTCCCTAAATTCTTTGAAGCACTCCCCTCTCAAGAACGAGACCTCCCCCCCCCCTCCACCCCAAAAACTGAGATAAAAATCTTTCTCAAATTACCTCAACCTAAAAGTTTCAATGGTGCAATCTGATGAACGAAATTTCAAAGTGGGTGTTTTTGTGATATTTTTTCTTTTTTCCGTTAATAACATTAATTTCCACTAAATAATTGAAACAAAAAAAATAAAATTCAAGTAGTGGTTGAGCATTTAACTCTTGAAACTCTCAGAATTTCGTTTAAAACTTCGAAATTTTGCGATTTCAATAAAAATAAAAGGAGAATTTATTTGTTTACCTCTTAAAAAAGCATACTAAACATCAACAATTCAAAAAATTCGGTTTTCAAAGCGGATGCAAAGAGATCGCAATTCTCAAAGTGAAGACTCCAAAAGTATAGGTACGGCTCATAAAAGAACTTTTTTTTAAAAATTGTTTTTGAATCGCATTTTAGAAACCTATGATAAACCGATCATTAATATCTATAAACACAGTTGCAGCAAAAAACTAAAATTTAACCATCTATTCAGCATTTAAGTTTTTGACTGATAAACAAAAACAGATTTTCGTTTTAAAATCTTGAAATGATGGTTTTAATAGACTTTTCATTTATTTGCTTCCATATGAAGCGAAGTTAGGTTGAAAAAGAAGAGTAAAATTTCGATTCTCATATCGGATGCAATCAGATTGCATTTTTCAAAATGAAAGCACTAAAAGTATAAAAATGGTAAAAAAGTTTATTTACATAAAATAATTTTAGAATTAACATTTAACAGGGGTGCATATTGAATTTTATTAATATCACTGACATATTCACGGAAAATTCGGAGTGGTGACAAAAAAAAAGTAAGATGAGTGTAAAGGTTTCACACCAGGCACTAAATGATTTCAAAGCTGGTAACTGTATTTGAAGCGATCAGATTTCAATGGGATCAGATTTCAATGCGCTAATAAATGCTCTTTTTTAAGTCATTAGCGGGAAGAAAAAGTTCTTACACTGCATTTTTAGAGAACTTAATAACAACACCACTGCTAATGATATAAAACAAACAAACAAGCAAAATTATTCACTATGTTAGTTATGTATCGCTTGCATCACAGAAATGTGCTGACTTTTTTTTTGTACACAGAAATATACGTTTTGATTTCAGATTTGCATTTTCAGTAAACAATTTGAAAAAGATTTCTTTTGGTTTGTAAGTGCTGCAGGCAGGCGAACAAGAGCAATCACGTGTGCGATCATTCTCTCACTGTGAAGCAGTTCATTGTGTCTGACACAGTTGCAGATAGCTTTCTTTTCTCTTTCTTTTTTTTCACTGCGGACAACTTTTTTTCTTTTTTTGCAGAACACCGTTTTTTTTTTTGGCGGAAACCCTATCGCTAACAGAACTGTCTGCGATAGGCTTTCGTTGTCTGCGACATCGTCACCGTGTAGCCTGTAGCCGCGTTTCTGCCACTGGGTAAAAATTGAGGTCAATTTAATATCAAAGTAGTAATTTTGTTAAGGCAAACAATGAGCTATTTTAATGATTAGTGGGAATCTAATATTCCATTAATATATGCCTAATGGATACATTTCCGGAGAAATATTTTTTTTCTTTGTTGCTACAATCTACAACATGTTAAGCATATGAAAACATGTTCGGTTCTTTTGCTACATTATTTACATTCATGAAATTCAAGTTCACGGAGGTGAGAAGTCACACTACACTAGCACTTAGTTTTTACAGCAAAATCTGCACATCTGCTTGTTTTTCAACAAAAATCTTACAACTTATTTATGGCTGAAAACAAAACAACTCCTTTGTATCACGGAAAACAAAATTTGATGTCATTACTGCTATGCGTTAATGAGGAGTGGCATTTTGTGTTTAGATAACGAAGGTGAGAATTTATTGTGTGACATAACTCTTTATCCTACTAAAACAAACTAAAACACAATATTAAAAAATTAAATATGCATAAACAATTAGTATTTTAAACACTTGTGAAAGGAATAATAAATAAATAAGTATATACTTTTAATAAAGCAAGATATTAAGCAACATAAACAGTCACACAAGGTGTGCGACAAGCTACGGAGGTGAGAATTCACACATGTTGTGAACCAAAAATGTACCAAAATAAAAATTATTAATTCAAAAATAGTTGGCAGGTTTAAATAGATATATTTTTGATAAAATTAAGAAGTATTGTTAAAGAAATTGTTCCTTAAAGTTTTTTTTTTTTTTTTTGTAAAAGGCGTGTGACAGAAAAGTTAGACTTTTTGAAGAATGACCCTTATATTGTGTGCACTTGACCTATTTATGTTTTGCAGCATCATGTAAAAATGAAAAAAAGGTAACTTTTGGTTGATTTTGCAGTTTTTAGAAAAGTTGAATAAAATACTCTATTGAGCTAAAACTTCTAGGAGATATTAACCTTACATTGCATAGAGTTAAGATTTACAATTCTAAGCTTTTTCAAAATTAAATACTATGGCTCCCAAAAGTATTTGTACATTTTGAAATTTTTTAGTAAAACCAAAATAACGCAAAACTGAATTCGAATATGAAGTCCAATATTTTTTTCATGTCATTCCTATGTCATTCTAAATAAAACCCTGCAGTTTTTTCAAAATATCGATGGATCTTCTTTTTGAAATGGGTCAAAAAACGAAGGGACAGAAATAATATGCAACAAAAGTCATCGTACACTCAAATATTTTCGAATAAATTCATGATTAAAATTATCATATAACGTTTTTTTTAAAAATTATTTTTGCATTATGTTGATCCTTAAAAGTCATTTGGCTTTAATTTTTTGTTTATTTATTCCTTAATATTGTGCTTATTACTTTAAAATGGTTGGTATTTGTAGAAAACCACTAACACCATTCAAAATTTGAATTTTTTCGTCACAGTAGCTGTAAATTGGTTTGAAATGTCTCTAAATTAGTTAATTTACTCCATTTCATAGTAAAGTGCTTGATAAAATGAAAAGCTTTAAAGAAAAGAATCGGACCAAAAACAAGGTAAGAAGAGGTTAACCGGAAAAGTTGACAAAGCGTGATCGGAGATTTGCAGTTAAAAATTTATGCAAAATACATATTTGAGTGCTGTAAAAGTTTCTACAGAGTTCAATGAAAATTTTTACATTGAATTTTCATCAAAAATTGTTTGCCAAGTTCTCTGGATCAAATGGGAACTCTTCCTGCAGAAATTTTCTAGGGGTGCAAAAAACAGAAAGCTTACGTTTTTTGTCGCAAAATAAATGATAAATAAGCTCAAAATGTTTTGGAATTACGTCTTACTTGCAGATAAAAATTAATTCAACATTTTTGGTTTAATTGTTGTATAACTGTAAGTAGAAGAAAAAATTAGGAACTTAATCTTAAGAACTTAGTTGGACCAGTTAATCAGGACGGTGAAGATGTTCCTGTGTGAGGGTGCATATTAGCATCAGGACTTGTTAGTTTCGAATTTTTCAATGAAATAATGAATCATGCTGGTTCATTTAAATATTTTAAAAACCAATTTTAAACTTTTAGCCAAAAATTTGGTTATTGGAAACAACTGAAAAGAAAAAAAATGAATGTCTGTAGTCATTAGGCAAATATCATCAAACATCGTAAACTCAACGGTAAAGCGTATATTTAAATCCAAATAGTCTAAAACACTACGTTGAAAATCACAGCTCTAACAGTGTACAGAGCTAAACATTCATAGAGTGAAAAATGAGACTGGACACTAACTGAGGCGGTCTCTTATCAAGCAGCGAATGGACTTGTAGCAATTTCCATTCAGAACCATTCTAGTATTGAGTCATTCACATCACACACACACCTGACCTAATTTTTCATATCGTCCCCACTCGACCATCTCCGATTTTGATGAAATTTACCTATGAAAATTATCTTGTTCTGTCTGATATATCACTCTGCTTCCAGAACAGAATATTTTTCTGTTTCTATCACATTTGATTTGCAAAAGCACTTTTTAAAAGAGAATTAAAAACCTATTTTTGACTAATAATAGTTGCAAAATCCATATTAGTGCATGTCCCCCCCCCTACAGCATTCACCATTCTTTAATTACTGCAGAGTGAGACTTTGTTGTGAACGACTAACTATATTTCAAGCTCGTTTTTTTTACGCTTATCTGAAAGAACACCATCATAATAAAAAACCATTTTCATAGGAAAAATATGTTCTTTCTAATGCTGCCAACGAAAAGAAGATGCAAGGTGACAAACTTGACCTACAGGGCATTGAAAATAGGCTATTTTTCATGTGAACGATTTTGGCAGCCACTTTGGATGCCAATATCTTTTAGAAAATCAATATTTACGCTCTGCAACTATAATCCGTTAAAACCATGTATATTGGCAATAGAATTACAAAGTACGAGCTTTTGATTCATTTTTGCTCAGAATTTATGACATTCTAAAATACAGGGAAAAGTTTCAACTGCGTTTTTCTTACGACTTTGTATGCGTGCTACATAAAAGTTAATGAACACTCAAATTCATAAAAACACTAGAAATTTTTGACAACTGAAAGTTCTTGAAGCCCCTAAAATTTCAGGCTTCCAGTGTGATAAAATATTCTGCAACCTGCTCTTAAACATTGCATTTCATTACGATAATACAAATTTTAAACTCATTTTTTTTATTCCTAAACGAATGATCACCATCGAAGAAAAAACTTATTTTGAAAGGAAAAAATCTATTCTTTCTAATGGTTTTTAACGAAAAGAATATGCGAGGTGACAAACTTGAGCTATAGCGCTTTGAAAATAAGCTATTTTTCACTTGAACAGTTTTGATAGCCATTTGGGATGTCAATACCTCTTAGAAAATAGATATTTAAGATTTGCAACTGTAACTCATTAAAAACAAGTATTTTTACAATAGAATCATGAAGCATGAGGTTTTGAATATTTTTTGTTCAAATTTTATGACAGCTTAAAATCCAGGAAAAAATTTCCCCATCGCCTTTTTTCACAAGTTCATGCGCATGCTACGCAAAATCTAACAGGCTCAAACTAACAAAAATATTTGAATATATTAACGGCCAAATGTACTTCAAGTGCCTAAAATTTCAGGCTTCCATTGTAGTAAAATTTTCTGTAAACTTAGTCTAAAGTTGGTAATTTGGCACAAAAAGCTGATCCCCCATTTTGGATCACATTTTTTGGAGATCCTAGATCCTTAAGATTTGGATCTAGGAAGCTGAAAATTTGCATAGGTTAGTTTCAAAGGCATCTCTATGACTCTATAAAATTTCATTCAAATCAGAGATGGTCGAGTGGGGACCCCTAGGTCACTTGACATGGAATGACTCATTTTCTATTCAAGTATATTCTACTATACACTGAAGGTTAAACATCACCCATTATATTAAGTTATATTTATAAGACTACCTACTATTTACATGTTAAATTAAAAACGCCAAGTAATAAGTTTTAAGCTTTTATGAGTATTAATTTTTAAAAAAAATATTTTTTCTTGAAATTGTGATTACAATACGCTAATTACTTCAAGACAATGAGTAAAGCAAGTGAGCTAAGTTATTAATGGCGGCTTCCTCTTTGCCTGTAGGGTTGTTGATTTTACGTAGCATGGAAATCATGGAAGGAAAATTTAAGCTTTGTAAAATAAACTTTCTTGATTTTTTCTAGAAATGGTGATTACAGTATGCTAATTACTTCACGACAATGAGTAAAAGCAAGGAAGCTAAGTCATTAATGGCGGCTTTCTCTTTGCCTGTAGGGTTGTTTATTTTATATGGTATGGAACTCATGGAAGGAAAATTTAAGCTAGGTAAAAAAAAAATTTACAGACATAGAAGCAAGCTTAGGAAGTTCATCCTGTGGTCAGTAAATGAAGATTCAATACTTCGACTTTGAGGAAAAAAGATGCACAAATATGCGGCAGTGTACAGTGCATAATCGCACCTCATTAATTTAACTTAAAAAAAAAATAACTAGTTGAAAATGTTCAGGGAATTAAGGTACTCAATTTTGAAAAGCAACAGAAAACTTTTTCTTTCTTCATTTAATCAATTTTCCATGAATTTTTGTCACATTTTCAAAATTCCCCGATTAATAAAGTTCCCCGACTTTTCCCTGATCTGTTGCCATCCCGTACTTAATTTTCTTGAACTTGAGAGGGAGCAATGCTCTTTACTCTGGTTTCTAGGTGAGCTGCACAATGTCTTTTCATTTGTAAAATACACGGCCAGCTCAGTCATTCTGCGGAGGTGACTTACTGAAAATACCATGCCTTGCCTTCAATCTTCAAGTTGAACAGAACCATTGCTTTGGTCACTCGTCTGTTCAGTGCTAATTCTATACTAGCTACCAGTTTGTTTGGCATTCTTGGCTTCCTTAAAAGGTTTTCCACCTCTAGCTCAGTCACTCCTATTACGGGCTGACGAGTGCTAATAAGCACGAAAATGCAGTCTTCGGATTGAATGACTGAGCCGGCAGTGTATTTTACGTATTTCTGCCGTAGCCTGGGCCATAAGTGGTAACTTACTGAAAATTTCCTTTATGTGGCCCTCGTTGCCATGCTTCTAGCATTTGAGGGTTTGTTTCTTTTGGACCCGAGGAGCTTTACTGCTGTTGATGTTTTTCGCCATCTCTTTGATCTGGCTCTCAATTTTGGCCAACCATGACAACACAGGATCAGGTTTATCAGCTTTCACACCCCAGATTAAATGGCCATCCTAGTGGGTTGCTTCTTGGGTGGCCTCGAATTTCATTGCATACACAACAGCGGATTTCAGATCTTTTTTGTCCACCACCGAGAGAGCTTTCTGGATTTCTGGATACCAGACTTTGTGTATGAAGAAGTTAAGTGCCATATTGTCTTGAACATCTGCAGGGCATATGTAGAAAGTTAAATGAGACAGTCTCTTGATGTCTGCCACTAGCTCTTGCAGCGTTTGTCCAGTTTTCTGGATACAGGATTTCAAGTGAAGTTGGCAGAGAAGTTTTTCTGACATTTCTCACCAAACCAAAGCTCCAGCTCAGATGTGAGGGCAGTGAAATCCAGGCGTTGGCTATCGCGCATCAGCAATGCTGCAAGATGAGAGGCCTTTGTAATCAAGTCCCATCCATTTGCTTCAGAAAATATCGGGAACTAGAATTTGTACACTTGCAATGAAGATTTCTCATAAAATGTGGCGTTCTGAATTGATGAAAGCGTAATCGTAGTCGAAAATGCACAAAGTCACAAGCCCTGTTTCCGGAGGTCATCAATTTCCAGTCCTTTTCTTCAATTATCTCTTACTGAAATAAACTAAATTTTCTATTTTCTCTTCCATGGACGGATTCAGAAATTGTTTAAGAAGGGGGCGGTTGATTTAATATACCTCCACTATGTATCTAATTTACACATGTTCGGGGGCGGGGTGTGCCACTTTTTTTTTATCCGACATAATTCTAAAATACAGATTATCCAAGGACTCTAACTTAATGCTTTCCTTTTCCACTGAAAGAGTTATTCTAAAATTCCACTTCAGAATAACCCTCCCTAACATGATTGAAAAATGTCTAAAATTGCTCTTTTTTGGAATTTCAATTTCGAAAAATTACCATGAGGAAAGTTGCTGATTTCCCTCATTTCTTCCATTAACCCAACCTGAAATGTCTACGATCATGTCAATAAGACTTACATTTCACAAAATAACTGGGGGGGGGGGGAGCCCTCAAAACTTGTCCTCCTAAGATCGTCTGAAATTGCCTTTTTGAAACTTCATTTCCAAAAAGTTTCCAACAGGGAGATTCAAACCCCATTCCTTTCCTTAATGCTGTCAAATGTGGCCTACACTTGCGTTTTAGAACTTCAATTCGAAAAAACTGCCGATGCAGGGCTCCTCAAGGAAGGGATGATGCTTCCCCCTCCCCCCCCCCCCCCCCAATATCCATCATTGTCCTCTTCCAACTTATTTTCTACTGCGACAAATTGATCTTTAACAGCATTAAATTTTTCTGGTAATCACCACAGTCCTGGTAAAAACTAGAGATGTACCGGACATCTGGTAACCGATTCGGCCAGCCCACTCTGGACAGGATATCCAGTGCATATGTGGGAGTTATCCAGTATGAAATGTGGGTTTAACCACTTCATACCAAATACATGGGGGTCATAAACAGTTTGCAACAAGGGTTGTTAAAAGCAAATCCACCTTTAAGTTTGGGATCTATATTTGCCTTGTGTTTCCCTTATAGGTACTAACGTAAAGTTTTTCTGAACTGTTCAAAAGTGAAAGAAAAATTGTTCAAATCAAAAAGATCTTTTCTATGCATGTTCTTCATCAAG
This sequence comes from Uloborus diversus, assembly GCF_026930045.1. Lineage (NCBI taxonomy): Eukaryota > Metazoa > Arthropoda > Arachnida > Araneae > Uloboridae > Uloborus > Uloborus diversus. The sequence continues at coordinate 76,330,100 of NC_072734.1, forward strand.
AGCATTTTCCAACAAAGTTTGTTTGAAGTAAATCTGCCTTCAAGTTCAGGATTTATATTTGCAATAAAGTTCCCTATAGACGCGCTATGGTTAAATTTTTTTGAACTGTTCAAAACCGAACAAAAATTTGTTCAAATCAAAAAGATTATTTCTATCCACGTTCTTCATCAAGAACTTTTCCAACAAAGTTTAATTGAAGCAAAGTTGCCTTTTAGTTCATGATTTATATTTGCCTTAAAATTCCTTGTAGGTGCTTATGATCAGTTTTCCTAAGATGTTCAGTGTTGAATGAAAAATTGTTCAAATCAAAAAATGAAGTATGGGAAGAACGTGTCCTCACTGAGATCTTTCACACACACAAAAAAAGTTTGTTTGAATCAGACAATTCACTCAAAGTTATTGGGGAGTGGGGGGGGGGGGGGGCAGACAGATAGACAGACACACATTTTCTCTATCTCAAAACTTTATTTTCCAATTATTAACTTTCAAAGTTTATTAAACTTAATTTTGACTCTTTTTTGTCAAAATTACAATAGTTTTTATAATGCATTAAGTTACCTTTCACATCTTTATGCACTCTTTTTCACTTTAATGGGAAAGTGGGCTAAAAAGTACTTGCAGCCTATGAACTCTAAAGGGGTGAAAAGTCAAGTTCATGCATAAATAATTTGCTGCTGCTGATTGTACAGCAAACGTGGAATGAATTGAAAAATCTCATAATTCTAGTCTAGTATGTCTTACTTACAAATAAATTCCTTTCATTTGTTCATGTTTGGTATTTATGCTATAAGATTGCTCTTTAAGCATTTTTACTTTATGTCCCCGACAATTTAAGTGGATCTCAATCTAAAACAACAACTTTGAAAAGAAAGGTGAAACAAGTTTGAAAAAAATATTGCTTACCTGTTTAAGTGTTAAATTACAAATATATTTAATATTAACACCATCTCTTTCGAACAAATTGTGAACTTTATCCCTGATTATGAACACAATATCAGCTGGAATGCTATTTGGATTTTCATCTCCTTCTTCTTTGAAAGTGATTTTTGTGCCGGCTTTCCAACCAGGTTTCACATTGATAGTCAAAACTTTTGTTTCCCTGCGAGTTGTGCGTTTGTCCGAATTAAGAACATTTCGTTCTATTTTCATCTTTTTCGTACAGCCTATGAGCACATCTTCTAAAGAAACATATAAATCATGCACAATAGCTGGATCTTTTTTTGGAGGAGGAGGTGGCTGTGTCTTTTTGGATCGGGTCCGGGCAGAATTGCATCGGTTGAAGTTAAATTCATGGGCTGTGGGCGGCTTGAAGAAGAATTCAAATTCATTACGTCCAAAAAACTGGGAAAAATCTGAAAAGCAGATTGCTAAATTAACTTTTTTTGTCAAGTAACATACATTTTTAGAAACTGATGATTCAAAATGAGTGTTTGCTAAGAATTTTATTAAAATGGTTTATACTTTTTTTTTTGCACACACACACAAAAAAAAAAAAAAGAAAGAAAGAAAATGGTACAAATTATATTAATATGAATCAGTCTATTTAATTTAATAGTTCCCAACAGGTGGTCTACCAGCCCCTAGGGATATGTGGGAGTTACGCTGTAGGCTAATCATAATTTTGTTTTAAAATTATCCAAAAAATTAATTTAACCACAAAATTAAAATGTTTAAAGCACAAGTTTTTAGGTGTTGGAATTCTTAAATTGGCTGTATATCACCAATAGTTTACCCATGCTTTTCAACTTTTCTACCTTCTTATAAAATACTTTGTAAGTGAACATAGCCTGTAAGTTGAGTTTTGATTGGCATTTTTTGACAAAACTGTCTTTATTAAATAAGCTATGCCTTATCAGCAAATTAATTTTGCTGATATAAAATCCTCATGAGATCCAATGAGCGTGGCAATCCGGAGAAAGAAGCTTCCTGATCACAGGGGATCTCACGATATGATTCCTACCTGTGGGGGGTTCATAAAGGATTGTGTGTCTGTGCCTTCATTACCAGCTGACCTACCCTACCTACCCCAAAGCAGAATACTTTAGGATGTTCTGCAACGTAAAATCATTTCACCAAAATTGTTCTGAAAGTACTTTAAGCATTGTATGCGAAAAACCATGACATTTTCCACAAATTGGGTGCCAAAAATCAAAATCGTTTCATATCGGAGTTTTTTTTTTTTTTACTGGACTGTTGCTATTTATTTCTGTGGAAATAAGATATTTCCGGAAATATCACAGCTTTCAAACAAATGACTAATTAAAGAGCACGGAATTTGGAAAATTAGTTGATCATGAAAACTATAAAATCAAAAAAACTTTAACAAGGTTTCAAACCTAAACCGATTGAGATTCTCTAAAAATAGTTTGTTTGATTTCTAAAATACATAGACAGAGCAAAGATACAAAATTTTATAAAAATCCGAACCTAGGTGGCAACTACATTTTTTTTGGTTAATTTTACATGGCATGAAGGAGCAATTAAAATAATGTTCCTAAATAAATAAACTAATAAAATAAGGAATAAAATGAGTCGAGTTCGGGTTACATATAATAAAACACTTCAAAACTTTCTAAATGATTGAAATATTTTCTGGATGCAAAGGAATTGAAATCTCAAACAAAACACACAATTTTCGGCAATGGACGTGTTTCAGTGTTGGCATATTTCCAAAAAATACGTGTATGGACGAAATTGCAGTGAATGAAGATCGATCGTGAAAGTCCTACAAAGGACTTATCGAATTCAACATCTCGAGCTTTCCGCCAAATTATCGTAATTTGAAAATTTTAGATTTTCTTCTAATTTTAAGAAATCTGCAGTTTCTACAAATTTTCTGCATCGTAGTTTCTGCAGATTTTCGGCACCACGGTTGCCGCAGAATTTCTGCTTCGTGGTTTCTGTAGATTTTCTGCACCGTGGTTTCAGCAGATTTTCTGCACCGCCTTTTCCGCAGATTTTCTGCACCGCCGTTTCTGCAGATTTTCTGCACCGCCGTTTCCGCAGATTTTCTGCACCATGGTTTTTGCAGAAATTTCACTGAAAATTGCAGAATTTTTGCAGAAAATGTATCAGTTTTCCTCTCACATTTGAACAGAATTGTTCTGCAGCTCAGGCATCTGTTCTGCGACGTACGTCGCAAATTTAGTAGTATTCTGCTTTGGGGCCTACCTAAGAAACAGGATTGAGGCAACTGTTGCAACAATTACACCACAAACGCTAAACAAAGTTTGGGAAGAACTGGGATATTGACTTGATGTGTGCCGTGGGACGAAAGGTGCTTAAATTGAGCACTTGTAAGATTGTACATATAGCTGTTTGAGTTGTTCTCTCATTTCATGCATCAATTATGAGTTTTAAGTTAATAAATACTACAAAGCATTAAAACAACAAGATCATTCATTTAGCAACACCATGCTTTTTGTGCAATAGAATTTGGCATCTGAATGAAGTGAATGATAAAATCTGAAATATTAGCCCAATAAGAGACTTTTAAAGATTTTTCTGACACATCATGGGGTAAATACTTTTACTTGGTAACTAAAATTCAGTTTTAGCACAATTTTTGGAGAATGTGAAGACTTGTTTAAAATCTTATTACGGGCAATTCCACCGTTACGGACATAACAATCAGACTTTAAATACACATAATTTCAATTTGGTTCAATCTACAATTTTTTTCTGTTGCATAGTTTGGTTATGCTATCAAAATTTTGGGTGCAAATTGCTTGATTACAAAAAGTAGAGACGTACCGAGTAGCACTTTGGCCGAGTAGCCGAGTACCGAGTACTCGGCCTTTTATTACTCGGCCGAGTACCGAGTTACCGAGTACTCGGCCTTTCACTACTCGGCCGAGTTCCAAGTACTAATTATGTTTTATGAAGAACCACTGACACACATGTGATGAATTTTGAACTTATTGGAATAGTAGTATAAACCTCCTTGTCCATATAATAGTTTTTAAAAATAAATTCCTGCTGAAATTTAATTACGCATTATATATATACAATTTTGTTTGTGTCAAAAATTTTACAAAAAAATAATTTTTTAAATTAAAAATAAATAAATAAAAGGTATGATTAATCAAGTTGGAATTAAAACAAATTACAGTAAAATCCCTCAAATGCGGACACTAACAGGACAATTTTTTTTTCTGCAAAGGTATTTTTACATTTTTTATAACTAATTTTTGTTTGTAGCAAAAATCCATTTTTAACATAAAAATTCCATATTTTCTATACTTACATTTCTTGCGTAATTTTTAATAAATAAGTTTTATTAACTTTGGGGACATTAAAATAAAGATTTATTCCATTGAAGCATTACAAACTTCATTATTCTCAAAATTTAAATTTGACTTATAAATTTTAATTGTAAATGATTGCAGAATATAATGCTTGCTCTTTTTTTATAAATTTTAGTATCTGTCTTGGACAATATTCAATTTTTTGCAACTACTCGGTATTGGCCGAGTATCTGATCAGAATTTGGCCGAGTACCGAGTACTCGGCAAATTGGCCGAGTAGGCCGAGTACCGAGTAGTTACCGAGTACTCGGTACGTCTCTAACAAAAAGTAACAAAAAATTAGAACTGCCGGTTATGGACGCAACTCAAAAACAGTAAAATGTATACATTGTCATACAAATGTCAATATTCCTGTGAATTATTCATATAGATTTCTAAAACTTTCTTAAAATACTTGTTCTAGAGATTTTAAGCCTTCTAAAACCAAAAATTTTTCATGGATATAGTTTGTAAAATTTATGATAGAAATTAGTATAATTGTTACGGACGTAACGTGTCTGACATGCTAATTGCACAAAGCAAATAAAAGCTTTTATATACTAAACATTTTTGTTAAGAGAGTGCAGTGGTCTAGATTAACACATTATTTTGACACTTCAGGTTATACCTAAATAAATTTCAGAGATTTGGGGAGGTAGGGAGCATTATGTTTTTAAATTTAAGTTTTAAAACTATAAAATATTCAATTTATCAATGAAACAGTAAACTAAATATTAATTTTTTGTAGAGAGTAAATGACAATAAAGTAACTCAGGTACTTTGGTTTAAACTATTAAACAACATGAAATTCTTATCTCTAAGTTAATTTTTAATAAAGAAGTAGTATCAATTTGGCTATGCTGTCAGAATGATAGAAGTTTTAAGAGAAAAACTATAATTAATATATGTAATATAAATTTGAAAAAAAAAAAAAAAAAAAAAAAAACTTTATTAATGAAAGTTAAGCAAAAAATGCTTTGGATTTCATCATGTTAAATGATCGAGTAATTTTCACTCAAATCTACTTGGAGGACACAATTTTTTTTGTGTCATACACATATGTACAATGCAGTCTCAAAAATCCGAGTTAATTGGGGCTCACGTCACTTCGGTTTACTGAAACTGGGAGTATTTGGAACATTCTTCCAGATTAAAAATTAACACTACTATTCGGACGACATAGGAGGGACACATTTTACTTCCTTGTGCAAAGAAAAGGAAGTATTTTCTTCACGAAAAATTTATTACTCAAATTTCAACATAAACTTACGCTTTAATTGCATCCAAACAAATTATGATTTTACTTTTTCACAATATCAGTGCGTATTTATATGGGCAATTTTAAGCAACCAATACATGTATTTTGACTGTGCCCAATACCATTTTGACGAGTTTTCTGTATCTATCAGAGTGCGTATGTACGAGATGTATCTTGCATAACACAAAAACAGTTAGTTGTGAAAAATTTCCTTGTTGAAACTCATGTGGCATTGGAGTTGTGCATCTACTTTTTATTGCAATCAGATACTCCAAAAGGGATGTTAACACGCTCTTTATCGAAAATCAATTTCAATTTTGCGTATCAAGTTATTATCTCCAAGGCATCTTTGAATACATATCTTGTAGTCATGATACATATCTTTTAATCGAATATTTCGTGTCTCATTGGGAGTTGTTGAAATAAATTTTTCAACGTCTTTTCCTTATTTCCTGTTGGAAGCTATTTAGTTTTACAGAAGCAAAATTTTTATTTTCAGATTTTAGAGAAATTTTTTTTTGAGCGATTAAAAAATTAAATTTAAAATATGAAGCACATCGAATTATGCAGAACCTTGAACATTCGAGACTCGGATTTTTGAGACTCCACTGTATACATTTTTTTTAAACTCTTTAAATAAAGTGCATTGATGAAGCAAAGTTTGAGAAATTAAGGAACTTTCCCTCTAGAATATTTTTATGCAAGTTATTAAGCATTAATTGCTAGTGTAGAACTATTAACACCAATTGAATTTACTGCATGATTTGGAGGACAAAAAATTTTACCTTAAGAGGAACACATATGTACTTCAATAATTTAAAAAAACAAAATTAAGTATGCACTAACATTTATTAAAATTTGAAAATTAGAGTATCAGAAATTTTGTTATATCATATTAAATGTCATACACTATAATTTCACTGCCTATCCTGTACTTTTTTTTTCTGCTTAATTGGAAATATACATGTGTTATGGACGTAACGTACTGCTTTTTGTTACGTCCGAAACAAAAAATGTTACGTCTGTAACGTTATTTAAAAAAAACTAAAGGAATTGTAATGTTTTAAACTATGGTAAACAATCACTCTGATGAATTGCTAAAAGGACAAAAAAGGATCTCTTTCAATTTTGATTTTTTAAGAAGTAATGACAACTTTTGCTAAATTTTTGTTAAGAAATTAACATTAAACTTCATTTTTTTAAAAATTTAAATTGCTTGATTTCATTTTGCAAAAAATTAAAATAAATGCATGTTGTTATAGTATCATGTTAATAGTTTAAACTGTACTGCAATTAATTTTGTTTATTTTCATTTTGCTATTAGAAATAAGCACTTGAAAATGAGGTATTATCTTCTGATTATTATGAAGACCCGAATATCATACTTCCAACAAGGGAAAAAATTTATTATTTAACTTTTTTTTAAAAATCAATGCAATGTTCGGAAAATAAACATTTTAAGCTTTACAATGATATATAATATAACAACATAACAGCAAAATGAAATTTTGACCTACTGGTTTCACTTTTCATTGGAATTATCATATTTTAAGATTATTTAATTAGAGGTATTTCGTTTTGGGCAAAAATCAACAAAAATTAAACATTCATTTTTCAATTTTTTGTTATCTAGCTGTATTACTAAGCTCCAGGGTTTCCACTACGGTTGCATTTTTCGCAAAATGAGAAAATACTATTCAAATTGCGAAAATGGAATGGAACAAAGCATTTTTGCCTTTTTGTCCAATATAATAAGATGAAGGGGGAAAAAGATGCACAATCCAAGAGAGGAAGCATGCATGGCGATATTGAACCTAATCTTATTTAGAAAGCTTAGCTAAAATGTATAAACTGCTATAAAGTTCAACAGTATTTGGTTTTAATAAGCACTACGTCCCCCAATAAATGCATCATAAAGTTTGCTCCCTCAATACTAAGAGCAATTCTGAATTTCACATTTCAAATTTTTAAAAAATATTGCCTATCGTGCATTTATTTCTTCAAAGATGTCAAGGCTGATTTTTTAGCATTTTGCAAAAGACTTTTTCCCAATTTAGGCTTTTTTGGAAAAGAATGTTTAAACTCAGTTTAAATCCTGCTAAGTTGATAATATAAAACAAAGATTTTAAATGTGAAAATCTGAAGTATAGCAATAAATTACAATGTCAAACAAATGTAAAGTGTCCAGAAGAATAAAAATTACTTGGATTGTAGCTACATGAAAAGCTTTGTGGCGCAGGTTCGAAATTCAGTCCTGCATCTCCGAATTTATCATATCTATCTCGTTTCTTTTTGTCACTCAGTACTTCATATGCTTCCGATACTTTTTTAAATTGAGCTTCTGCTTCTGGAGATTTGTTCTTATCTGGATGGTATTTCAGCGCCATTTTTTTATAAGCTTTTTTAACGTCTTCATCGGAAGCATTCTCTGGCAAACCCAGAACTTCATAAAACTTCTTCCCCATAACTTTTAGGAACTAGAAAGAGGAAAAACAATGTAAATTCAATAAGTTTTAAATTCATTAACAAAGCAGAGTACTAAATATTTTTTATTTTAAAACTATTTTATGAATTTTTACCCAAATATCTGAAAACACAAAATCCAAGTTTTCTTTCGCAGGACACATGCATTAAAATGTCCAAGCTTTAATGACACCTGAACACATGCTGCATCATTATCAGGGGTGTTCACCAGTAGGAGGGAGGAGAGGTGGTGCAGCTTGCAACATTGAAACTTTTGGGGGAAGGGGGGGGGGACAAGTAATTTTTGGCAAAGCACAATTTGATTTCAGAATGATTTTAAATACAGAGATTTTACTAGTACAAGACAGAACTTGAGAAAATTCAATCCATACATTAGGATCTTTTAGAAAAAATCATAAAAATTATCATTTAAATTATCAAAATGTTGTAGACTCAAAACTAGTAAGACACCCTGTGGCTGAATTTTATTTCACTTTCTGCGACAAATTTTCTGGACCTAATTTCTTTCTGCAAGAATGCTCCATGAAGTGAAAAATGAAATAATGGACAAACTTAAGTGCAATTTATTTCAAAAGTGAAAAATTTATTCATTTATTAACACATTTTGCACAACTACCTATTTAAGTAAATTCATTTATACAAAAACAAAAAGCATTAAAGCTCAGTATCAGGGCTTCCAACAGATTTTAAATTTTCGCAAGAGAAAAAGGAATTTTGAGCTAAATCTATATGGTTAAAAATATTAACACCATGGTAATAGCAATTGGTAAGTGGAGAACAGAATCAAATCTAATCAAAAGCAATGTAAATTATTATGCTAATTTGTGTAATGCTAATGTAAACTATTATGTTATAGTAGAGTGTAATTGCTTAAACAGAGATACCAATCTCATATTTAAGTTTTCAGTCTTAATCTCTTAAATACTTATCACCAGAAAAATACAGATGCAACATCTATTCAATATTCAAAGAAATAAGATCCGAAAAAAAAAATTTTTTAAAGTAAAATATGCATTACAGTTCGAGGGGGAAAAAGCCCTTCTCCAAAGAAAAAACAAACAAACTAAAACATGCATGTGATGTGAAAAAATAAATAAGGATCACCCCTCCTCTTCCCATAAAAAAAACTAAATTAAAATATGCATTACACAATTAGAAAAAAGTATCCCCCTCCCCCCAAAAGGAAAATGAATTTAATTAAAATATGCATTACAGTTACAAAAAAAAAAACATGCATGTGATTTGGGGGAAAAATGAATAAATAAAGGTCACCCTCCCATAAAAAAAAAAAAATCTTAATATATGCACAATATTCAGGGGTCTGTTCAGTATTTTTCACAGGGTCCGTTTTTTGTGAAAAATCAAATAATTTTGTGAAAAAGAATTAATTTTGTGGAAACAAAAAATGTCAAAACAACAAAATTTTAGAATTTAGAGATGGCACAAACTGCATCATTTAAACTTAAAATTGAGTGTTTCCCTCTTCTATGTTAAGAATATCATTCTGGGGTGTTTTTCTAATTTTTGGGGGGGGGGGGGGGCATCACTCTCTCAAGTATCAATATTTATCTACCATTCTACATTATGTTAAATTATACTAGAAATATTTCTGTACGGTATTTAAAATAATTGTAACAAAAAAAAAAAGAAAAAATTCAGACAGCGGTTCATCATTTAACTTTTTGACCTAAGACACTCTTAAAAAGCACAGATTTTTGTTTAAAACTTATAAATTCCATGAAAATTTAACAAAAATAAAAAGAAATTTTATTTGTTTAGCTCTTCACAAAGCTTACTAAACATCAAAAATTCGAAAAATTGGATTCTCATAGCGGAGGCAAAAGATCACAATGCTCAAAGTGAAGGCATCAAAAGTATAAAAATGGCTTGTAAAAGAAATATTTTTGATAAAATTATTTTAAAATTGCATTTTAGAGTTCAAATTATTAATATCTGTTGACCAATATTGTTGTATATTAATATCAATATCTGTTGTATTATTAATATCTGTTACCAGTTGAAGGAAAAAATAAATAAATAAAACATCAATTTAGCATTTTAATTTTTGACTCATAAAAGAAAATGGAATTTTGCTTCAAAAACTTAAAATAAGTTTTCTAACAAAAATAAAGAGAATTTTCATTTATTTGCATCCTAATAAAGCCAAGTTATCTTGAAAAAAGAACAAAAAAATGTAGACATCTAATGAAAAAAAAAAAACGCTAAGTAAAAGAACTTATTTAAAGTTAATCATCATTGTTAGCATTGAAAAATCAAATCCATATAATTTTCTCCCAAAATAACAGTTAAAGCAAATATTGACAAGCTGGTAAAATGATGAGAATATTTTCTAATCAAGTCGTTATAAAGGTTAAACGCCAGGCGCCACAATATTGAAGTTGGTAACCCGATCATATTCCCATCCCCTTACTATCCCTTTGCAGTTGTAAGTTCATTTCGCTGATATATTTTATTATTATTATTGTTTATTAAATCATGAGTGGGGAGAAAAGTGCTTGCCAACACCTTTTAAGGGTACTCTTCACTGAGAGTCTGAAAGATTCGGATCTAATGTTAACCTACGAGGAAAATTGGAGCTTGTTTTACAAATTCCTGTGAAGTTTTCGGATCAATTTTTTTTCTGAGTATTTTTCAAGACTATGTCTGTGTATTTTAGTTTTTACTTTTTTGATTTGTCCATTCTCCGATTTTTTAAAATTCGAGAAAAAATGAATTTCTTCGAAAACGAGGTACTGTTGGACATTTTGCTCTGTAAAACATCTGGAACTCGTGCTATCGAAATTTTAAGAACGCCATAACACGCAAAATATTTCCAGCTCGCTTTTGAGATCTTGTTTGAAATAATGCGGCCATTTTTTAAACAAATATCGGGTTCTAACTATTGAAAAAAATTTCAAAATACGTTCACTTTTTGCACTTGCTCCGCCCCTCATAGTAAACGCCCCTTTTTTGAGGGGAGAGAGCTAATGGGGTGTAAGATTTATTACCCTCTCATTAGTTCCCCTCAATGACCTTCGCTGGATGTTCTCCTCTTTTTTCTTAAGGCTTTCTTGAAGAATCAAGTGCTTTTGAAAGTGATTTCATGTAGATGCGTGCTATTAGCTGTTAAATTAGCAACATCTGCTTTTTTTTTTTTTTTTTTTCAAATTTGTGGTTTGAAAAGAAATAAATTGGAAAGGGATATTTCTGAGTCAAATTGTTTATTAACAATATAATGAACATTGTTACAATGCTGTCGAATGCGAAAAGTTGACATTTTCCCCTTCCAGTAGAAAAATATTTTTATATATGGATTAAAACGTATTCCAGATTCCAGATACTAGGTATTTTGCATCGTTTTACATGTGTTTTATGTTACTACAAATGTACACACATAAAGTGCTTTCCACAGCTCAACAAACGTTTTTGAAAAATATTTGTGTTTTTAAGAACCAGACTCGTCAAATTTCTTTAGAAGGTAGATACACATTGAACTTGTAATTCATAATATACAGTAAAATTCATCGAATTTCAGAATCGGGACTAGAAATTTATTTGGTTGAAACAAGTATTTCGTTGCATTAGTATACGTTGCAATAGGATTTTACTGTATTTCTCTTTAGAAAACTTCCTAAGGAAGAAAACGATGCATAACTTGACCCTAAATAGAATCGTTAAACGTTTCTTATGGGGTCGCAATATTACTCCTTATTTTAAGACATGTGCGATATTATACAGTTTTTAAAACATTACGTGAGAAACAAAATAGCATAATTTTTATTTTCAAGTGCAGCAATGCGAATTGTAGCTAATTTTATTTTTATTAAAGAATTTTTCCTAGCTTACATTTTGTGTCATAATTCATGCGTTTTACCTCAAGTTTTTATTTATTGCCGGAAAAATGAAAAAAAAAAAGTTAAAATACTTATTTTTAATTAACTGTTTTGGAAATAGCTCAAATATATCGATATTGTGATTAACTGCAAGTTCTGAGTGTTTAAATCAAAAAATCATGTACTTGTGTTATTCCATACTTTTCAGAGCGAATCAAGCTTGTACAGATAGTCTTTACAATTAAAAAACATGTTTTATATTTTTTTAAGTATGTTTGCTTAAATATCATTTCTCCAACAGCGCTATTATTTTTGGAAAACAACTAAAATTCAGGACAATATTTATTCTTCCAGAAAAAAAAATAAGTTTTTTTTTTTTTTTAGCAATTGCGAATGCTTATTATCTTTACTTGACCAAAGCTGATGTTGCTCTGATTTTTCAGATTGTCATGATGACAAGAATAACTCTAGCTCGTTGTTTTAATATTTACTAAGAAGTCAAATTTTCGTCGCCATGGTTACTAATTGTTTGTGTTCATTCAAGGTTTAACTTAAGTAGATTTTACTTTTAAAAGGGGAGGGGGGTGTAAAATTACATTTCAGGAAAAAAAAAACATCAATGTGGATGGAATTAAAAACAAAATTTCATCCAAATACAAAATTTCCAGATTACTAATACCGACATTTAAGATTGATAAGAAAACAAAAATACAGAAGGCTTTCTGATGTCTTCAGAAACTTTTCACAATAGAAATAGTTTTTTTTTTTTATTTATCTTTTTAAGAACTTGGAAGCTGTATTTTTGGAGAATAAAAATACTTTTCAAAAACATTTATTCAGTTGCGGAAAACATTCCGTACACCAACATACTCATTAAATACATAGGAAATCATGAAAAATATATTAGTAATTTAATATGATTCGGTTAATGTAAAAAACACACCATGCTAGAATTACTAAGCATTGTATGTATTAGTTTTTATAACGTTTTCAGCCTTAAGGTGTGAACAATATAGAATGGGGGTTACAAGTTTTCACTGCTTTCTATTTTCATTCTCAGAAGCTAGATCAGTATTTTAATACAATGTAGAAAAATTAATTACGGGCATTAATGGTTTTCAGGTCACATAAGCACCCCCCCTCCTCCCTTAAAAAAACATCATTAAAGATCGTCTTAAATTTCGTTTTTATGACTTTAATTTCGAAAAATTTCGGGAAGGGAGTTGGCGAAAAGTCCTTCTTTGACCATAAAAAAAAAGTTTTCTAAAATTGCATTTTTGGAACTTTGATTTCAAAAACCTGCATGTCCCAGAACGTTACTAAAGATGGCCTACAATCATGTTTATAACACTTTGAAATTTTTGCCTCCCCCCCCCCCCCCAACATCACACTAAGACTGCGTTTTTAGACTATTTCGAAAAATTCCGGGGAAAGCTTCCGAACTCCCATTTTCCAAATACTACCAGAGATCGTTGAAAACTGCATTTTGAAAATTTTATTTTCGAGAAAATTAAAAGGCATAGCCCCCAAACAGAGTGCTTGGAAAAATAGGAAGTATTTCTGAGTAAATAGTATGCTTACGATAAAGATCATATTACTTAAATATAGAAATGGTTCCCTTTCTTAAACAAGAAGCTAAATCCTTTCTCTCGCTGTATTTACATATTACTAGGAGTCAATAGAATAGAAAATGTGGGATCTCAAAAAAGATTTTTGTTCAGTACGAATGATAAAATTACTAATAATCATTTGATTAGAACATTCATTTTATTCTGTGACTGAAGACACAATACTATAATTTTTCGGCACAAAAGTGCGTAACACAGAACTTTAAAAAAAAAAGTTTGTCTTGGTTTTTCTTTTCTTTTTTTTTAAATTGTGAAATACCCTTACTTGTACTTATAATTGCTTTCCTAAATGTAAGCTGTTCATTTTCATTTTTGTCGTAACTTTATGTATTTCCTGCAAATCTGTTTCTTGCCCTTTTTTTTTAATTTTTTATTATTAATTCATAAAATGCAAGATGCATGAAAACGAGGCAGAGCGATAAAAACTTTAAAATCTGGCAGAGCGAGGCGTTGAGATTTTTTTCACCTAAGTATTTCGAGATTTTTTTTTCAGGCAGATATATATCTATGCAATATTTTCGTACCTCCTGAGAAAAAGGACAACCCTTAATATTTATTACATGACAACTAACAAGGATCAGATACTCACAATACTTATTAGAAAATTTTAATAAAAACTCAATGTGTTGAAGCAGAAGCACTATATACACTATCTGACCAAAAGTATTGGAACACTTTCAAAAATTCACATTTTTAGGGATTTCTCAAGAAATAATAGACCAATTGCTCTATAATTTGCTTCGCATAAAATGTATACTCTAGTTGTCATTTTCCAATAAAAATTAAGTCTGCTATTCATTTAGGGACCAACAACAAATTGAGGAAATAAAATAAAAGGTTTTTTGATCATTTTTCATTGTAAATTGCTGGGAATAAGCTATAATTTTCAGAAATGAGTTAAAAATCTATCAAAAACTTATTTTTATCTTTATGTGAAAGCATCTCTTATACCCATGGAAATATAAGCATTTCTTTCAAAAATGCAAATTTTTTTTGAAGGTTTTCGCTTCATATATCACGCAGAGTATTTCGTCGAACGTTACTAAACTTTTAGAATATTTGACAGCATTTTAGAGAGACATAATAAAATTTGAAGTTAAAACATGGAAAAATTGATGAAATATGAACAATTAAAGCAATTAATTTTTCACTGCGCATGCACGGAAGATAGCAATTTATAACGTTCATAATCCAAAGCTCAGATACTTCCTACAATCCATGAAAAAAATTTCACCGCAATTTCTTTAAAATTTAAAAAGTTATCAGCGACCTAATGAGCCGAATTTCTATAATTCTAAGCTATGCGACGAATGGTAAGGTGTCGTTCGCAAACTGGCAACACTTTCCTGCCATCGTTACAGAGTGATTCATGATAAGAACGTATATTTTGTTGCTGGTTCCCCTAAATGAATAACAGACTTAATTGTTATTGTATTTGACGTCTGGAGTATACTTTTCATGTGAAAAAAATTAGAGCAGAGAGCAATTGGTCTTTTATTTCTCGAGAAATCCGTAAAATTTTGAATTTTTGAAAGTGTCCCAATACTTTTGGTCATATAGTGTATGTAATACCTCATGTATTTTGCCGAATTTAGTAACTGGGAATTTGAGACTCTAAAAGTGCTAGGTTTAGCTTTATTCCAAAATTTCAGCGTAAGATAGTTTACAAACCTTGAGAGTGGGAGAAGGGGTGATTTGTGCCTTTGAGTTTGGAGCAGGGTGAGCACCCCTGCATACAAACAAAGATCACAGAAAAATCTTTAATTTTTCAAATGCAGGAAATCCTTCTCCGTTGTCGTCCGCGACTTTGCCGTTATGCTCAATTTGAAAGAACTTTCACCATAACAACCCCTTGAGAAATGCTATCGTAGCCTTCTCATCTGCATATAGTAATTAGATAAATAAATATTTTTTCAAAAAGAAAAGGATTCAAAGATAAAGATTGGGGGAATTTTCTGGTCACCAGTGGTAAGTAAAGGCAATTATAATAGCCACATTTTTTGTAGTCGCCACTCCATTTGTAAAACAGGTAACTAACCAACAAAGTAGCATTTAATTTACCATTAAAATATAAATATTATCAGTTCAAATAAAGGTTAATGTAACTAATTAGTGACATTAATGTTAATTGTACAATCAAGTATTAACTATGCAAAGAGGATCTAGTTTCATTTTTAAGAAGAATTTCTTCTGTCCATAAGCTCATTATTTTTTGCATTGAAAAAGGCGTTCCCTGCAACGCCGAAACACGTGTCTGCTGTAATTTACAAATTTGTGCTTCTACTTACGTTGTTTGGTCTGACTTTACTATTCAGCACAAAGGTATTTATCATATTAAGTAGGATCATCCATTTTTAAAGAAAATTTTTTGGTTAGAATTTAGAGTTCATTTCGTTAAAATTCAGTGTGGTCATGCAGGCTATCTTTTTTTTTCCTTCCTTTTTTGAAATCATCAATTTTCAATAACGAACATTTTTCTGAAAATAAAACGAATTTATGAATTTATTTATTGCAAATATTCATTCATTCGTTAATTTTTCCTAGATGAGATCTGAAACCGTATTAATGGGGGAAAAAATCTTCGTTTCAAAATTAATTTTAGCGCGAATACAAATAAATTAATATCACAAGTAGAATTGCAAAATGCGCGACAATGTAAAATTCCGCGCCTTTTACATTGAGTTATTTTTCTTTTACCTATGTAGTCAAGACTCAAGAGGGAAAGAACTAGAATTTCCTTGGAAGGGTCTGTAAAAAGCTGCAGTTTCATTTCGCCGACAGCTATACCTCCCTTGACTTGCACAGCAGGGGGAGCGTCCGGTCTGTCCCCCTGCAAAATGTGACAGGTCACATGATCCACACTTTCATCGGTCACCGTTCGTTCTATTGTTTGTTGAAGTGTCAATCATTTCACTGATGTACACTGCTTTCGTTTAAAGAAAAGGCCCATTTTCAAGCGAGATCGTTTTTTTCCCCACTGAAGAGCAGCCTTAAGAAAAGTTTACAACAACACCAAAAGTGCTTACCAACGCCACCCCCCTTCTCAGAGAAGTTTACAACAACACCGCGGCTAATTAGCTGTGATAAAACAAACAAGATTATAAAACCAAACTTATTTTCAGCTGTTAATTTCTTTCCAAGATACAAACAACAAGCATTATATTTATTTGGCAGTAGCAGGGCCCTCTGAAGAGCTGGGCACCCAGGGGCGAAAGCTTCTTGGTGCCTCCCCCCCCCCTTTATAAATGCAGAAAAATCAAGTTATTTATAACATAGCATCATTGCATAATACGCGTGAAAGCTTCATACTTGCATTTTTTAAATGTTAATGAACAAAACAATCAGAGGGCTATAGATAGTACAAATTAAAGCAATGAATCTGTTTCTAATTTTATCATACATTAATACTCCAAAAACTTTGCATAAAAAGGAAATGTTAAAATTCCAAATATTTATTTTGTAAAATGCTACCCCACAAGATAAACTAGTATGTTGTGGCCATCACGAATGTTTCTTTTTTTTTCTGATCCCTCCCCATGCTTGACGAGGAAGCAATATTCCCAACAAAAACAAAATTACACATGCAAAAACTTGACGACCATCCCAATGTCTGAATTATTACAAAAGCAAAGCAAAGAGCGAAAATTGAAAGTTATTTTAAAAGCCTTGCTTGAATTAATTAAAAATATTTTATTTGTTAACAAACATAAGATGGCAACAGTTAAAAATTTTAAATCATTGAGTCATTGAGATAATATTTCCGATCATTTCCATACAATTAAAATCACCAGAAATACGCAGACGACAATCTATTACGATTTATCTTTCTTATTGTTGCATTAATAAAGCTATTTTTATTCGTAAAAAAAAAAAATCAACACCTCTTGAAGCGATTGGCGTCAAAATTGAACCAAAGCCTGTTTACATATGGATTCACATATATTCCAAATTTCAACCAGAATGTAGCATTATTTCTTGAGATAAGGCACTCACAATGGAGAAAAAGAATGGACGATTGCACTACCCCCTTTTTAGCTGTTGACACCAATTATTTCTTGATTCATTATTTCTTGAGATACAGCAGTCACAATTGACAACAAAAAACATTCTATAGCTCAACCCCCGTTTGAGTTATGGACACCAGAATTGAATCAGCACCTGTTCCTGTTAATGGCAACATATGGACCAAATTTTGTTTGATTCCGCCAGTTACTTCCTGAGGATTAGCAAGCACACGTAACTCAAAAAAACGTCCCATTGCTCCAACCCCCTTGGAGGAATTCGTGCCAAAAACCAATGGGTACAAGTTCACATAGGGGCACATATGTGTACCAAATTTCGTTTGATTTCATGCGGTAGTTTTTGCTGTAGAACGGCCACAAAAAACTGGTCACACACATACGTGACACATACACACAGACAGACCGACATTTTCCAAAAATAGTTGAAATGGACTCGGCATACTCAAAACGTTCGAATACGTCAAAATTCGAAAATTTGCACGAATCCAAAACTTTTTTCTATATATTAGATATAGAAGAAAGTAAAAGCAATTAAAACTTAACTAGTTACTCATATTGATCAAACTAAGCATATGAACCAAAAATTTATTGAGCATAAATGGAAAATGTATTTATCGAAGAAACATTAAAATTAAATTTCAATTTGGACTCATCCAGTGATTCTTTTCAAGGTTTTTTTTTTTGCTTTTACTTCTATGAATATAATAAAATCTTTTGTATCTCGCTCGTTTGGAAAAAGACTGCCACAGTACGAAAATTTTCATTTTGTTTTCTTTTTTTTTTCGCTTAAAGACTTCCAAACGACGCTATCTTCTATAGAAAATAACATCAGATTTTTTGTTCTAATATAACCAACGGGAGAGCACAGCAAACTTACTTATCTTAATGCAAATTGCCTGAAGAGTTCAACTCCAAACGCTTCTCCTGTAAAATTTCATTTTTCCTTTCTGTTTTGTGCGTTTATGACTGTGCATCTATGATACACAAAATGAAGGGGCGCCTTGCGGCGCCCCCCTCGTTTTGTGGCACCCGGGGCGATTGCCCCGCTCGTCCCCCTCTTTGGACGGCCCTGGGCAGTAGCAATTATTTATCACTTGCAGGAGTGTAGGAGAATCACAAGAGTGCCAATTTTTTTTTTCTGCAAAATTAGCAGATTTTGTATAAGCTGATCCCTCTCTAATTTGACTTCTAAAACAGTTCCAAAAATTATCGGTTTTATACACAGGAATATGTGTCATTTTGCTTTCAGATTTGCAGCAAATTAACCACAGTGGTTAATAAGTAAGATTCAATACTTTGACGTTGAGGAAAAAAGATGCACAAATATGCGGCAGTGTATAATCGCACCTCATTAATTTTACTTTTTTTTTTGAACAGATAATTGGCGGAAAATGCGTAGGGAATTAAGAGTACTTAATTTTGTAAAGCAAAAAAAAAAATTTTCTTCAAAAAATCAATTTTCCCTGATTTTTTGTTATTTTTTCAAAATTCCCTGATATTTCCCTGACTTTTCGATGATTAATAAAGTTCCCTGACTTTTCCCTGATCCGTTGCCACCCTGAAACATAGTTCATTCTTGCATTCATTTGACAATTGGATGATATAAAAAGCAACAGAAAATCAAATACTAAGAAGTATTTGCTTTAAAAAAGTAATTCATAATATATTTAAACAACGGAATCTGCCACTGATTTTACAATTCAAATTAAAAAAAAAATTTAACAATATAAGAAATGTGATTAATACAGCAATCAATGCATGGATAAGGATCATTTATTTGCATAGTAAAATACTACCAAAGCTTATTATTGTAAAGTACTGAGATTTAACCTCCAAAAATTTACGCCAAAAACAGTATGCAAAATTTTAATAAATCAAGAAATTTATTAAGAGCAAAATTTAAGGTTTTTGTGATAAAATTGAGGCAGACAGGCACGCCTACATGGATTCTAAGTGGCATTAAAATTGTATGTTAAATGAAAACTTAATTTTTTTTACATCATATTATCCGCAGATTATACAAAGGCTTTTTTTCTTCAGGCTGATTTAAGGACCTGCAGATTATACGCTGCCGTGGATAATAAGCAGGAAAATACAGTACTTCCTCATGTAACAGTGTACAAGGTTGAATTGCAGCTCAAAAACCAAAACTAACAGTCAAACCTCGATATCTTGAACCTCTTTAATTTGAAATCCTTGATGTCTTGAAAAAAAGAAAAATTTCCACTGTATTTTCCACAAAAACTCCTATGTATTTTCCGTAATTATCTCGAAATTTATTTTTTAAAACCCTTTATATTCGAAATTTTTGCACAAAAGCAAGTTTCAATTGTTGTTTCTCTTTGGCAATTTTTGTATTAAAACCATTTCCAGAGCTGAACGCTTTCCATCCCTTTTCTTGGAAATTTTGAGAATAGGGGATTGGGGCAAGATAATAGGGAGGGGGATACTGTAGTTCTTTTTGTCTCAGAGTTTTTCCCAGAGCTTAGAATTTTTTTGAAATATGTTGTCCACTTTGAGGACAGTGGGTCGATTTTTTGCCATCTTTCAAGCAAAAACGAAAAATGCATTCCTCGTTTTATTCATTCTGTTTTTTTAACTCCTAAAAAATGGCTGCTGAAAACTTTTTGAACGTAGGGAGCTACTAGTTGAAAATAAAACTAGAATTTTTAAATTTTTAGACGAAAAAACAAAGTTGAAATTGTTGTTCATTTCAAAATGTCATCATGTACACTTTGGACATTATAAAATTTCAAATCTAGTAAAATATTGAAGACTAACTTATTGATTGCAATTCGAAGTGGTCCCATAGTACATATATTAATGCATATAGCGTAAGTGTGCGTAATTGTGAGAGTTACTAATGTATTTTTTTTCAAAATTTTAATGGCTCAAAAACTTGACGTCTTGAATTTTCCCTTCAAAATGTTATTATTGTTATTCTTGTTGGCAAGAAATATGCATCCTGTGTCTGATGGCACCAGGAGAAAAAAACAAGAAAGACTGTTCTACATATCCTTGATGATAAATAAGGCCTAGCCCATTTGACAACTTTTTGCATCATTTGGCAGACCTGACCGACCTGAGTGAGTTGTGCAGAAAAAAATTTCGGTCAAAAATTGGTACCAGATTTTTTTAAAAAAATTCTACTATTTTTTTATATCCCTCATATTTTTTACATTTTAATCCCTATTAGACTGAAATAGTATCAGTTTCTTTTACAAAAGACTCATTTTTGTCTTAATTGGGGCTAAAATAGTTGCAATAGACTCTTTTAGACGCCAGGTTTCTAAACCTTATCACTTCTCCTAACGCCATCAAATATGACTTAAAATTGCGGGCTTGGAACATTAATTTCAAAATTTTATGACTCCCAAAGCGTGCTCCCAAATTCTTCTAACTTCATCGAAGATCATCTGATAATGCACTTTTAGAACTCTTATTCTGAAACATTTCCGGTGGACAGTTCCTGAACCCTATTCTTTCCCCTAACATCATTAAAGCGGCATACAATTGCATATTTAGGATTTAAACTTTGCAAAACTTCTAGGGGATAGCCATGAACCATCATATTCTCCACTTACAGTCGAAGATAATCTAAAATTATGGTTTTGAAATTATGTTAATTACTGAGGAAGAGTTAATGAATCCTCTTTCACAAACATCATCAATTATCACTAAAAATTTCAGTTTTGAAAAATTTCTGGGTAGCAGTTCTTAACACCATTTTTTCTAATAATCTCATCAAAAGTTTCCTACAATTGCTTGTTCAGGACTTAAAATTTCAAAAATTTCATAAAGAGAATGACTAAACCCCATCCCTTCTTCTAGTGTTATTCAAATTGGTACACAATTACACACACACAAATAAGAATGGAAAGAGATCATATGTCTCACCAGTCTAGCACACATTAGGGTAAGGGGCTTTCCACCGAAAATACTTGAAATTGAAGTTCTTTTGGCTATATCTTTAGTAGCATCAAGGGCAAGGGTCATACAAAAATATTGCGCAAGGCACAGAATGACCCCCTCCGAAATTTTTGTTCTGGAGCCGCTACTTGACCCCCAAAATAATGGGTCTATAATTCTACTTTTTTAGTGAAGGGGAGACTCTAGCAAGCTTGATGTTTGGGGAGGGTAACAATTTATTGGAGGGAATAAAATAGTTTCAATGTTTAAATATTACAGCCTTCAGGTATTCACAGATTGTCAAAGGTAAGGTTTGATTGTGTCTTTATTTAAATAGTTTTTTCCCTTAACTCAACCAATATAAAAGTATTTAAACTGTAAAAGTATGTTGACAAGCACCCAGAAGAAAAAAAAGGGGAGGATGCTAAAGGAATCAATTTAAAGAGAAAAATTCCCTTTACAAAAAAAAATTAGAACACATTGATGCCAATAGGTTAACTCATTCTCAATTCTGAAGGTGTAATTGAAAGTAATAAACACAAACCCAGATAGTCAAACTTGGATAATTCGAACGTCTTTAATTCGTTCGTGGATAATTTGAAGTTTTTTGTTGGCCCCTTGAAACTTGTATGCAGTTAATGCTGCAAAATCTTGGTTATTTTGAGGTCCAACTTCTTTAATTCAAAGTTTTTACCCTTTCAAAAATGCCAAAATTTAGTTTCAATGCAGTTATATTTTTTAAAAAAATAAACCATTAGGATAATATTGAAAAAAAATAGTGTAAAATCCCAAATAATCCTTCTATCAATTATAACCCAAACCACTTTTTTGCTGAAAGCAAGAAAGATCATTCTGTAATGCTGAATGTGCAAAAAATTCTCCCTTTCGTATTTTTCGTCGATTTTCTTCATTTCCCGCTCCCCCCCCCCCCTAAAAAACACCAGAAAATATTTTCAGCTCTGCTTGATAGAGCAGGAAAAAAAAAAAAAAAAGCCAGTAAAATCACAAAGAGAGGGGTAGAATCATCAAAAAAAAAAAAAAAAAGGTTATGTTTTAGTGCTTATTCCTTCCATCTTGTCTAGACGCATATTGTAGCAAAGGCGCCTTTTCTTCTTGTTCATAAATGAAACCATTAGGGCTGCAGTTGATATCATTTGAACTTTCAGTTTTTGCGGTGCGAGCTCATTGAGAGCATGTCGTTGAGTAGGTCCCGTGTCCCGTACAAAACTTGATCTTTTGATGAAAAAAATTACTGTGATTCGTGAAGTAGAAAAGGGTGTAATTAAGAAATCTATCATTGCAAAAGAGTATAGAATAGCACTTATCACACTCTTGACCTTTTTGAAAAATGAAGAAATTTTTTTCAAATGTAATGGAAATCGCAAACGAGCTAGAGAACCCGACAATCCTGATGTAGATGAGTGTGTCTTGAAGTGGTTCAAACAAGGGCCGGACAAAAACATCCCTCTCAGTGGAATACTTGTTTGTGCAAAAGCTTAAGAATTTGCTTTCAGTTTAGGAAACATCTTCAAAGCAAGTTCTGGATGGTTAGACGGATTTAGAGAAAGAAATGGAATTTCCTTCAAGTCTGTGTGTGATGAAAGTGCAAGTGTGGACCAAAATACAGGAAAGGAGTGGAAAGAAAAAGTTGCTCAAATCATTGAGCATAC
Organism: Uloborus diversus; assembly: GCF_026930045.1. Classification (NCBI taxonomy): domain Eukaryota; kingdom Metazoa; phylum Arthropoda; class Arachnida; order Araneae; family Uloboridae; genus Uloborus; species Uloborus diversus. Next base: position 76,353,190 of record NC_072734.1, read on the forward strand.
ACAAGACAGGGACATCTTTAATGTCGGCGAAACTGGACTTTTATTTAAATGTACCCCTGCAAAGACTTTGGCTTTTAAATGTGAAAAATGTAGTGGTGGAAAACACAGTAAAGACCAAATAACCTTACTTGTGGGAGCAAACATGGACTCCAGTGAGAAGTTACCTGTTGATTGGAAAATCAAAATATTGAAGATGTTTTAAGAATGCCAAAACTAAGCCTGTAAAATACCATTCTAATATGAAATGGATGACAGCGCATCTTTTTGAAGAATGGCTGCTAGATCTCAATCACACGTACGAAAGAAAAAACAGAAAAATCATCTTGTTTATTGATAGTTGCTCGGCTCATAAATCAACACTGGTTATGGAAAATGTGGTTGTTTTTCCCCTCCAAATATGACCTCAGTGGTGCAACCAATGGATCAAGGCATAATTAAAAACCCGAAGCATTTTTACAGAAGATTAGTCATTAAACACCTTCTTACTGAATCTTTCCAAAAGCTTCCCATCACCCTCCTCGATGCATCAAGAATGTGTTTAAATGCATGGTCCAAAGTTAACCAAAAACCAATAGCAAATTGTTTCCAGAATGCTGGATTCATCTTGCGATTTTTTTGATAAAAAATTTTTTTCCCCATAATTGCATGGGAAGATAGCATTGATTTTGATGATTACGTCAACATCGATGAAAACATTGAGATCTGTGGAGAACTATCAGATGCAGATATTTTACCTGAAGTTTTAAGCAATAAGAATAAGAACATTGTAACAGAAGACGAGAAGATATTGAAGATGAGGCAAAAGAACACAGGCCGATTCCAACTTCAAGTGAGGCAGTTTTTCATATAGCAGAATATCGTCGTTATGTAAAAGGACAATTTAACGTGACTGAAATTGTGTTTCGAGCAGTAGATGTTCTTGAAGATTTTGTTAAAACAAATCAAGTAAGCTCTTCAAAGCAATCTGAAATATCTCAATATTTTAAAAAGCTGTTGTTTTTTAATTCAAAATTTATAAACATATTTTATTTTCGCAATTTCTGTTACGATTGATTATTTTACGGCATAAAAATTATTTATTTATTTTTTTGTGGATAATTCAAAGTTTTGTAGTGTCCCCCTGCACTTCGAATTATCCAAGTTTGACTACAAGCAAAACAATTTGCTTAAAAAGCAAATGTCTTCCAACTCCTCAAGACGAAATAGATGCAACACACATATAAAACTTATTGACGTAGTAACGGATGAGAAAATAAGTGATTTTAAACTCTTAATTATGCCTAATGTGATCCATAATATCATTAAAGAAACCCTTTATATAGTTACAAGTTTGTGATGTTGTGAGCACTTAAATTCAATAAAAAAACTTGATTATTTTTTAGAAAATGAATTGATGTAATATTAACTTACTAATTAAAACCCTCTTTTCAATAATACAAATTACAAAGAGAAGAAAAATTGTTTAACAATGACGGGAACTGAGACAAGTTACAATTACGGTGAGAAAATTTTCATAATATACATCTGTAAATGACATATTTCATTACTTATATCAGAATATACGTTAAAATAATCGAAGAACCAAGGAAGGAAATTTCTGTTTTTGAATAAAAAGTCTTGATATTGTATTTAAAAAGAAAATGTATCAAAGAATATAAATTTTCTTTTTGTTCACAACTGTGACTACTCAAGATGTAAACAAACATTTGCGGTTTTTGCGTAGCGGTTTGATCGGCTTCTCTATGGAACGCAATTTAATGTTACGCTAATATTCTGTAATAACTGCAACTTACAAGTCTAATAAGTGTAAATAGTGCTCTTGAAACATATCTAAAATTTCACCTGCTTTTTACTGCTAGAAAGTTTTATGCATTTCTTTTTTGCTGTAAAAGGCTCATAGTTCAAAAATTTCGTTGAAATCTCTTACGTCATAGCAAATCAATATATCTATTGTCTTTGAAATGCTTTACTGTCCGGGAAATATCTCTTTTACAAAACCATGGTTAAACCACGGCATTTCTCATTGCTTTTTGGATACCGTTTCCTCATTTTTTATGACTCTATTTTTAGTCATATTTGGTGCAGTGCAAATACGAATGTATTGGAAGTATTCCTCTGATTTGGATAGAAGAATGCTTCCCAGGCCTTTTACTTATCATTTACAAAGATTTTTTCACATTTTATTGCCTGTTCTTGCTTTTGTTCGACTGATTTTGCAACTTACAGCTGTTGAACGTGAAGTTTATGTATATATGATACTAAGCCCTTGTGTATATTCAGTATCATTTCCATTAGCATTATATTTGATCCATTTAGAGAGACACAAAGCTCTTCCTAGTATACCCACTAGAGGACATGGGTTAGTCCTGCTAGTATATTGGACTGTCTTATTTATAGCTGAAAATCTGAGTTTCTTGAATCTACAAAACGTGGATTGGTGGTTTCGCTTAAAAAGGTAAAGTGTTTCATTTACGGTGTTGTCATTATCCAATGAAGTTTTTTTTTTTCCTATGCTGTGGTTATCTGAAGTTTTAAAAAAGCTGTTTCCACAGCCATTCTAGAAGTTTCATTAAGATGTAATTCTGCTAACTAAATTAATTAAGCCTTCAAAATTATCAAATAACTGAAATATACCTGAAAACCTAAGAGTTCCATTAAAATGTAAAAATTTATGTCAACTAAAAATTAAACAACATTAATTGCCAAGCGACAAATTGTACTATAACCCAGCCAAAATTTTCTAAAGGAAATAATTTTTGACTTTACTGGAAGTAAATTTTCAGTGGTAAAGGAAATTTTGATCCTGTATAAATAGCTAGGCGGAATTTGACTACAAAAGTCCAGATCCACTTCACATAAGGAGCATTTGCTTTAAGTTCATTACTTGGAAAAAGTGACGTGACATCTGGGTGAAGTGATAACAAAGTTTGACTGTACAACTCGGTTGTTTCTTTCATTGATACTGCTTCCCTGTGTCAAACCCCTATACATATTAGTATGATTTTAAATTTTACCGGTATAAAAGTGAAACAAAAGAATTTGTTCTACAGTAGGTAACCAAGTTTAGATATTTTGTTTACTTTGCAATTATCATAATTAACTAATCCAGAGAGTCTTAAAGTCCAGGCCACTACGGACCCCCAACTTAAAACATAATAGCTTTGTGGATTTGAATATTTAAGATTACACTATCAAACCCTCGGACATGTCCAGTGTCTCAGACAAAGACAACTGCTCTAGTTCTTTTCTGCTATCTGCAGGGCCATTGAGAGCTGGCCCCTTGTGAATTTGGTCGCCAGAGTACTCCATCAATAAAACTTACCAAATTTATACTACCATGGTTCCCAGCCGAACCCCTCAAGGAGTTCCCAAGTTTCCGACTAAGTTGACATGGTCTCTCATCAAGCCTGGCTGTTGGGCTATATTAGGGGTCCTAACAGGGATAGTACAATAGAGTAATAGTTACGGTCTTGCTCTTTTACTAAACCAAGAGTGCCCCCTCCCCTAAGAGCAAGGGAGCACCCCTCTAAATATTGCAACCCCCAAAGCAAAAGTCCCCCCCCCCAAAAAAAAATTAAAAATACCCCTAACCTCCCCCTTAAAATTTCAATGGCTCAGTCTGCGCCATGAACCCTCTCTCCCCCCAGTGGACACTTCTGACTGAATGCCCCTTTTCAGTTCATTCATTTATTTAAGTCATATTTCTTTTTAGGCATTTTTATATTACAAAGTGTCGACAATGTTCAGCCACTCAAATTAGTAGTAGAAAGATGTTTCAGTGTTTAGCTAGCCAAATCTCAAAGTTCAGACTGGACAAGATGCTAAAAATGGCAGAAATAATTTTCTTCTTCATAGATAACTTCATGTTTATTTTGTGCTTTTTTGCTGGCTATCACTGCAGACACCTTAGTATGAGCTTAAGGACCCTCAGGGGTCCAGAGACTACACTTTGAGAAACTATGATCTAATCCATTTGACACTGCTTGAAGTGTTTAATGCTATTTATTATTGCTTCACACTACATTTGAATCACCAAGTCCAAAAACCGTCAGTCATCATCTGCCAAGGTACGCAGTTGCGCCACATGTTGCGGTAGTGCGACCCTTAGAAGAAGTTCTTTAGGAGATATTTTAAAGCTGCTGCTTGTGGTTTAATTGCCATAATATATACTTGAAAATCTTAAGAAAGGACCCAAAAATAAACCTTAAAAATTTGGTAAAACGGACATGATTTTTAACGACACCATCCTTCAGAAACTGATATTTGAAAATTACGGTATGCACTTTACCCAAGTCACCTTACAAGAATTGTGACATTTCTCGGTCATAAAACAAAATTATTAAGAAAACAAGTATATCAAATCCGTAATTATTAGTGATTTATAAAAAATGCTATAAACTTGGAGTTTGACTTATGGTGTACATTGGCAGAAACAACAATTATTAAAGAAATTTTGATAACTAAATATCAACTGTCTCATTGACACTTTTTGGTTTGATAACAAATTACTAAAAAATGGATATTTTGCTTTTCTAAACAATTAAAATTAATTAAAAAAAACTTATATCTTTGTAGTTTAAAGAAAGAATAATAAAATAGCTAATTTATTTTTAAACTTTTTTTGGGGGGGGGATGATAACAAATTACCCCTTTTTGGGTAATACCCTTAAAAATGTTAGGAACCATTGGCATAGGAGGAGACGGGGCTTGATGAACCACACAACACATTCGTCCAGTCTCAATTATTTTACTACTTATGATATTTTTATTTATTTATGATCAACAAACAGCACACATGGTCCTACAAATCTTATAATTGGATAGCCCAGGTGGTAGTCAATAAATTTAAAATATATATATATATATATATACAGGGATCTGGCCAGAGGATATTTGGGTTCATTAACCGACTCTTCACAAAAATCCCATCAACCAAAACGAACCTTTCACAAAATCCAGATCAAACAAAACGGACCTTTCACAAAATCCCGATCAACCAAAACGGACCCTTCACAAAATTCTGATAAACAAGAAAGGATCTTTCACGAGTAGTTTATTGAAATAGCAAATCTGAAAGCAAAATAACGCATATTTCTGTAGATAAAACCGATAACTTTTGGAACCTTTTTTGAAGTCAAATTAGAAGGATCAGCTTATACAAAATTTGCTAATTTTGCAAAAAAAAAAAAATCGTCACTCTTGCGATGCTCCTGCAAGTGATAAATAATTGCTATTGCCAAATAAATAATGCTTGTTGTTTATTTCTTGGAAAGAAATTAACAGCTGAAAATAAGTTTAGTCTTAAATAATTTTGTTTGTTTTATCACAGCTAATTTGCAGCGGTATTGTAAACTTTTCTGAAAATGCGTTGGTAAGCACTTTTCTCCCCGCTCATGATTTAATGAACAATAATAATAAATATCTGTGAAATGAACTTAGAACTGTGCAAAGGGATAGTAAGGGTTGGGGAAAAAATATGATCGGTTCAGATAGGGTTACCAACTTCAAAAGTATTGCTATTTAGCGTCTGGCGTTAAACCTTTATAATGACTTAATTAGGAAACATTCTCATCATTTTACCAGCTTGTCAATATTTGCGTTTTTATGTTGCTGTGCGATGTTTAACTGCTATTTTGAGAGAAATTATATGAGTCTGATTTTTCGATGCTAACAAGGATGATTAACTTTAAATAAACTCTTTCACTTGCCGTTTTTTTTTCTTTAAATGTCTACATTTTGAAAAATACAATACAAATACAAATACAAAAGTGACGACCAGCAACAGGCTCTGGGGCCAGCTAGACTGGTCCTAGTCAATTTACAATCCCCAGTGAAGATCAATGGCCCTCTTAAAACTGTCTACTCCTTTGCTCATTACCACCTCTTCCGGTAAGCTGTTCCAAGGTTCCACTACCCTGCTAAAATAATAATTTTTCCTAATATCCATGTTAGCCTGAGATTTAAATAGCTTAAAACAATGACCCCTTGTCCTGTTTTCAGTGCTAAACTTTAGCCCCGTAACATCTTTCGTTTTAATAAATTTAAACAGCTGAATCATGTCCCCTCGGTCTCTTCTTTGCTCAAGACTGTACATTTTTAACCTTCTAAGCCTGGAATCATAATCTAAGTGGGAAAGTCCACTTATTAGCCTTGTAGCCCGCCTTTGAACCCTTTCCAATACATTAATGTCTTTCTTAAGATAAGGAGACCAAAACTGAACAGCATACTCCAAATGGGGTCTTACCAAACTTCTATATAAGGGCAGAAGAACTTCTTTAGATTTATTTGAAATAGATCTATTGATAAACCCAAGCATCTTATTGGCTTTGTTGCTAGCAATGCTGCACTGTTGGCTAAACTTTAAATCCTGACTTATTAGGACCCCCAGATCAGTAACTTTGTCTGCCTGACTGATGACTGAACCTTGCAAATAATAACTTGTACACTTATTTCCATGCCCTAAATGTAGCACTTGACATTTCCCAACATTAACAGCCATACCCCATTTATCAGCCCACTCCGTAATATGATCTAGATCCTCTTGCAGCTGATTTGCTTGTTCTTCATTTTCTACAGTCCCCATAACTTTGACATCATCAGCAAAACAGTTCATGTTCCCAGAAATATTTTTGTGAATATCGTTCATAAAGACAATGAACAAAACAGGCCCTAACACTGATCCTTGAGGAACCCCACTTAAGACCTCACTCCAATTAGAATAATTTCCCCTTACAACTACTCTTTGTTTCCTTCCGGTCAGCCAATTTTTTACCCAAATGAAAGTTTTCCCTCCTATTCCTATATCAGCTAATTTGCTAAGTAGAGCAACATGCGGTACCTTATCAAAAGCTTTTTGAAAATCAATGTAAACAACATCTACAGGCTTCTTATTGTCCAAAGCCATGGTAACTTTGTCATAGAAATGTAATAAATTAGTTGCACAAGATTTACCTTTCCTAAAACCGTACTGAAAACTAGTCAATAGATTATTAGTCTCTAGAAAATTTACTATCTTAATTTTCATCAATGTTTCAAAAATTTTGCAAACCACCGAAGTTAGACTCACAGGTCTATAATTTCCCGCACTCCCTTTAGACCTTTTCTTGAAGAGCGGTGTAATGTTAGCCAGCTTCCAGTCCTCTGGCACTGTCCCCGAATTATAAGAAGCATTGAAAATGTTTGCGATTACATCTGCTAATTCCTCTGCACATTCAACTAAAATTTTCGGATAAATATTATCTGGCCCCGGAGCCTTAGTCTCTTTAATTTTTTTCAAATGAAGTAAAACGTCATCCCTGGAAAATACAAAGTCCTCAAGCTGTACTATATCTTGTGTCTTGTTGGTGTCAACTGTTGAGATACAGTTATCGTTAAAAACACTCAAAAAAAAGTTATTAAGAACATTAGCAATATCACTATTGTCCTGAATTAAAATTCCGTGCTCATCAACCAGTGGCCCAATATGACTATTTCGAACTTTCCCCGAATTAGCGTATGCAAAAAACCTCTTGGGATTCCTGTTTATGTTATCTGCCAGTCTTTGCTCCAACTCTCTTTTCTGAATCCGTACCAAACACTTAAATTTACGCCTTGCCTTACAATATTGGAGCCTATCTGCACTGTGACCTGTTTCTCTAAACCTATGAAAAGCAGCTTGCTTGTAATTTAGAGCGTCTTTAGTTTTCCTGGAGAACCACATTGGCCAAATTTTAGTGTTGACACCCTTTCTCCTAAAAGGAACATGATCCCTAACTGTATTCGCTAGATTTTCCTTAAACTCTGCCCACTGAAGATTCACATCGCTATTGTCCAATCCAGAAGAAAAAACTGCTTTCAAACTCTGCCGAAGTGCCACAAAGTCAGTATTTCTGAAATTGGGCACAAACCTAAAATTCTCTACTTTGTGCATATCAAATTTAATCCCAAACCTAATACTGTTGTGGTCACTATCTCCAATGTGTTCCCCTACACATAACCCCTGAACAGAGCCTTCCATGTCGCAGAAAACTAGATCTAAAATCGCGTCCTGTCGAGTACCCTGAGTTACAATTTGATCTAAGAAACAGTCACCAATTACTTTCAAAAAATCCTCTTCTCTGCTATTACTATGGTAAAAATTATTCCAATCAATTCCTGGAAAATTAAAATCTCCCATTATGATGACTGACCCCTTGCTAGAAATGTCACTAATAATACTAAACATCTGTTCGTCTCGACCCTGGCTTAAGTTGGGTGGCCTATAAATATTCCCCAAACGTAGTTTTTTGCCCTTATTACTAATCAACTCCATCCAAATCATATCAATCTCATTAGGTTTATCATTAATTATCAATCTTTTAACATCCGATGTAAGAATCATATTTTGTTCTTTTTTCAAGCTAACTTCGCTTTATTAGGATGCAAATAAATGAAAAGTCTGTATTTTTGTTAGAACACGCATTTCAAGTTTTTAAAGCAAATTTTCTTTATGAGTCAAAAATTAAAATGCTGAATCGATGGTTTAATTTTATTTTTGCTTCAACTCCACAGCATATTAATGATATGTTTGTCATAGGACTTTAAAATGCAATTTAAAAATAATTTTATCAAAAATATTTCTTTTACAAACCGTTTTTATACCTTTGATGCCTTCACTTTGAGAATTGCGATCTCTTTGCATCTGCTATGGGAATCCGATTTTTTGAATTTTTGATGTTTAATATGCTTTGTTAAGAAGTAAACAAATAAAATCTCTTTTTATTTGTTAAAATCACGGAATTTATAAGTTTTAAACGAAATTCTGTGCTTTTTAAGAGTGTCTTGGGTCAAAAAGTTAAATGCTGAACCCCCTCGTCTGAATTTTATTTATTTATTTTGTTACAATTATTTTAAATGCTGTACAGAAATATTATTAGTATAATTTATCATAATGTAGAATAAAACATTGCTAATTTCTATTGTAAATAAATATTGCTACTTGAGGGAGCGATGCCCCCCCCCCGCCAAATACTAGAAAAATACCCCAGAATGATATTCTCAACATAGAAGAGGAAAACACTCTACCTTAAGTTTAAATGATGCAGTTTGTGCCCGCTCTAAATTCTAAAATTTCGATTTAACAGAAAAAAAATTTTTTTTTTTGCGAAATTTTTTGATTTTTCACAAAATTAATTCACTTTTCACAAAAAACAGACCCTGTGAAAAATCCTGGACAGATCCCTGATATATATATATATATATATATATATATATATATATATATATATATATATATATATATATATATATATATATATATATATATATATATATATATATCAATATATTAGGGTGGTCCTTATTTATATGTGGGAAAATTTTTTTTCGGAATTCAACAAGTGACGCCCCCTAGTTTTGTGACACTATAATAAAAAGTAACGTGTGCAAAATTTGAACTCGATCGGTCAATAATAACACGTGCCCCTAGGCCGTTGAACTTTAACACTTTTGATAATTTTCCCACAAATCTTCCGAGTTTTTACTTCAGACCCAGTACATCGTTTCTCCTAGGTTGGCAAAATATTTTGCAGTGAGGTAGCACTAAAATTAACCTTTTTTAATTACTTTATATCATCTAAAGATTTTACTTTGAATAAGAATGAAATAATGCTTTAGAAACTTTCCTTAATCGTACGCTTTTCTCAATGTATCTCGATAGTGTGTATTTTTTCCGATAATCTTGATCGGTCTGTAAAATAAATTGCTTTCTGACTCATATTTGGTAAATTAGCTGTGAAATTCTTCGATTAATATTGTGCTCCTCTTTCAGTTGTATCATTCACAATTTTCAGTATTTTAACAATTCTCTTCACTTTTAATAGCTTAAACATTTTGCCATGAATCAGGATCAAATAGGAAAATATCTTTTAGTATTTGCAACTTATCAAACTATTTTATTGACTCGTAATTGATTCTATAAAGAGGAAGATCTTTATTAAGAAAGTATTCTAAATCAGCTACAGTTATCTGAAATTTGTTAAACAGTCATCAGACATGTCTTCCTTATCACAACCATTTTTTGGACTTGTCTTTTCCTTTCTTCAAAGTTAATTCCTTCATCCAATATGGACAAAGCTACAAGTTTATCCCTTAAATATCAAAAGTGATTTATGAATTTTCCAATCACTGCTTCTGCTGCATGTTTGTCGTCATTTTGTACACTGCTAGTTTTTCAGACATATTATATTATTCAAAGGAGACTCGATTGGGTTGCTGCGAAAAACCATATCTTCATACAGCACTTAATTGTAAAACAGCTTTGTAAAACAGCATGGATGGGCTTTCTTTTCATGTAAGGTCAATTTAAATTGTTTCCTAAATATAAAAATTTTCAAACAAAAATTCCTTTTGCCACCCATGTGGCTCAGGGATAAGCTCCAGGTTGCCGAAAACATATCCCTGTAGGAGGAAATTCACCACGAAATATTATTACAAGTTACGAGAATGTTCTGTAATCTTTATCAATTCCGCTTTTTACGAACAATAAATAATATGTCATCCACTTCGTCTTTTAGAATTTAAGTGGCATGTGTACTTGATTGAAATGTTATAAGTTCTGAATGATGGAGATATTTCCACAAAATTTTGAAGCGCTTAAATAATTGAATATCTGATCTAGAACTAAGGAAGGCAAGAACTTCTTTAAGGACACACTCTGCAGTACGATTTCAAGTACATGATGTTGGCAATCCAAATGATATATATCACCATTCAGTTTTTGCTCTAAAAATTGCATGCACAATTTATACGGTTTGTATTGCAAGTCGTTATATCAAACACTACAGCTAAAACAGTTAGCAATAAAGAGCTATCATCTAAGATATCATATACAACTGAAGAAATGTCTAAGGAATTCCGAGTTAGCTGTTCAATATTAGGACCTGAAGCTGTCACGGAAATCGTGTTGGCGTTCTTTTTCCAGTTACATCTGGATGTAGCTTTGTTTCCCAGTGAATAACTACAAAACCTAAATTTAAAGTCATGAAATTTAATTTTACCTCTCGAAGTTTTTCTTTTGTTCTCTTAAGGAATGTACGATTGATCACTAAGTCATTTGGATTTAAATTTACTGCATCTACATAGGCTGTAAATAAATTAACAGCATATTTATCCCTAATATGACATTTGTCTAACAGTGATGAAAGGCGAGCAGATATCAATAGTTGACAAGCTTTTTTGCATTGTGATAGACCAGCTGTAGAAAACAAAAGTTCAACAGGTTAGGATAGATACCCATTTCGGTTTCTAAATCTTGTGAATCGCAAGAATTTGATAATAAAAAAGGACTATGGGGTACTGAAATAGAAGAAAATTAATTTAAAGTATAGATTTCTACATTGTTCCAATCTGGATATTTTTTTTAATTTATATTTTAGCTATGGAAAATACAGTATATTTTTTTGTTAGCAGTAATCGAGGATTTTTCGAATTTAAATTTTAAAAATTAAAAATTGCATAAGCATTTAGGTATGTTTATAACTAAAGAACAGCGAATTAAAATATAATTGCAATTACTTATATTTATAGCATTGAATTTGTTGTTGTCAAAGATCGTTCATTGATGGCTTAGGTCATTCATTAATGGACTGTAGAATCCCTTGTGTCTATCTTGATGGGAAGAAACGTTCCTCTGCCGCTTGGTTGGAAGAAGCGCAGAAGAGCGGTACGTTTGACCCAAGGCCATTGGTGTACATTTTATTCTCTGTAACATGTTAAATTTTACAGAATGAAAGTGAGAGAATGGTCGATCTGGAAGTAGCAGCACCTGTTATGGTTCAAAATTACTTTAAATATAAAACGTTAGAATATTTTTACATAAAAATGAGAAAATCCGCAATTTATTCTTCAAAACTCAAAAAAGGGTGCCCTAGGGGCACGTGTTAATATTCATGGATTAACTTTAAATTTTGCAAGGATCATTTATTTGTACAATGGAACAAATTGAGGGGGCGTCGCGAAAAATATCTGCAACTTCAAAAATAAGGACCACCCTAATATATATATATATATATATATATATATATATATATATATATATATATATATATATATATATATATATATATATATATATATTGATTGCAATTTAATCGTCATTTTAGACAACACTAATAATTACTATTTTTATTTTTGCTTATGAATTCCCTTGTGAAACTTTTGTGTTGAAAGAAATATATTATGTTTTGCTGATTTTGTACTATCTCCACAGAAGAATAAGTATCAAGTATTAATTTTTTACCTTAGTTAAAAAAAAAAAAGTTTCTTATACAAATCGTATATTAATATATTTTTGTATTTTGTTCTAGCTTATCTGATAAGATTGAGTTCGGCATTTTTATACTGCGATACATCGGAAGTTTTTTCATTTTTGTTTTTGGTTTGAGTGCTCCTGGAATTCCTAAAAGTGAAGACTACTTAGCTTACAGGCAACTTGGTGTGCAAGGAGAGACTGCTGTAAGTTCTGCTACACAGAATTCTAAAATTGAGATTATAGCTTATATAATTACCTCACTTAAATATTGTATTATTAATTAAAATTCCATGTCAATGAAGTGCTGATTATTTATTAGTTATTCTGCATGATTTTTTTTAATAGTAGGGGAAGGTGGGGCATCTTAAAACACTTTTTAGATAATGATTTTTAGAAATTTTATTTTCAAATCAGTTTTCGCCAAACTTACAAGGAGAGGTTACGGTCTCGGAAATTCAGATCGGGATGAGATTTGGTAGATTAGTAGTATCCTTTAAGGGTACTCTCAGGGTAAAGTAATAAAGCGCACTAGCCATAAAATTCCGAGAAAACAGCCTTTAAAGGTTTACGCGCAACACCGTGAGATATACCGTATCTCACGGTGAGCAAGACCCACACATTAAGGGGTAAACACCCAGCTGAGCGGAAGCTCAGTATGGTGACCTTCCCCGGCGCAATAAGCACCAAGCCCGTCCGTAGCACAGACGACTGTCGACCGCTGCACTCAGTCCTGCGGGGGGCCCGCTACTCGGACCCCCCGTGAGATAGAACCTAAGGCCCGCAGCTAAGAGGTGGGGTGCGTGCGGAGAAAAGTAGAGATTGTTCGTAAATAAGTGCCGGGTGGTCATGTGGGCAGCGCTCTGGGGTTCCATGCGGCCGATCCGAGTTCAAATCCACTGCAAGTTTCTTTTTTGTTCATTTATAAAGTGACTACTACCGCTTTTTGCAGTTTGAATTGAAGGTAATACTTAATTTTAAAAAATATGATGTATTTTTAATGTGTGATAGTACATTAAATTTGTATTTACTATTCTCACAAACAAGTGATTACACATTTTTAGATATTATAAACTTTGACGAAGTAAATGATTTTTGCAATAAATACATAATCAGTTTTTTTGTGGATGAGTAAGAATGTTGTTTTATTGCATATAAGCAGGTAGTCAAATTTTAAAAACCCTAGCCGTACTTATCGAGCAATAGTTTTGTTCTTTGATTCTGTTATTTGTAAATTTGTTGTCTGCTGTATTTTACATTGAATATTCAACTCTTTATTTTCCATCTATTATTGTCTGCAATGTACATGTTTGTTTTGATCATTAAATTTATTTATCGTCTGTGCTGTATATTAGACTAGAAAATTCTATACCGTAAAAAGGGATTTCAGTTTTTAAAATATTGTGAATCGAATTGGTCGGTTATTGAAGTAACCCTGAAACGAATAAAACCTGTTGGCAAATGGATAAAAATTCATTGCACAGTGAAATGTTGAAGCAGAGATTAAAAGATGCGGTCGCTTATTACGAGAGCTTACTTACTGAAAATTATTTGATTGCATCAGAATCATATCAAGTTCAATTTCTCGCGTCCATTTTTATAGACAGGTAAAGAATTTAATAAAACGTATACAAAACTGCGCGTATCTCGTTGAAAATAATAGAGAAATAAATACCTGTGAAGACTGCATAAAAATGCAATCAATTGTCCATCATCAACTGTCATCGCCAATTTTTGATAAATTGATTCGATATGCCTGGTATACTTTTAAACTTTTTGACAAAAGAGGAATTTTCCTGAATGTAAATGAAGTATGTTTTCCAACGACTCTTTCACAAAAAAGTTGCTCCTGTAAGCAATCTTCCTTTATAAATTGTGTGAGATGTCAAAACAGTTTTTGTTTTCCATATTTTTATGATAAATATCATTCTGGTGTATGTATATAAATAACAACTATATTGTTATAAATTATCTGTAAATTAAGCTCTACAGTGATTTTGTAGCTGTTGTAATTCAAATTTTAACTTGTATCGATTTAATTTATCTCCATTTTCTCTATTAAAGTGCTTTACGTGTTTAAAAATTTCGCATAATCTTCAATTCAAGTTGCACAAAGCTGTAACAGTTACTTTATAAATGAACAAAAAAGAAACTTGCAGTGGATTTGAACTCGGATCGGCCGCATGGAACCCCAGAGCGCTGCCCACATGACCACCCGGCACTTATTTACGAACAATCTCTACTAGTTTATAAGTTGCGCGTAAATCTTTAAAGACAGTTTTCTAGGAATTTTATGGCTAGTGCGCTTTATTACTTTACCCTGAGAGTACCCTTAAAGGATACTACTAATCTACCAAATCTCATCCCGATCGAAATTTCCGAGACCGTAACCTCTCCTTGTTACCTAACATGCAATTTAGACACTTTTGTTTCAGTGAAAATTTATTTTACTCCATTATTTCATTAAATCAAATTTTCATAAAACAAATTAAAAAATCATAATATCCCAACCTGTCCCACTAGGTGGGACCACCAGCAATAATCCTGATAATTGTCTCTTAAATAATTGAAATCTTATTACTTAGAACATTTTCTGCTGCTGTTTCAAGAGCAGACGCCTCAACAGCAGGGAACTTCTTATTTTCTTTTCTGGATCTCACCATTTCTAATATTTTAAAATTTTACCGAGAAAGTGAAATCAATTTTCTGTATAACAATAGCCATTTTCTCAATTTTTGTTCACTTAAACTCATCAGATTTATTCAGTTAAATGAAATAGGCTTTTTCTGTACTGTACACTGGTGGAGCAGCTTGGGACAATGTTCCAACCTGCCCCAACACTGTGTGTCCAAACCAGGGTTACCAGACGTCCCGGATTTCAAGGGACAGTCCCGTATTTTGAAAAATTGTCCCGCGTCCCGGGGAACTTCCATACGGGACAGCTAAAGTCCCGTATTCTAGCTGATAACAATATTTTACAGAAGGAGACATTATTTTAAGGGGAAAAAGTAAAACAAAACATGTGAAATAATGAGCTATAAGAAAATTATGTGGCAGCCAACGCAAAAATTATTTTCCTTTCGATTTGGTTTGTATGTTTTTGTTTTGGTGGCAGACCATGGGGAACCGGATGGTTGCTTCCAGGGGAGGGTACAGAAATAATTTTTGGAGGAAGCCTGGAAATTGCAAAGCTCCCCCCCCCCCCCCCATACAATGTTTCAAAACAAAGTTTTCATGACTTAATTTTTAAATATTTTTTAGGATTCCTTGAGGTGAAGTAATCTCTTTAAGTACATAAACATTATGCACTAATATACTTTGAATGTTGACGTAAAATATGTTTAATTTATATTTTAACGATAAAATATTAAGTAATTAAAAACATCATAGCTTCATAACCTATAAATTTTATTTAACAATTCGGAAAAAAAATTCTTTTGCGAATTTCAAAGCAGCTGATGATTTATTTTTAAAGCCATGATACAGTTGAGGTAACATTTTGATACTACATGATACTTCCATTAATAATATGGTTTTGCCAAGAAACTACCATATGGTTTCCTTTCATTTGTATTTTTTATAAGCTGAAAAAGAAATCTATTATTTCACAAATTGCTCCTGGATCGAAGTGACTCTTCTAGGTAAGTCTACACATTTTTTTTTTTTTTTTTTTGCAAAATGTTAATAATTGATTAGAAGAAGAATTAACGGACGAATCGCGATATTATAGTTCCTTAAGTTCGAAACCAATGAGTTAAATTTATTCTGATGCTCTGGCCTCTGACTCCAATATTACTTCTTTAACAAACAGATATGTTTTTATTCAAATGAGCTTTGTGTTCTTTTTAAAAAACTAAAAAATTTTTTTTTATGTTACAGAGAAGTCAACTAAAAATAATGAAATAGTGAAATTAATTGATCCCTTTGGGAGGGGCATGACCCCCCCCCCCTAAAATCCGCTACTGGTTTCTTCTTTGCTCATTGCCTAATGTTGGAAATAAATCTCTGCGCATGCGTCGTCAATTGCAATGAAAACGATTTTTATACTTTAAAAGGCGACATTTTGTGAGGTTTAATGCTTTCTTGCGAATGAATTTTTCAGATTCATCATGAATAGATGTGTCAACCCTCCCCCCCCCCCCTTTTAACTCATAGAAAGCCTGTCCCATATTTACTGTTCCTAATTCTGGCAACCCTGGTCCCAACCTGCCCCACTTAGATTGTTATTATATATTAACTTTTTATGAAAGCACATGTTTTAATTCCCACATGCTCTGATTGCAATTATTTCATTTCATACTTAAATTTTTTTTTATAACAAAATGCAACTCTGTACCTTTCAAAATAAAGAAAATTAAATCAGTCTTTAACTGCTCAAGTGAGAAATTCCAAAGTACACTGAAGAGTAGATCCTGCTCCCATCCATGATGTCCTAAGAGAACTAATTTCTGTTTATAAAATTAAAGCTGAAATTCATTATGTCTCAAGGTGGGCCATGTTTTTTTTTTTTATTGGAATTTTTAGCGGAAGGTGCTTCACCTTCCGCTAAAAATTCAATTTGCTGTGTAATTTTGTTTTTGATGATCTTCAGAAATCTTCGTAGGATTCTTTTATGGTTTGTTCATCTTTTCTATAGTCATAGTGCTATTGTCTTTTTTAGAATCTGCTTGAAAGTGGGACTCATGAACAGCGTAGGAATGCATCAGCATTTTCTGATTTTGGGAAAAAGTGTAAGAAATTACTCCCATTCTTATGGCCGAAAAAAAATGTGTATCTTCAATTGAGGGTGATTATTTGTTTCACAATTTTGGTTTTGGGTCGAGTTGTCAATGTGTTTGTTCCCCAGTACAACAAATTCATAGGTAAGTTATGAACAATTTTTGCTATTTCGAACTTTTTTTTTCTCTTAACCAAAAATTAGAAGTCACTTTTATGAATTTTTACATTTGAAATGATCTGCAGTAGTCAAGAAAAGGGGAAGGGGGGCTGTTTCAGTTTATGCATAACATAAATACACACTTTAACTGAGTTTCTAATACAGTAAAGAATAGTTTATGGGTTGTTCAAGGGACCAGAGTAAAACAATGTTCAGTATACCTTCGTTTTATGCGGGTTTATTTTATGCTGTTTAATATTTGACACTTTATTTTATTTTATGCGGATGAGTTTTGGTTTTACACGGATGCAGCAATGCAAACAGTTAAAATTTTCCCCTCTTTCAAAATTCAAACTCTTAAAGATTGCAGATTAGGTGTAATCAACTGCATTTTGGCGTGCTAATAATCAAGCTTCAGCCACTGGAGACATTTTATGTGATTGATTCCAGAGGTCTTTTCAGAAGTTAAGTTATTTAACTCACACAGTTCAGAACTCACTGGAAGAAAAGCTTTCAGGAGTGACAAAGGAGGCCAAAACCAACGAGGATACTGACATTGGTGACACACAACCAAAAATGTTCACATCGAAAATTTGAACCATTCCTTAGCAATAGAAATGATCTTTCTGCTTTGTTAGTGAAAGAAAATTCTATCATGGAAATGATGCAAGTGATCTTGGATGCGTTAATGCTCTGCAAAGAATTACAGAGAAAAAATTTTAATGACTGTCACAAGACTATCATAGCCAGCTCCTCTTTTAAACAGGGCACAAAATTAATTTGTTTTCTTTATGCATGTTGTGCATAAAAGTCGATATAAGTACACATTAAATTTATTATACAATTAGTAATCATTAGAATGAAATATTTTGTTATCTATGGAACCAATTCCAATTTTAACACTAGTTTTAGGTCTCAATTGACGCAGTTGCGATTTATGCAGAATTTCCGTGGAACGTAACCCTTGCGTAAAGTGAGGATCTATTGTATAATGAAAATGACATATTGAAACACTACTCTTATTTTTACAAGTTTAAGCCCTTAGTAATGCAATTTTTTTCAAATATAACTGTTTTCAAGTTCTTACAATTTTTTTTTATGTAACTAGAAAAAATTATGCTGATAGTTCTATACTGAAACCTGTAATTAAATTTTTGAACCAAATAGTTATAAAAGTGAAATAAATCATACAGACATTTATCTAAAAAAAATCTTTTATCGTCATCTGATGTGCTGATAGTTTTTTAACTTTGATTATTGCATAATTGAATTGAATGCATAAAATGTTTTTTCACTTGTGTTTTGAGATTCTGAATAAACATGTTTATCAGTGCAGTTTCTTGTTTCTTTAAAGAAAATTAGTGTCATATTTTCCATATTTGAGAGGTTTCACCCGTCTATAAACTGTGAAAGATAGCCAA
The DNA here is from genome assembly GCF_026930045.1 of Uloborus diversus. NCBI lineage: Eukaryota > Metazoa > Arthropoda > Arachnida > Araneae > Uloboridae > Uloborus > Uloborus diversus. The sequence goes on from NC_072734.1 coordinate 76,371,752, forward strand.
GCAGAAAATTCTAGAATCTTAGGAAGGAAAAATGTTTGATGTATGACCAATACTTTTCAGGGGTGCCCCCCCTAAGGGCAAGGGTGCACCCCTCTCAATATCGCAGAGACCCCCCAAAAGCAAGAGCCTCCCTCCAACGTGAGAAAAAATACCCCTCAAAACACTCCCTCCCCTAAAAATTTTAATAGCACAGTGTGTGCCATGAGCCCCCCACCAGGTGGGCACCCCTGTATTTTGCAACACATAAATGATGAACGTTTACACTAAAAGGATTAGAAATAAATCAGGACTGTATAAAAACAACTAATAAATGTAAAAGAGGTATAAACAATACTTTGAAGCACTTGTTTTTAAAACTGAAAATGATGGAGAAAAATGGGTTTCATTCCTTTATTTTCAATTTAGTTTTATTAAATTTTGCAATTTCGCTTTGAAAATGAACAACTACTTTTTTAAAAGTTTTATTTATAATTTTGCTGTCTGCCTTTTTTTTTGTAACTAACATTTTTTGAAAATTATCCAATTCATTATATAGCTGCTAAACTAGAGTCAGTAACTTTGTCTTCAGAAGTAATGGCAAATTTATTGTATATTCCACAATATTTCTCTATTTTATAAAAAATTTGAGTCAAACAATCAGTTAAAATCATAAACAACTACAAATAGTTCAACTTAATGTTCTTGTGACATTTTTATCAGATTTGAAACATAAATGAATTTAAGGCACAGTTGACATATCATCGAATTTAATTTAAAGTTCAAGCAATATTACTCATAAAAAATATTTACAAAAGTAAATTTGACTCAAACAGTGTATCTATTCACCATAGATGCTGAAGATAATGGATAACTGATAGCATTTGCTACTCAAAGTTTATGGAAAATACATATAACTTCTATGAGAACAAATTTTGAACTCGATAATATTTGAGTGAAATTTTCGATTTTGGAGCCAAAATGAAAGGTTGACTTCAAAATTTGACTTTTTGTTTGTAGTCTAAAATTATATTGTTAACCAAAGTAAAGTTTTTGCATAGTTTGTTGCAGGTACAGGTAAACCTCATTAAATTAAGTACAAGGTTACTTTTTCAGCCAAGTCTCTGACTACAGCCAACACTCTCAAATCCGCAAAGCTTGGCACAATTTTCGGATTTTCAAATTTTGCAGATGTCAAGCCACTGATTTTTTTTTCGCTCTGTAAAAGACAGAGTCGACCTTAACGAATGCGAGGCCCAATCGGAAGATTTTGGCAGGGCCCTTTACAGAACTATTTAATTTGAGACAAAAAAAAAAAAGACAGTGAGGAAAGGGATGGGACAGCAGATCCTAATTTTGGAGATATGGTGCCCCAGGACTAATGAGACTTCGAGTCCTCCACACTCAGTTACTTGTGAGAGTAATGCAAAAGAAAAGTTATATAAGAATTTAACTTTTTGTGTTGATCTCACAAAAATTTTGTTTTATTATTTGGTCTCATAGCAATAAAACACTACTGATAACATTGTAAGCAATATTATAAAAATAAAGCAATAAAAGAGCACTCAATACACAATTTTTATATGTTGCATCATTCAATGTATAGAGCTGTACTAGTGCCCAGCGTACGGCCCGCGAAACTGACCCATGGGGCCTTCTGTTTTATTCAAGGTTACAAAACAAAAACTACGATTAGTCACAATGTTGCAAATTTGGAGTCAAATGTTCATAAATTGGTTTCTGGAAAGCAGATTCAAACTTCGCCTTAATAACATTAGTACAAAGTCTGCCTCGAAGATTGAAGGCAGCCCTGCCTATAGGGCGGTAACTTACTGAAAATAGGATACCTTGCCTTCAATCTTCAAGTTGAACCAAACCATTGCTTCGATCACTCGTCTGGTCAGTGCTAATTCTGTATTACCTACCAGTTTGTTTGGCACTCTTGGCTTCCTTAAGAAGTTTTCCACTTCCAGCTCAGTCACTTCCTATGCCAGGCAGATGAGTTCTAATAAGCACAAAACTGCAGTCCTCGGCTGAAATGACTGAGCTGGCTATGTATTTCATGTATTTCTGCCTTAGCCCTGGATATAGGGTGGTAACTTACTGAAAATAGTATTGACAGTATTTAAATTATTTTTATTCTTTATCAATCCTCAAAATGAAAACTAAAATAGGGACTGAAAACTAGATGCTCTCTTTTTAGCATTTAACATGATAATATTTCCATCTTAAATTCCTACTGAACATTTACTGGTGAATATCACAGGGTGGCGACAGATGAGGGAAAAGTCAGGGAACTTTATTAATCAGGGAAATTTGAAAAAAATAACAAAAAATCAGGGAAAATTGATTTTATGAAGAAAAAAAATTTTTTTTTTGCTTTACAACATTAATTACTCTAATTCCCTACCCATTTTCCGCCAATTATCTGTTCAAAAAAAAAAGAAAATTAATGAAGTGCAATTATACACTGCTGCATATTTGTGCATCTTTTTCCCTCAATGTCAAAGTATTGAATCTTACTTATTCCCCACAGGATGAACTTCTTAAGATTGCTTCTGTGTCTGTTAGGTTGTTTATTTTACCTTGCTTGAAATTTCCTTTTACGCTTTCAATGCTACGTAAAATAAACAACCATACAGTAAAAGAGGGAGCCTTCATTAATGCCTTAGCTCCTTTGCCTTTATTCCATTGTCTCCAAGTAATTAGCATACTGTAATCACAATTCAAGAGGAAATCTTTGGTTTTTGAATTAATACTATAAAAGCTTAAAAGTTATTACTTCTTCGCATTTTTAATTTGATTGCTAAAATTGAACTTTCAATAAAAAAAGCTTTGTTTTTTGCATTTATACTATTTGTTGTCACCGTAGATTATAAAGGTTTTCTTTTCTTCAAACTTAAGTGATTCTTTTATTTTATAACCAAGTTGTATTCTTCTTTTATATATTTTGAAATTAACTAATTGCTTTCTTCTTTCTTTTTTTTTCTTGTATATCAAAGTTTTTTTTGTTACAAAAGCAATCAAAGATTTTTTTTTTTTTTTTTTTTTTGTTACATACTGAAATCATTTGAAATAGAGTTAACTTGTGTACATAAGTAAGTATCTTTATTTTTTATTGTTAAAATGCTGTATTCATTCATTAAAATCTATTTTCTTGATTAGAGAAAAGCTCCCTATGAATGGATGTCAAATAGTTTCATCTTTTTTGCATAAGTATGTCAATTAGTTATATAAGAATAACTACATTACTTCTATTCTTTCACTACTACTTGTTATTCTTGCAACAATTATTATACTGTTTGAAAATTTAGTTTGAAATAATTTCAATTACTTTTTAGTTCTATCATAAATACACATATGTTTTTAAGAGTGATTTTAATAGTTTCTTAAAATTCTTATGCTAAGTGGTTTCTGGAAGTGAAGTATTTTTTTTTTTTTAATTTTCTATAATCTTTCCATGTAGAAAAATTTAATATACTATTTTGCAGGTTCCCCCCCCCCCCCCAAAAAAAAAAAATTGACTTGATATAGATTTTTTTTAACCATTTTATTAAAAAAGAACTTCCTTTTTCCTTTAGTTCAACAACTTTACACAACTTAAAACGTTTAAAATACTGCATTTTATACAAACATACAATGGATTTCAAGTAGAGCAGAGAAAGAAAACCATTATCATTGGTAACGTAAATCAGGGAAATTTGGTGAACTTAATCAGGAAAAGTCAGGGGTCTTTTTTTCACAGTTCCTGTTGCCACCCTGTATTACGTTGCTAATGTTAATGCCGAAAATTTTTCCATTCAGCAAATTTGTAGACAGCAAAATTGCTATTTTTGAAACATTTTCTATAATGATACTTGATGTCTCTTCTCAGTAGATGCATGAAACTATGTGTAAGCTCATATTTAATCATTTTGCAAAATTCAGAGTTTCATGCAGTAAATTGAAATTCACCCTTCCCCCTCCATGAAATTTAAGTTCTGGGTGTTCTTGATTTCAGATCCTTACCTATTTTAAGTTGGCAGATTAAAGACAGTTCACTGCACATTATAAATGAAAGAACTTTATATTCCAAGTTCCTAATGATGTTTTTTTTTTCTTAAAACAGAAGCAAAAATGAATTTTATGATGTGTTTGAAAAAATTTTATGTTTTATCAGGTTTTCCTCAGAAACGTTGATAGCTACATATGTTAATTAAATTTTTTTACCCACAGTTGATAGTTTGAGTTTGGATCTGGGGAAGTTGACATTCAGATGGGATTACATTTTGATATATGTTGCCCTTTGGTTTCTACAAGGACAAGGTAAGACGTGGTCAAGATTTTTTCTGAATGCTTATCATTTGTTCTTTATAAAATGTTATACTTCTGTTTGTTATTGTAAATGTTTTTAATTTTTTTTCAGGCAATAATAGCTTTTTAAGTAATATTCGTTCATTTTTGTGGATTCGTGTTCAGCAATATACTGTTAAAGAAGTAGAGGTGGAGATGTATGCACATTTGCACAGGTTAGTTGAAATGTATGTGCCATGTTCAAAATGTTTATAGGTAACATGTTTTTTCTTTTTTCGATGGAGCTGCATTGGAGGGCTTAAGTGTAATTCAAACATCGCCCACACGTCACGTTCTCCACATTAAGCGGACAGACATACGTTTTCCAAAAGGGTAGAAGCATTCATATATTGCTGACGCACGTAAAGCTCATGAATGTACTCACCCAATAGAGAGGATCTTGTAGAGACCAATGAAATGCGACTCACAACTGGACGGACATCAAATATCTAGCTTCTTGTCACATATCTGAATTAAGCTTTATAGTCTTTGTAGACTGAATCCAATTTCCCAATATGGCATCTTGGCATCCAATTTTTCATGTGCCATCATTAAAATGTGGATGTCAATGACACATACCGTGAAACCATATAACTTTAGGCCACTTTTTGTGTATTTTTCTTCATATTTTCATTACTGTTTGACAGAAAAGGTTGAGAATTTTATCATACACTACCATACATCTTAGCTGTAGAGTGAAAAAAATTTTAAATTATCACAAAGGAAGGGAGAAATTTTTGTATAGTTTTATAATTTTTTCACATGGTGGTGATAACTTTAGATCACCTTATATTTTCCTTGATATGCACCGCTAAACCGCTCCGGTCTAAATTTACAATGCATAGATCGTTCTGTTCCAATCCCATACACTGTAAAAAATTAAAAAAAAAAAAATTATACTTACTTTTTCTGATTGATAAGATTTTTTTATACTTTTTGAGTCAATTTCAGGTTTTCTTAACTAAAATCAATTTTGAAAAATACATTGTTCTACTCAAATATATAAATATGAACTTTGGATAGTATGAAAAGCAATTAGTAGGTACCTACTCCTGGATTTTATTTTATTTTTTTACAGGGGCATTTTTATTTATCATTTTTTTACAGAAGCTTGATACACATTTTTTCCCAATTGGGTAGATTTCTTTGTTGTCACAATATTTTTTTAAAACCAAATGACATCAGGGGAATGAGGCTAACACCAAAGTTTACCCTTTTGATGCCTTTCTTGTTGAAATTTGGTTGCTCCTGATTTCTTGATTCACCTTTTTCATCAGTTCAGGGGAATAGTTGAAGTAAGGACGGCCGCTTATCTTCTTTCTTTTCCCTGGATTCATGTTTAAAACCAAAGAAAACCAAAAACTGCTCAAGGCTACAAAATTGTTCACAAAATATTGGCAAACAATAGTAAAAATGGGTGATCTAAAATTGCTACTCGAATTCCTGTATTTTGTTTACTACACGTAAACAAAGTAACATCAGGATTTGCCGATAAGGCTAAATTATCTTAGATGCCTAAGTAATAAAGTTATAAAGTTATCCCCCTTTGGAGAATTCAATTGGCAAATATAGGTTTCGAAGCAGACTTTCAGAGCTGAAGCAAAAATTTCAGAAAATCTCCCAAGACAAATGAAATATTGACACGAAAATGATGACACTGGAGCTTGAGGTGAACAACATGAACTTCGCTGAACAACACTTGCAAACCTACTGATTTTTTTTTTTTTTGAAGACTTTAGCTTTGCTCCAACGACATCTACATGCCACATTGTACCAGATTCCTTCACTGATCTAAAGTTGTACTGTTTTACGGTACTATTTTGATGCCCAGTTTTAACCTTATGGTGGACACCTGGGCTTTCACAGTGCAAAATTTCACTAGAAATTTGATTTAGTTGAGAGTACCAGGGCTAAATAGGCACTCAAGGGACCCTTCACTTGCAGAATGGGCACTGAGGATATCAAGGGCGTCCATATGCAAAATTTTAAGGGGGGGGGGGCTCAGATATTTTCCCCATGGTCTAACTGGATATTTTACCCATAGAAACCAATTTCAATACAGATTAGAGTTATTAAAATATGACATTTTTAATAACTTATTCATTAATTGCTGGAGAAGAAATGTTTTTACATTTTTGCAAAGAAAAAAGTACTAAAATCAAAGAAGTTCTAACTTCAAAGGAGGGGGGGGGGGCTGGAGCCCCCTCTTGCCCCCCTATATGTGTGCCCTTGGAGGATATTCTGCATCTCATAAGCCCACTGACTGACCACTTAGACCGCAGGTTCAGAACCTATGATCAAAAAGACATACAAACCCTCATGCCTAATCACCACTCCATCTAGCCAAAATAAAAATAATATTATTGTGATTCTTTCTGTAAAGTTTGTCGCACAAATTTCTTACAATTATAAATATTGTACTTAATTATGTTTCACAAAATAGATATCTTGCTGAGAAGCAATTCGAAGTATAAAATGTGTACCCAAATAATGTCTAGACATGTTCCATATAATTTTGGCTTCTGAGCTAAAAACTTTTTGTTGAGGATTTTAGAGACTTTTAGGGATAAAGCTTGAAACCCAGTTATAATAACAAGCAAATTTTATCTTTATCATTATGTGGATGATATCAGGTGCCAAGAGTTTAAAATTTCTTTTGAGGTGTTTTAAGTGTTGATCTTAAGGCTTCAATGACTTGACCAAATATACAAAACAAAGTGAGAATACTTGCCCCATGTTGTAATAAAAATTTTCTCTTTTAATTTCACTCTATTCCAGTGGGATGCTTGTTCTTTTCATAATTTACTCTTTCATTTTGACAACTTATTATTATTTTTTAAATTTAAATTAAAAAATATATTTATTATCACCTTGTATGTATGAAAATAAGATTAAAAGGAAAGTATAGTTTTTTTTTAAAATTTCAATTGAATGAATTGGTATGTTTGTTTCACTTCTGTTTTTATGTATATTAAAGTTGAAATCAAATTCCGTATAGTTTATCTCTAAATTGGCACCTGAGCAGAAAAATTGGGGAAGTATTACGTGTCATGGATAGAGGGACAAGCAGTATCAGCAGCTTATTAAGGTAATTATGCATAAAAACTCATTACTCTTAATCCCAGTTGCATAATTTCTTGTATCAATCTACAGCATTGGTTTTGCTGATTAAAATTTATCTGCAAGTTGCAGCAATGTGTAACCAATTTTGCAGTCTTTGAAATTTATCATTTTCGTGCAAAATAGAATTTTTAAATATCTAATATATAGTTACTTAGAATGATTGTGAACAGTAAATAAATGTAAATGATGAAATTATAATCATGTTACAAAATTAATTCAGTAGTTAGAGCAAGCTAATAAGAGAAAAAAGAAAGCTCAAAATAAAGAAAAATCTGTTAAATACAGTTTAATCTTCTAATCCTTTTAGTTTTTTTAGTGGGAATATGGTAGTCTAAATCTAAATCCATAATAACTCTGCTAACTGCTTTCAAAGTAGAAAAGTTCTTAAAAGCAACATTTCCAAACCTTCTGTCCTACAACTGATTTGTCATTCTTATTTTGATTTTAAGTTGATGTATTTTAAAGACTTAGATCTGATTTTTAATTGATGGATGTTAAGTAAGTAATTGGTGGGTGTTAAGTTAATTAAAAATCATTTGAATACAGTTTAATCTTCCAATGTTTTTCGTTTTTTTTAGTGGGAATATGGTAGTCTAAATCTAAATCCATAATAACTCTGCTAACTGCTTTCAAAGTAGAAAAGTTCTTAAAAGCAACATTTCCAAACCTTCTGTCCTGCAACTGACTTGTCATTCTTATTATGATTTTCAGTTGATGTATTTTAAAGACTTAGATCCGATTTTTAGTTGGTGGGTGTTAAGTCAAGAGAGGCTTGTACAGGGAAGGGGGGTGGGGGCGACTGCCCTCTCACTTCCAAAAGTAAAGTAGACTTGCCCCCTCACTTTTTAGAGTTAAAAATTAACATTTGAATGAAAAATGAATTTTTACTAGATATATTGATTTATTTCACAAAAATAAGAACTGAAAACTCCAAATGAATGAACTTTTCTCGTGTTATTTCTTAAGAATAAAACTTTTAATTGGAAGAGGGTGGGACTTTATGGCGGTCATCCATCCCAATTTTCTCAGCCACATTCCACACATTTTAGAGGCCACTTATTCCAATAAAATATAGCTCAATTTTGTGAAAAAGGGAAAAAATCAACTTTCTGGCTGCCTCTCCCTTTTGATGCACCAGCCATCTGTGTGTCAGATGTGGTATGTAATTCAGTGTTGAGAAATGTCTGGTGGCTCATGTAGGTTATGGAAATAAGTTTGTAAGCTGTTATTTATAGGAATCCACCATTACCAAAGAAGAGACAGTTAATGATCTGGGCATGCTAATTAGTCAGAGCATTCAGTTGACCTGGCAATGCAGCATAGGAAGTAACAAAGCCAATAAAGTGCTGAGTTTAATCAGTAGTTCTATTTCACATAGTTCTAAGATGGTTCTTCTGCATTTATATAGAAGTTTAGTAAAGACCTCATTTATAGTATGCTGTTTGGTTTTGATCTCCATATCTTAAACAAGATATCTTATTAAACAGGGTTCAAAAGAGTTCTACTAGGTCGATATTTGGAATGACTATGCACTTTTAGCCTAATTTCAAATTAGAATCCTAGGCTTCAAGTGTTTAATATGTATAGTCTTGAATCAAGAAGAGTCAGAGGGAACATAATCCCGTTCACTTTAAATGTATTACAAATAACTTAAATTAAAAATTAAGAAAAACCCTGACTGAGTCGCAAATGTAGAATTAAGAGGGAAAATTGAAAATCCTTTTAAAAACCTTATACAGTAAAACCCCTCCTAATGGACACTCCTCAAAGGCGGACACCCCTCTTATGTGGACAATTTTTAATTCCCCAGTTCCAATGTAAATAACATTATTAAACCCTTGTCCTGTGGACTCCTCTCTATTGCAGAAAAAAAAATTGTCCCGTTAGTGTCCGCATTAGAGGGATTTTACTGTTCTGTTAAAAATTAATTTCAAGTATTTTATTTATGAACAAATAGAAACCGGCAACAGATAAAAACTTCAAATCATTGCATTTTCTTCCATTGTGGCCAACGATGAATTTGGTAAACAATCACTTGAATAAAGGCTTAGCCGTATTTAAAATCTGCTTTAAAAAACATTATAGTTCAAATTCTATAAAAATGGAAGTTCTAAACACACTCTATGAGCTGCAGAAATATTACTCTTTATTTTGGTACTAAATTTTTAAATTTTTAAACATGTTTTCACTACAAAAATTATGAAAAACCTTTAAAAAGTTTGTAATTAATATTTTTGTTAATGTCATCCCAAAACGCAACCTAGCTAGGAACACTCTTGATCAAATCTCCCTTCAAACAAATTTTTTTTTTCAAAATCGGTCTTTCTGTGTAGGCGCTAGAGTACCACAGACAGATACACAGACACGTCAAACTTATAACCTCCTTCTTCTTTGTGTCGGTGGTTGAAAATGAGCATCTTTACTGAATTAAACTTGGGTTTATCCTTTTCAAATTTCGTAACTACTGTGAAAGTAGATATTCTACAGTTACTTTGTTTAGTTCAAATTGGTTTGTTTGACTAGGGGTACTAATTTCCTGTGCACATGATGAAATTCGGTCTTTTGAAAGCAACTGAAATCAGGGACAAGATGGGAAAAAAAGTGCTTTCTCTAAGTTAAATTTATCACAAGGTGAGAGGATTATTTTAAGGATTACTCAAAACAATTAAACTTGAACAAATCAAACTTAATTGGTGGCTCATCTTCATGTAATTGCAAAAAGATGAACAGCTGAATGATAGCTGTATTTGCCAAAGCATTAAAAAAATTGCATTTTTGTGAAGAGCAAATATATTTTCAGTCTTGGACTCATTTAACATTTTGAACCTATGTAATCATTTTGGAAGTAGTAATTGAATATTTTCCTTGTTTTTCAAATTTGAATGCATTTGCCAGTTTAATATTTTCAGTGTCATAGTTTTTCATATTTTTCAGTTATATTGTATTCAATATAATACCTACATTTGCTGATATCTTCATTGCTATTATTTATTTTGGTGTGGCATTTAATGTCTGGTTTGGCCTCATCGTGTTCATTACTATGACTCTTTATTTAGGTATGTAATTTGTTTTATCACAAACATTTAATGATTTGTTCTAATATTTTGTCTGTTATTGATGCATTAACTCTGATAGAAAATATAGTGAATGAGGTTAGCGAGCAAAAAGTGTTGGGAAAGAGAAAAAGTATTTCAAAATGTTGTGATGTACAATTATCACTGTCTATGAATATATCATAAAAACCTATAGATTTTGATTTTATTTCTAAAAGCAGTTTTGTCAGGAAAGAGTAGAAAGTTTACCTGCACTTAACATTTTATTGCTTGTAGATATCTTCAGTTTTTTTTGCACAACTTAGACCTGACCTTGAGTTATGATGTTCAGCCTCCAACATATCTTTATATATTAATAGTCAAGCCATTTTCTTTCGGTAGCAATTTCTCCTCTGTTTGTGAACCGATGTTCTTCATTCTTTTTTTGTTTAGTAGCTATTGCCGAGTTTTAGTGTCATCAATAAAATTTTTTGAAATTGAACGCTAATTCACTGATATCTCAATAAAAAACGCATTTTCGTCCTAAATGGCTCTTTCTACGCGAACGGAAGGTCCAATTTTTTCAAATTTGATATGGTCCGACACTATTTACGTCAGACACTGTTACATTCCTTTAAACAACATATGTTTTCAACTGTGTTTTTCCTTTTTTTGCCTTTAATTTCAAAGTTAAAGTAAAACATGTCTAAAAACAACTAAGTGAATTTTCTGGATATACATCTAGGGTTGATAGGAGTAAGTAGGACGCCTTTTAAGAACAGTTCGCATTTGAAAATTTATTCCAAATCTTCAAAACAAAAAAAAATTAAAGTTATTTTCTTATTTTATCTTGGACTTTATTAATGAACAAAAGTCCATTATTATTTTATAAAATAATGCTTTAATTATTCTAAAGGATAATATTTTTAAAAAAATTGAATGAGACCCACTTACCTCACAGTAAAAGGTAAGTGGGTCTCCCACTTTTACTTAAATTTAAATAAAGCATATCTAAAAAAGGGATAAGGTAGTCTTACATGATAAAGTATGTAAATTTTTAGTGTGGATTACTTTTTTGCAAATGCATCCATTTATGAGATATTTACTGTCTTTTAAATCAGTATCATGGAAAGTTTAAAAACAAAAAACAAAACAATTTAATTTGTGAAATTTATTGAAAACCTTTAGGTATATATTTCAATTTTACATATAAAGGTGTGTTGAATGAACGTAATACAATTGATTAAGATCAATTTTGGCGAATTAGCAAAAACTATAAGTTGAAAAAGAAATTGGAAACACTAAATAACTGTGTCTATGTAAAGTTGGCTCAGGAAGAACCACTATCAACATTAGACCAACATAGATCTTTATGATTTTCTTTCACTTAAGTTTCACAAATAACTAATCACCAGCTTTAGCAGTTTTTATAGCTGAACTATGAATTCCTACTAAGTCATCATAGTTGTCTTGTATTTCACTAATACAAATATTTCATCAGAGTCACTTTTGATTTTCAAATCCTCACTGTTATGGGGGGGGGGGGGAACCACTTACTCCATAGCACCTCTTATAGCGAAATTTTAGTGGGTAAGTGGGACTCCTCCTCTAAAACAGTTATTAATATTATTTTATTCAAAAATTCTGGTTACAGTATGCACTTTAAGTTAAATTGTACATGAAGATTTAATGATCATAGAAAAATAATAAAAGCTAACCAGGAAACACTTCTTTGAAAAATGTGGCTTAAACTCGCTAAAAAATATTTTTCAGATTTTTTTTTTTTTTTTTTGACTAAGTTTTCTGACCTAGAAAAATATTCCACGAAACCCAAATATATGCAAAACCAATCACTGTGATGAACCACAACATGATCAATGTAAAAGAGTATAAAAACCATATGCATATTTCAGTTCTAGGGGGATGACCTACTTACCCCAGTGACATACTTCCCCCAACCAACCCTACTTCTAAATTTACTTGGTAAATTTTGTTTCAGTATATGTAACCTATAATTTACATATTTATAACTGTAATCATTGTTATATATTTACATTTAAGAGCAATGGTTCACGTCCAGTATGAACAATTTACGTTTGACACCAAGCTAAAAATATTTTTTAAATAATTTTATTCCTTATAATATCATTTGAAAACTCTGAAATATGCTTCAATCATAAGTACACTTAAGAGTTAAGCTGTTTTTAAAATTAAAATGTAAGCCAATTCACAGACTTTTAATAATTTTTAGGTGAACCATCAATTTTACTTTGTGTGTTTACGTCCGACACCAACTCTTTTTTAAATTTATACTTTAGGGATCGATTTTGAAAAACTAACATGATTTTTTATTCAGTGGGATGTAGTAAGTTTCTTGTAAATAAATTTAATCATTTTGGATCAGTTTATGTTTGGTAAATGGAATTAAAACAGAAATTTTCTCCATTTTTTACGTCCAACACCATGAGTCACGTCCATAGTTTTGAATCAAGGCCCAGTATATCCTTGATTCAAAACTTCACCTTTTTTAAAAACCATTTTTTAAAAAAGGGAGAAGAGAAGATGATGCCGTGTACTTGCGTTATTATTACGAGGCTTGTTTTTAAAGTAAGGTCCATTTAGAAATAAAAAAAGAACGAATATAGATAGAGCAAAGACATTTATTGCACAAAAATCTACCACCCTTACGCTATATTTTGACATTGCTCCAGTGATTTTCCAAGCATTTGTCCTCGCATGGTACTGGTTTTTGTATGTCTATTCGTACAAATTTTCCCCCTGTGTAGACGACCATGAAAACTATTACAGGGCTTTGTCTGGGACGTTTTTGAACATCCTCTGGTCTGCCCCCACCTCGCTTGCAGCAACTTTCATTTGTTTCGGCATCTAAAGTCTTTACTAGGTGGTCTGTGGCACAACAGCAATTATGAGCTCAGAGAACATGTTACCCCATGGTTGACTACACAGGTGGCAATTTTCTACGAATAGGTATACAAAAACCTGTACCACACTATGACAAATGCTTAGAAAATCACGGGAGCAGTGTCGAAATGTAGCGTAAGGGTGGTAGATTTTTTTTGCAATAAATGTCTTTGCTTTATCTGTTCTCGTTCTTTTTTTATTTCAAAACGGACCTTACTTTAAAAACGTCCCTCTTACTTAGTATGTAATTACTTGAAAACAACCAATTACCTTTTGTTTAAGATAGCATTCTTTCACATTTGCCATAAATATTCATCAAAGGAAATGATTCTAAGTAAAGAATTTCATAACATGTCTGAATCGGTATACGGCCATGCTAAGCATAAAAGTCGTATCTGCACTTTTTATCAAAATTGAGTTTTGGTCACCAAGTGGTTCTTTGTTGCATATTTTACCATAAATACAATGTTCTATGGTCATTTGTGCATGGTAAATATATTTTAAAAAATTCTGAAAAAGTTGCATTTGTATCAAATACATGGAGGCACACAACTTTAAACGGTAATTTCTCATTTCCAACTCAGATGAAGATACGACTTTTGCATTTAGCATGGCAGTATAGGAAGTTTTCCATTCTGCAAATCCAAAATGTTGACAGAGTATTGTATCTAGTCCAGATTTAAAAAAAAAAGAAAAGGAATGGGCTTTATTATTAATTTTAAAATGTGAACATTTCTTTCAAAAACTGAATATTTGCTTCCCTAAAGTCTCTATAATATACAAGCATTTCTGTATAAGATACACTCTACATTTTTATTGACTATGTACATAATTAGTTTTTGTCTTTTATTTACCAAATTACTTGAATTTTTTTTAATTAACAAACTTTTACTGTATAATTCATATCTTAAATTGCATTATTAGCAACTACAGCTGTTTAAAAGTCACGTAAAATCATTATATTCAGCAAATTTAAAGAAAAGTACATGTGATCTCATTAATTATTTTTCAGTTGAATAAAGATTGATTCAATTTTTTTTTTTTTTTTTGGCATGGAAATTGATATTGTATCATTGAATGCTTACTGTAACATTTGATAGTAAATCAATTTTTAAGTTTAAATCAATTTTTAAGAAAGGTGAATTATTTGAACATAATTATTGAATCATTTGATTCAGCTACCATTTGATAAAACAATCCAAATGGGGACTTCATAATGGATTTGATATGAAACCAGTCAAATGTACTTGACTGCCCATTAATTTATAGTTTATGTATATACTTCATAAAAGTTTACTTTCTAGAAAACGATTTTAAGTCTTAAAAGTTCTTAAATTACACAAATTTCCTCTGAGGTTTTAAAATTTTCTTAACAAATTACTTTTTGAGCTATATTGATCAAGTTAAAAGTTCTATGTTCAGCCTAGTCAAGCTAAAAAAATAAATAATAAAAAGCCATTTTCTCCTTTAGTTTTCCTACACTTTGTCAAAATGATTTTGCATTTTGGTTGTGATGTATACTTTTAATTTGTAGGCAAAAAATCAAAAGCTTAAGACATAAATAGTGTATTTTATGTTTTATGCTTTTGATTTTTACTTTAAATTTATCTATTTCTTTAAATTTATCTATTCTTTCATTTTTTTGTGTCAAGTTTGAAACTTTTTTTTTTGTCTTTCATAGTTGCTACTATCTCTCTTACTGAGTGGCGTACAAAATTCCGCCGAAATGCTAACCGTCTCGACAATGAAGTGGAAGCAAAATGTGTGGATTCTTTGCTGAACTTTGAAACAGTAAGCGCAATATTTGTAACGTTTATGGTATGGCACAAAAAATTATTCTCAATTTAGTACAGTAAATCGTTTTTATTAAAGACTTGTTGTTATTGCATTGTTTAAATGAAATAATGTTGGATTTCATTTTGGAAGATGCAGGGGTAGATTTTCATTGATCTGCGGAAGGAGACTTTCCCTTTCCTTAAAGTAGTAAAATTAATTGAATATCACCATTGAAAATTTTTTGAAGTATTTTCTCAACATTAAAATGCTAAAAAAAAAGCTTTTGATAAAAATTGATGTACAAGTTTTTTTTTAAATTATTGTTATTCTTTTAGTTTTGGGCAAAAGAAAAAAAAAGATGCAAGTATTGTAAAATTAAAGCTTATAACTGATTTAGTTTGATTCAAAACATTTCTTCCACAGTTAAACAATGCTAGTCATATCTTGTAATAATGTAGGCTTGACCATTAGTGATGATGTGCAGATGTAGACAATTAACTCAACATATGGTTTGTGGCACTAGCATACAGGCCTGGTATTTAGGGGGGTTAGGAGGGGGAAATAGAACCCCCCCTGTCTTTGAAAAATCAATGCATTTCCAATTACAGTCAACTCTCAATAACTCAAAAGTCCCAAAGGACCGGCTAAAGCGTTCGAGTTATTGGTAGTCCAGTTATGGGAAGTTTAAACAACAGTCTCAAGAAAACTTCAAGATAAAGGAATATTGGAGTTAAAAGATTCGAGTTATCAAGTTTTGACTGTATGTGGGTGTGAGTTTTGTTATTTTTTGATATAAAATGCATTGAGTACATATGCCCCCCCCCCCCCCCAAGAAAGTTTTTGAAATGACAGGCCTTCTAGCGCAGCCAGGTTTTACTCTCTGGGAAGGGGGGGGGGTTACTCAATGAGATGAACACACTGTACCGGTCCCATAGGGTAAAACAGATTTCAGGGTATGTGAATGCCCCTCGCCACCACCGACCACCTACAACTCTAGACGCTATGGTCATAACAATCTTTACGTTCAAATAAACAACTATAGTTGAATTGGTATGTATGTTAAAACAAATGGGGTGACGGCCCCCCCCCCCTCCACCTGTGGTGCGCCCTTAATTCACGATAAATAAGTTATTGATTAAAAACTATGAAGTCTAAAGTTATGCAAAATTTTTCTGTTAATTTATTTGAGCTAACCTGATGCTTTGTATGTTTCTTTTGCAGGTGAAATATTACAATGCTGAGAAATATGAGCAGGAAAATTACAAAAATGCAATTGACAAATATCAGGTTATTATCTATTTTCAGTCTTTTATTTGTCTTAAAAATTAATTTATAGGAAATTAATTTATTCTTTATGTTGGCATTTCCAGTTTTCTTTTCTTCTCTTTGTTTCATTACAATCTAGTCAAAACATTTTGTATTGCGTGTCCCAAACTTTTTATGATTAAAAATATGAATTTAATGCTTTCGTTACAATACTGTCACACTATTACTTTACATTATGGATGCGTGGTGACCCATCTTGGGAATTTCCTAATTCAAAAAAATTTTGCAAACCTTAATTATTCACTTAGTTTAGACTACAAAATCCAAACAGTAATCATAAATGATCATGATTTGTTTGTGTA
Source organism: Uloborus diversus (assembly GCF_026930045.1). Classification (NCBI taxonomy): domain Eukaryota; kingdom Metazoa; phylum Arthropoda; class Arachnida; order Araneae; family Uloboridae; genus Uloborus; species Uloborus diversus. Next base: position 76,388,541 of record NC_072734.1, read on the forward strand.
TATTGTAGTATTTGAATATAAATATAGTTGGCTCTCTGTTTGACGACTTTCAAGGGACCACAAAAAATTGTCCTTAAGTAGAAAGCGTCCTTAAATAGAATGCTTTTAAAACTGTAGTGGACCATCTAGGACCGTGAAAAGCCGTCGTTAAATAGAGAAAGTTGTTAAATAGAGCGCCGTTAAACAGAGAGCCAACTTTCATAATAAATAATAAACTTAAAATCTTGTTTTTCTTCAATAGTTTTTTTTTCCTTTTTGAGAACTGCCATTATTATTGCTGCCAGAGAGTGATATACATAGAAAAATGTTGAGTTTAGTTGCATGGTTTTTAAAAAATTAACTTGCATTTTAGGAAGCAGAATGGATCAACCAAGCCACTTTGAATTTATTAAATACAGCTCAAAACATCATTATAACTCTTGGTGTCATGAGTGGTGCTCTATTGTGTGCACACTATGTGGTGGAGCGGAAACTTACAGCTGGAGACTACATACTCTTTAGCACATATGTGTTGCAATTGTACACACCTTTAAATTTTTTTGGTACATATTACAGGTAAACTTCTTACATTAAAAACCCTTACTCAATAATTTGTAATACTAAATTTTCCATTTTATATTTGAAGAATTCTTTTCTTATACAGGGTGTTCTCGAAGGCCATGAACAAACTTGGAGGGGAAGTGGAGAGTATGATGACAAGCAAAAATTATATAAGGACATATGGCCGCTAACATGCTGCTTGCATGTGAAGCCAGAAACAGACTGATGCGAAACAGGTTACTAATTTATCAAACAAACACAATTTGGCACATCATTTTAGTTTCTAAGTAAGGTTTAAAATCGTTGACAAAATTTATGGCCTGGAGCTATTACATGGGTCACAATGACAATGCACAAGCCGTCAAAATGACGAGCCATTTTCCCAAGCTCCTATCCATTGTTGTGTTGTTACGTTTGTATTAATTGCCACAGGCCTCCAATTTTATTAACAGCTTTAAATCTTTCTTTAAAACTCAAATTTTGTGTGAAATCATCTTAGTGTTTCAAATTTATAACCTGTTTCACAACCATCAGTTTTTGGCTTTGTGTACATGTATTACGTCAGCATTGTGTTTGCGGTCATATGTTCCAGTATCATTTTTGCAGTTTATCGTTTTCTCTACTTTATCTCCAAATGTGCACACCGCATTCTGGGACACCCTGTATGTTGATAAATAGTGTTATTAAAAATTTAAATCTTGTTCTTTAATACTATGTTGTTTTTGAATGTATTTAATTGCTTTTTAAAAACTGATCATGATCATCAATTTTTTTTTTGTTTTTTCTTCATTAATATCAAAAGACTAAATATAAACCTATATTATGCAAAGAATATGTAAATATAAAACTTAATGAATCTACTAAAAACATTAACATTCTAACATTTATTTGATTTTTTTCAATAGTTAACTGAATATTTACTGCCACTGTTTTGTTACACTTTATTTTTATTGATATTTTTAATAAGATTTTATTGATCTAATTGGCTATTTTAATTAATTATTACACTTTAATTTTATTGTTCTACAGAAATTTAACGTTTTTCACAAATTTTTGTAGAACAATTCCGTTTAATTTAACGTAGTGTATAAATTTGAAAATAATTTGAATCAAAGAAATAATTTGTCACTAAAGTATATTGTTATAATTTAATCTGATTCTGTTTTTATATTTGAAGGATGGTACAAACAGCTTTTGTTGATATGGAAAACATGCTTTCATTGTTTGATACTCAACCTGAGGTAATTTTCTCATTTCATGTATCCTTACTTGCATGAAAGTTTCCTTTGTTATGTAAGATTGTTTCCATTATGTTATATGTTTTTGAGATATAAAATTTAAACTCAGTCTAAACTTTTTTAACTTTTTTTTTGCTAAAAAATAATAGTATTTTTAAATGCAGTTATGTATTTTGAGGGGGAAAATAATAGATAAATGTTTGGTGAATTGGTTGACTTAGTTATCTACATTCTTCCAACGCTAAGATTAAGACTCTTTTTAGGATTCAGAATGAACTCTCTAACAAAATTTGTTATCTTATTGAGTAAACTCTTCACACAACTAATAATTATTGTTAAAAATTGTAAAAAAGTAATACGTAATGATGGGGTTGTCTAAAACTAGATTTTACATTGGACTCTATTGAGGCATATGTATTGCATTAAAACTTTAAACCACATACTAAAAATTATTAATACTCAGGAAATAAAAAAATAGAACAATTTAAAAATCACAAAACTAAACCAACTTACTGAACAAACCCACAGCATCTAAATTTCTTGATTTAAAGAACTGTTAGGTAAGATGAAAGATCAGTTTAAAAAATATGAATTTAATTTTTTTAAGAAATAGGGGGGTGGGGAGGTGTCTGATCTGATATGACTTCATTTAGTCAAAATATTTATGAAGGAAGATGCTTGTGAACAAACTGTTACAAAAGTAACATTTAGTACAAATATTCAATTTCTGACATCCCTGAAAAACTTCTATGTTTAGCTAGTACCTGTTCTTAAAGGTTTCTTTCTAAAGCCATTTGTACTCGATTGAAATAAGGGCTAAAATGGGGCTGGAATGCTGTTAGGATGCTGCTTTTCTGGAAATATGATTTCCCCATTCACATAAAAGTGGTTACGACTCAGGATTCAACGCTTCCTCATTGATATTCCAGTCTGAAAAATGTATACAGTCACCCCTGAAATAAGCATGAAATTCTTCTATGAATCTGAGATTTTTTTGTGTTTTTGCTTGTTTGGGTTATTTCACTTTTCTTCCAAAAACACAATAATGATAAGCATACAGTTTTAGATACTAGAAAAGGCTGGTATTGTCAAAAGTAAAGAGAAAGGAAGAGAGAGTTTTTTGATTCTTTCAGGAAAATCCTAGCAATGAATTTTATCTGAACTTGATTTTTTTTCTTCAAATAGAGAGAGAGAAAAGAGAATTTTTGATTTTTCTTTTACTCTGTGTTTTTACATTTTCTTTATGTTTTAAAATCAAAATGTTTTTTTAATTTTTTTAATTCAGTTTTGCATTTTTTATATTTTGTGAATTTTTTGGTTTGTGATTTTCCATAGTTTTTAAATCTTTGTGATTTGTAATTAGCCTGTTCCTTGTAAATATTTTTAATTCAAAGTTTTAGTTCCCATAATAAAATAATCTAATGGATTATAAAGTTATTTTGTCTAATGCAAATCTTTTATGCCTTAGAACTTAATGCATGTTTTTGTTTTCTTTTTATATTCTACTGTATCACCTAAAAATTTTATGTGGAGTGTTAAAAAGGATACTTTTTTTATAATGTATAATTTTTTTTTAAACACAGTTAAACTTTATAATCTATTGGCAAATAAGTTTGATGTATATTTTTTTTATTTCCTAGATAGTTGATGAACCAAACGCACCTCCATTGAAAGTTGGTGATGGTAGAATTGAATTCAAGCATGTAAATTTTTCTTATGTTCCTGAGTATGTATCTCAACATTGCACTTACATTTCCCAGGCTTGCCACGCCACACCTGGGGAGAAAAAAAAATCAGGAAAAATACTAGAAATTTAAAAAATTGGCCAAAAAAAAGGAAATTTTGAATTTTTTTATGAAAACTCAAGAAGTACATGGAATTTTACTTCTTTAAAACCTGAAGTTGCAAAAATCAATTTAGAAATATATAAACTACACACCAAGGTAGTACTTATTATGATGAATAAATAAATATAATAAATTAAAAAATGGCAACTTTACTTAAAAGTTTTTATTTTACTAAATACTAAAATGTTTATAGTAAAAGCAAAAATTATTTAATGTTTTACTTGACTTGCACCTTAAGTTTTTATGCTAATTTAAGTTCATTAATATATATCTGTTTAACTTTTGCATTTTTATCAGGGGTTCAAGTAATGTTGTAGTTCATTTTTAAGGTTCAAGTAATGAATGGTTAAAAATCTCTTTGAAAATAAAAGCTTAGCTAAATATTCAGTCACCATGCATTTATATCAGCTATAACAAATTCTTTACTCAATCTTATTTTTATTTATTTATTTTTTCCTGTGATGAAGCTATCAGGATATTAATTTTCTTATACAAATATCAGTGTTCTTTTCATTTGCAATGCAGCATATTCATGCAGGGGAAACAAAGGGAATTTTTCCAAAATAATATAATAGCAACCCTGTTTCCAGTGTAGATTAGAAAAATACTGGTACAAATTGAAATACCAAAGTTCTAATTTTTTGTTCTTTATAGGCGCCAAATACTAAAAGACATTTCTTTTGAAGTTCCTCCGGGGAAAATAGTTGCCTTAGTAAGTCATTTAATTTTGTAAAGTATTGATGCAATCATATATATATATATATATATATATATATATATATATATATATATATATATATATATATATATATATATATATATATATATATATATATATATATATATATATATATGTGTGTGTGTGTGTGTGTGTATGTATGTATGTATGTATGTGTGTGTGTGTGTGTATGTGTATTAACAAATACATAATGCATTGAATGTATGATTTATAGGTAGGTCCTACTGGAAGTGGAAAAAGCACAATCACTAGGTTACTCTTTCGTTTTTATGACATTCCATCAGGAGAAATTCTAATTGATGGGCAAAATGTTGCAAAGGTAATTGTATACATGAAATTGTTTGTTAACTTTAAAATCTGCATCACAGACTAATTTTTTGCTCAATTTATGTGTTTTATTATGGAATGCTACTTCTAAAAAATTGGGATGCAATTTATGTTCAGCAAAGTATTTTTTTTACAAAAAGTATTATTTTTTATATTTTTCCACAAATGATCTCTCCTTCCTCCCATTTTTCCAGTTTTATCAATTTATTTATTCGCATTATGCAATTCCAAATTATACTTTAAATCACTCATAACATTTAAGTTGTAATTTTTTTAGCATCTTTTTGTTCTTCAAAATTATTCATTTCTTGAAATCAACTGTTCTTTGGAATTACTATTTAAAAATTGCTATGTGATTCAATATACAGTCAGGTCCGTTCATATAAAAGCTGTAAATAAACTCAAAACTGTTTTTGTGCAGTCTTTTTTTTTTTTTTTACAATTTTTTTTTTTTTTTTTTTTTTTTTTTTTTTTTTTTTTTTTTGTGCAGTAGTATATGAAGATTTCTGTCAGATGGGGACTCAGTTGATGAAATTCTTCATAAAAAAATGGGTTTTTTATGCGGCCCTTATCCACCGCTCAAAAACAGGTTTGAGTCTAGTGAATTTGTGACTGTGACATGATAGCTTCAATTGCTCTTCACCTTTTACTGTGCATTATTTAATTTCTTAGAACAAAATTATGGCTATGACGAAATTTTTATTTGGAACCTTTGACTTTGCTATGAACAGGCACGACTGTAGTTTTTTACAGTCTACAATTTTTTTTTTAAAGCTGTACAATCAGTTTACAGAATTATTTAATGGGGGTTTTTTGTGCACCTGTATGTTTAATAAACTATCAGGTAAAGGTATAACACAACAATTGTTGTTTTTATTTTGAATTAAACATTCCTTTTGATTCCTTATAACTGTATTGTTTTAATTTTGTTAAAATGAGCTCAATTTTCATTTGAACTACTGTAAAAAAAAAAAAAATAATAATAATGAATTCAGAAAACTGAATGTCTTGGGCATTCTGGATAATCAGATTTAAATGTATTTAAAGTCTTTTTAACTAAAGGTACAAAGGTTTAAACTTGCATCAGAATATATCAGTTTGGTTTAAAAAGTTTGACAAAAATCCTGAAAATATTTAGATTTTTGAGTGATGTTCCTGAAATTCTTTTCAATGTTTTATTTTTTTGCAGGTGACTCAAAGAACTTTGCATCAAAGCATTGGTGTTGTTCCTCAAGACACAGTTCTTTTCAATAATACAATCAGGTTCTCAACAATATTTTCATTTTTGTAAACGGAAAAATATTTTTATTTCCGAGAACTAGTTAACCGAAAATGTTCAGACCTCACATCAACCTGAAAAATCTTGTTTTTAGGAAGATTTAATGTGTGTAATTTTTTTTTCAAGTTAGACGTAATTTTAAATTTTGTTTTTCTTTTCTTTCTTTCCCTTTTATTTTTTTTCCTGTTGAACAAAAAATAATAAAAGAAAAATAATTCAGCTGAAACAAATGAAAGGCAAATTCTACCTTGTATATCATTTTCACGAAGTTGATTTCATGTTGTGCTGTCTTATATTGCCTCAGTATTTCCGATTTTTTGACAATGTATCTATCGGGTTCATACACACATACACAAAAGAAATTCAATTCATATTAGTTGAACTTTCAGATATAATTAAAAATTCATGTAAAGTAGACGCTGCAAATTTTCTTCTCAAAAAGGCCATTTGTTTATTAATGACACATTTAAATTATTCCTCGTGGTGTTTTTTTAATATAAGCATTTTAATGACAATCCATAAATCCATGCATGAATAGGTATTTGATTGGTAAATAGTTTGGCACGGAACTTTCCGTTACAAAAAACTTAAATTTTATCTGTTCTGATTACATGGTAATTTGTTACTTTCCCTTGTAAGTGTATGAAAATGTCTGGATAATTCTCTAAAATCTGAATAATATTGTGTCTGGGAAGAATAATATACTAATTGCTTGACTCACAAAGTTGTTTTATTTTTTTTACTGTGAGAAAAAAATTTCCCCGTGTATTTCCATTCATATGAAAACAATCACTCATTCCATTTTCTTCAGAAAATGTTTGAATTACTAGTAAGTCACTCTTCTGGCCAGCTTGAATCTTTTTCTGAAATTGACTTAAATTATTTTTAAGTTATAGATGAACATTTCACTAATTAAATTCGTAGCATTAAATTCGACATACTTATAAGTATAAAATAGTATTATTTGAATATATTCCGTTATTATTTAAATAATCAAAGTACATCATTTAAAGTTTGCACAAGATTTTCATGACACTCTGATAGCCTAGGAATGAGTGTAATTATTACAGGTAAAAAGAAATTATTTTTAATCTATTGTATAATAACACTGTTTAATTTCACCATTTTGTTGAATTTCTGGAGTATTTTCTAGTCCTTATTTGCCTGGTGATCTTATTATAATTTTGAAGTTAATGTTAACAATCCTGAGGTATGTTTCATTATTGCTGTCACAACATTTCTGTATATAAGAAGTTTTAAAAATTATATCTCATGTGTCTGATTTAATTAACAGATAAGAATTAAAAAATATTTTTAACTCTAAATATAATTCTGGGCCTTGGTAATAGACTCTGCGTGAGTAAAATGTCACTCTTCTGGTACACACAAGTGTCACTCTCCTGGCATTTTCTATAACAGGACAGTGTAACCAAAATGTAATATGGTTAAAGCGAGTTCCCTTTATTTTGCCCTTATCAAGCTCCTCACAAAGACTCGATATAAATGGGAAAACATTTCAAATAAAGAACTTTTATTTAAAAAAAAAATTGTGATCAGAAAATGTCAGGTTTTTGCAGAATCACCCATCTCTTTTTCTGAAACAATAAAGACATATGCTGAATGTGCTCAATTTATTTTTATGAATGGGAATAACGTTGTAATCTATTTTTGTCTAAACACAGTTTTTGAGTTAAAAAGAAAAAAAATCTTCTATTCATTTTATTTAGGTATAATATTGGATACAGTAGACCTACTGCCAGCAATGAAGAGATTGAAGAGGCTGCTAAAGCAGCTGAATTGCACTATCAGATCCTTAACTTCCCAGATGGTGAGTAATTTTATTGAAAAAAAACTTTTGTTGTTACTTATACCACTTGGATACCGGAGCCCGAGTAGCAATTCTACTCGATTTAAGGCAGAGAGGTACGGTTTTCATTGCATTGAGCACCAATTTAGTTGGAAGTTCGATTTGGCTCAGATAGTACACGATAGGTGGCAGCACCATCTATCAACATTTCGATAATTTAGTTCCAAACCTGAAGCCGAACAACTCCTGGTTTAAACCCCCATAGGTATTCATTCACTTGGAGAACTTTGTGATCAAGTGCATATTTAAGCCCCCCCCCCCCCCCCCCACCATAAATGAAGGCGGGAATCTTCGTCCAGCTGAATTTCAGTTTTGTAAGATCTAAAAACAATTTTTGCAAAATTAAACATATTTTTATTGACAACTAGCTGTACCCGCACGGCAGTGGTCATGCTTTAAGGTTTAAAAAAAGGGGTTCGTTCTATATAATAAAATACAACGAACACATATATGTAATAAGGTTCGTTTGTAGGAGAAAAGAGAGTGGTCATTCCTCAACATACCCCCCCCCTCCCTCTCCCAAAAAAAGGTTGTCTGTATTTGTCCCTGGTGTTCTTACTGTTCTAATGTGGATGGTTGTTTTGAATTACCTCATGGAATTTTACATTGAAAACTGGAATGTATTATTAATATGTTGATCTTCATTATTAATATTATAAAACATAAAATCTGTTATTATTTATATTTTGATTGAAGTGCATAATATTTTTCTTACTTAGGATATGACACCATTGTTGGAGAACGTGGTTTGAAGTTGAGTGGAGGGGAAAAACAAAGAGTGGCAATAGCAAGAACCATTTTAAAAGCTCCATCGTTGATCATTTTAGATGAAGTAATGATAAGGCTTTATATGAACTAAATAGTTTGTTAAATGAACAAACATCATTAATAATAAAATAAATTAAAAATCATATAATTATGATACATATTTATTTTATAGGCAACCTCTTCATTAGATACTCAAACTGAAAGAAATATCCAGCAATCTTTAGCAAACATTTGTGCCAATAAAACAACATTAGTTGTTGCCCATAGGTAAAGTATAATCCTTTAAAAATAATATCAAACTATCACTTAATAAAATGATATTTTTAAAAAAGTAGACATTTCTGTTACATTTTGCAATACTGCATTATGAATTTAATGTTGAAAATATGCCTTACTTCCTATATTTTATGGTTTAAGCAATTGCAACCAGCACATTATTTCTCCATAATTACGTTTAAAAAAAAAAATTTTGTTTTACTTTTCGTTATTCTTTATGGGATGAAGCTCAATGTATTTTCTCTCAGAATTATTTGTTGTTGTTTATAATGGGGTTTCATATTGGTTTTTCACCATTTGCATTTGCCATTCTTTCATGTGGCACCTCAAACAAATGATAGCCATTACCACAAAAATTTTGACAACCAGGACCCCACTAGATGGAAGTGACTGGGCTTTCTCGGTGCAAAAACGCACTAGGATTTTAATTTTTCCAAGAATATTCAAAGCTGAATGGATATTCAAGGGATCTTTTACATGCCACTGTCAGTATTCTGCATCTTGAGAATCCGCCAACTGAAGACAGGTTTGAATCTGTGCCTTTGTGAGTAAGAACCAAACGCCTAACCATAATGCTTTATATTAGCAGTCGCAATAGTAGATTTTATTGATTTGGTCTGATATTACAAAATGTGTAAAAACATTATGATGTGATGTTTACTGGTTAGTTTTCTTGTCTACATTAATAGTCCAAAAGCCCATGAGTGCCAGACCTACGTCATACCCAAAATTTTTCTGCGTAAAGACTTCACAACGGGTAAGAAAGACTTGCCATTATTTAAGCTGAGTTGCACTGGCTTTGGCAGGAAGCAGGAAGCAAAGGTGCGTAAAATTCCTGCAATAGCTTAACACCATAAATTCATTCCATGTCACATAACCTGGAGTCCCAATGCAACCATCTCCGATTTGAAGGACATTTTAGAGAAGTACAGACACGCCTCTGAAACTAACCTATGCAAGTCTTCAGCTTCAAAGACACAAATCATGAGGATCTAGGATACCTCAAAAAAAAAAAAAAAAAAAAAAAAAGTGGACTTTAAAATTGCATCCAATGGGAGAACCATGCTAAACATGGCATTGGTTTTACAAAGTTGATCTGCCGTTTTGGGGCACTTTTTTTTATTGATCCTAGATCCTCAAGATTTGGGTCTTGGAAGCTGAAAATTTGTATAGGTTAGTTTCAAAGACATGTCTGCACCTTTATAAAATTTCATTCAAATCGGACATGGTTGGGTAGAGACGACGAGGTCACTTGACATGGATCTACTCAGTTTTTGATGCAACGTTTGCTACCTGTTTCCTGCCAAAGCCAGGACGACTCAGCTTAAAACATTATCAAACCTTTCTTACCTGCTGTGATGTGCTTTTTCAGAAAATTTTTGAGCCTTTATACTGTGACGTAGGTTAGGATATCACAGGCTCTTGATCTATAATAATGCACACTTAGAGTTCAAAAAAGTTTCATCTAATTTATGAAATTTTAATGATGTTTCAGTTTTAGTAATATTGTCTACCCCACCACGTGATGGTTATCGGGAGCAAGATCTCTTGAACACGCCTGCCAATAATTTTTTGCACCGATGTAGTTGGTTCCACAGACACTGTCTGCACCAATAGTTCTTCTAACTCTTTATTGTTAGATCTCAATTTCCTCAAGTTAAAACCTCCTTGCTTCAGAATAGTACAGCATCAGATGACAAATTTAAAACTTCGTTCACACAATTTCCACCAAAATACAAGTCATCAACATACAGCGAAGATTTTAACATCTCAACTGGTTTAGGGTGTGTATTCTCAAACTTCTGAATGTGATGCTTAATTGTAGCACTTATCTAATAACTTAGAATAAACGGAGACGGTTTGCAACCGAATGTTAGTCTTTTCCTTTGCATATATTTAAATTCCTCACTAGGACTATCTGAATACCAAAGGAATTTTAAAAACTTTCTATCTCTTTCGGAAATATCAATCATTAAAAATGCTTTCTCAATGTCTACATTAAAGGCTATTTGGAATTTACGAAAATTTAAAATGACGTCAAGTATATTTGGATTTAAATTCGGGCCAGTTTCTAAACAATCATTAAGAGATAAACTCCCCTTTAATTTAGAACTACAATTCTTCCAATACTGAGGGAAATAATTATCCTAAATGGGGTTAAAATGGAATCCAGAGCAAGATGAGTTATCGTTGGATCTAAAAGGGATAATAAGGAATATTTTATGCCGCATAGAGCTGTCTTCAGGGCAGATAAAGAGACAACCAAAGTTCGTATTGTGTTTGTTAATTGTTATTAAAGTTATTGTGAATTTAAATACAGTCCTCATCCTTTATGTGAAATGATTTCTGAGCTATCGAACAAAATGTAAGGTAACTTTCTACAATTTTTGTGCTAAGAAAGAGCATTAAGGTTGGATTTTAAATCAGTAGCTAGTACATTTTTCTCAAATTTTTAGTTGTCACTTTCCTTGCCGGGGTGCAATATTTTGTGTGAAAAAAATCTCGCCATATTGTAAAAAAGAGCATGTTTAGCTATCTTAAATCTAATCTGAAATCTTTTTGGCAAAAAAGACTTCACTGGGGATGACTTGGAATCTGGGGGGTTTTTTAAGATGAAATTTTGATTTTAGATGAACTAACTGAGCTTAAAAAGAATGGAAAAGAACTAATTTTACAAATTTAATTTTATGAAAGGTCTTATTTTAAGAAGCAAAATTTTGTGAAGCAGCTGCTTTTACAATATAAAATTTTGTGAAGGGGCCAAAAGCGAACCCAATTTGTGCCTCAACCCCTGAGGGGTATGAATCCTCCAGTGAGAATGCACTATACAGTAAATAAAACATAAAAGAAATTAAATACATTAGTGTATTAAATTTGCAATGAAACAATGCTGGAGGTTTAGTTTTTCAGCCCATACCAAAGTAATATTTTTTCAACCTATTTAGACAGGGGCATCCATATAGGGGGGTAAGGGGGGGCTCAAGCCCCCCCCCCCCTTAGAAATGAGAACTTTCTTGCTTTTAGTGCTTTTTTCTTTACAGAAATGTATAAAAATTTCTTTTAATATCTCTAATCTGTACTGAAATTGGTTTCTATGGGAAAAATATTCTACTAAACCATGGGGAAAATTTTTGAGCACCCCCCCCCCCCCTTAATATTTTGCCTATGGGAACGCTTGTATTTAGATTATGTAAAATAGTGATAAAATAGTCATTATTGTATGGATAACGGTCTAATTTTCTGAATTAATGCATTTTTATCTTTTAGATTGTCAACCATTGTTAATGCTGATGAAATTCTAGTTCTTAAAGAAGGAGAAATTGTGGAGAGAGGGAGGTAAAAATATTTATTTTCTGTAAAAGTTGATCTTTAAAATGAAGCAATAATTTAATAAAAGTTGAAATTTTGAGATAGTTGCAAATTTGATTTAGCGCACTTTTTGTCTTCTTGCAATAAAAAGTAAATATCATAGAAAGTAGCTACTTGCTCTCACAAATAGAAAAATTGAACAAGAATGTTGAAAAGAAAAACTCTTTGACTATGAAATATCAGATTAATCAAGATTGAATATTTTTATATATCTAATGCTAATTTTTAATAGTTTAGGAAGAAAAGACAATTGCTGTGTAATTCAAGTGTTGTGTTTTCCCCTCTTTTTCATTGGTGGAAATTTTTGCTGTAGTTTAAAATTTTGTTAATCATTTTCCCACCTTGTCCTTTGCTTTTTAAACTTGTCTTTTGCTTTTTAAAATAACTTCAGAAAGATAATCTGATTCAAGTTGTAACAATGTTTTTTTTTTTTTTTAAGTCTCAGTAATTAGAATTGAATTAAATATGATGTTTTATACTAAGGGGTTGGTTATAAAGTAACTAATAATCATCACAGTAACTAACAGTTTATTGTTTCATTTTACAAAAGAAAACTTTTAACCAATGATAACTAAGATATGAAATAACAGAGAGCCAAAAAATTGTAATAAACAAAGGCAGAAAAAAAAAGTATTGGAATATTTGCTCATTTTTTGGGCTGAAATTCCTCTTTACCTTATATGAGGAAATATCCTGTATATCCTAAATATCCTATATGAGGAAATATCTTTATATGAGGAAATATCCTATCCTATTTACCTTATACAGAGGAAAATAAGATGATTAATCCATTCCAGACTTACCTTTAATCCTACTCCAAACTAATAGTTTTTAAGCAGTTAGAAGCTACCTTTATAAAATTTAAGTACTAGTAAGGGAGGGGGATGGATGTCCAGTTTTGTAAAGGGAATTTACCACCACCTCAACCAAGTGGGTTGCTTGGTCAAACAACCTAATTGGAAACTTGTCTCCTAGCTCTAATTTTATTATTCACTGATTCACTCACAACGCCACGTTGCATCTTTTGCTGTCGTTCCTGTGTGTTCTTGGCTTATCTTTTTTTTACAGAATTTTTTCAGAGTTGCTTTTGAAATGCCTCCTAAGTGATTGAAAAGTTATACTGCAGCCTTTAAGTTTAAGATAATTAAGGCAGAAGTAATTGTAAATCATCTTGCAGCCAGATAGCTTGGCATTGACGGGAGATGCGTTTGCCGTTGGAAATCGGATAAATTAACCATCGAAAGTGAATCAAAATCGAGGGATACCGAAGGCAAAAAGGGCAAAATGGGGATTAAAAAAATATTTCATTATCATTAATTAAAACTACTAACGAGAAATAAAAAAATATTTATTTACATTTTTAATCCAGCTTTCTTTACTACTGATAGTGCTTTTAAGTTGTTTGATGTTGGGTGCACACTTATGGAAGGTGCGGCGCATACACTAAAAATTTTTTTCTTTGAGAATATATTACAATGCGGCGCTTACACCTGGTGTGGCGCTTATTCCCAAAAGTATGGTACATTAAAAGAAATATGGGTGAATGTAATTTTTCAGATTTTTTTTTCAAATTGCAGGCATTTGAATGAAAATTCTGATGATGTATTGCCAGGAAAAAGATTAAACACACATCTTGAGTCTGAGTAATTTTGTTACTCATCCATAACTGAGCACTCGCTACAATGCTAAAACTTGCCAAATTTGTGTTTCCTACTCTCAAACAATGACATAACTAAAAATGCTAACAGAGATGTTAAGACCATAATTGCACCTGAGAAATTGAGTTAGTATTTATCTTAAAATTTTTCAGCAACATTCAAATTCATTTGCTTTTAATAATATCTGTACCTCAGGGCCAGGAGGACGTAAGTCACATTGTGGTAATTTTATAGGAGTGAGGAAAACATTTTTCTGGCGCATACAAAGGTTGGAAAGTGCTCTCTTTTTACCCTGGTAAAAAAAATTAAAAAGGATTTTAAAAAGAATTATGTTCACATGGCTCGATGTGGAACAGACTTCTACATACAATACGCAAATAAACGGAAAATTGCAGTTATTGGAATTGCACATCAGTTGGGCTCTGAGGTACAGATATTAGCTTCTGCAGTGACTCCCAAAAGTGTTCGTATTTGAAATTTTTTAGTAAAACCAAAATAACGCAAAACTGGATTCAAATTTGAAGTCCGATACTTTTTCACATCATTCCTATGTCATTCTAAATAAAACCCTGTAGTTTTTTTCAAAATATTGATGAATCTTTTTTTTGAAATGAGACAAAAAATGAAGAGACAGAAAAAAAAAGGCCACAAAAGTCATCGTACACTCAAATATTTTCGAATAAATTCATGATTAGAATTATCATGTATCGATTTTTTATTGCTTTTGCATTGCATTGACCCTTAAATGTTATTTGGCTTTAATTTTGTGTTTATTCATTCCTTAATATTGTGCTTATTACTTTAAAATGGTTGGTATTCGTAAAAAACCACAAACACCATTCAAAATTTGAATTTTTTCTTCACATTAGCGGTAAATTGGTTTGAAATGTCTCTAAATTAGGTTATTTATTCCATTCTATAGTAAAGTGCTTGATAAAATGCTTTAAAGAAGGAATCAGATCGAAAACAAGGTCATAAAAGGTCAACCAGCAAAGTTGACAAAGTGTGATCGGAGATTTCCAGTTAAAATATTTATAAAAAATACACATTTGAAGGCTGTAAAAGTTTCTGCAGAGTTCAAGGAAAATTTTTACATTTAATTTTCCCCTAAAATTGTTCGCCAAGTTCTCTGATTAGCTAGATGAAATAGGACCTCTTCCCTCAGAAATTTTCTTGGCCGTGTGAAAAACAGAGAGCTTACACTTTTCATCGCAAAATCAATGATAAATGAGCTCAAAGCGTTTTGAAATTACGTCTTACTTACAGTTAAAAATGAATTCAACATTTTTGGTTAAATTGTTGCACAATTGTAAATAGAAGAAAAAATTAGGAACTTAATTTGAAGAACTTAGTTGGACGAGTTAATCAGGACGGTGAAGGTGTTCTTGTGCGAGGATGCATATCAGAATCAGGACTTGCTAGTTTGGAATTTTTTGGTAAATAATGAATCATGCTGTTCATTTAAATATTTAAAAAACAAATTTTAAACTCTTAGCCAAAAATTTAGCTGTCAAAAACAACTTCATTTTTTAAATCAAGATAACGATAAGAAGCCCACGGTTTTCAACGTTTGTGTCTAGTGCCTCAAAAAGTGTTCTCCAGATTTGAACTTAATGTAATGTATCTGGAGGCTTGATTACAAAAATAGGGCTTTGAAACAAAAATAGAGCTAGAAACAGTAACACTCTCGAAGTGTGGTTGAACACTTACTCAGAAATTACGCAAAAAAAAGAAGGAAAAAAGAATGAAATTTACTCCCAGACGTTTAAAAGATGTTGCTGATACTGCATAATGTTCTACTAAATAATAACTTAATAAAAAGTTTAAATTATTCAGTAAAATATAGACATTTTTTAAAGTGTACAAACACTTTTGGGAGCCACTGTATGTAATCTTTACTAATAATAAAGCTAAAAGTCACTCTGTCTGGATCTCTGTGACGTGTATAGCGCCTAGACTGTTCGGCCGATTTTCATGAACTTTGGCACAAAATTAGTTTGTAGCATGGTTATGTGCACCTCGAAGCGATTTTTCGAAAATTCGATTTCGTTCTTTTTGTATTTCAATTTTAAGAACATTTTACCGAGCAAATTATCATAATGTGGAACCGTAACATGGGCGAGCAACTTGGTGAGAAATTCATCATCAGTTATTGGCAAGTAAACAGGCGAACCAAATGACCTTTTAATTTTCTACTACGGGCAAAGCCATGCGGGTACCACTAGTCAGTTAATAATTTAATATATGTTTCCAAATCAAAATATTTGGAATTCTATAACTCAAATCTTACATAGTGCCTAATGATGCTTTAAGGGTACAGAATCTTGCCCTTTGCTCTTCCCTATTTTATATAATGGAGACTTTACTTACTTTACTTCTTTTACTTTAATTTATTGATAACTCTTGCTGACTTGTTTGTAAAACTCTTATTTGTGTTCATATATGTATTAGTACATTATTTTTACAGACACAATGAACTTTTGTACATCAATGGTATTTATGCAAGTATGTGGCAAGAGCAGTTGAAGCAAGAAAATGAATAGTAGAACTCAATGTATACATCCTGACACTGTAAATTTTTCATTAGATTAAATAATTTATTTAAAGTATGAGTCATATATTTTGGGATATTTACATAAACAAATTTACATTTCAATATGCATTTTTAGAAAATATTTTTATTTACAAAAACAAATCAGTTTTGTAAACTTTCTGAAATATTGTGAATACTCCCCCCCCCCCCCTTTTAAAACAAGAACTCTGCTGAGTCCCTTCTTTTCTTTTTTTAAATATAATTTTGAACCAGTAGATTTTGGGAGAAAGAAAGTAGTAATAAGGAAATTTGGCAGAAAAGTTTTGAAACTGCAGATTCTCATTTTCGTTTTTTTACCTCCTAGTTTAGACAAAAAAAAATAAATAAATAAATAAATAAATAAATAAAACAAATGAATGTTACATATATATATATATTTATCAAGCAAAAACTTACTCTAAAAAATTAAAATTCCAAGTAACATTTATAGGTAGCTAAATTATTTCTCAGAAAATTTTAGTGGAAGAAAAAATAATGCGTTACAGGCAAAATAACTCCATTTTCTTTCATTACAGAATAATTTTAATGATGGTTCAAGACTTTTTTTTACAGTACAATAGACCTGGGGTCTCAGTGCTCGTTTCAAGTGCTTCCCTTTTCACTTCACTTCAAGTCATTTTTTATTTATATATTTTTAAAAATACAGTGAAAAATACTTTTAAATATAATTTAACATTTTTATTTTAAAGTCTGAAAAATTTTTGTGCATAAATTTTAGTTCATTTCAAAAGAATTAAATATCACATTAAAATAAAGGGTTTAATCAAATTTGTAGTATTAAAGTTTTTAATAAATTTCCACTACAAACTGCTGCTCTCAGGTGGGGATATATTAATATACATTGTGTGAAAAATTTTATACGTTTTCGCAGATTTTAAATATTTGAAAAAAAAATTAAAATAATGGCATCAAGTTTTTTTTTTTGTGTAGAAATGTAAAATTACTCTTATTTCAGAACAACTAACATATAAAATACAACCTTGATTTAATGATTGTCAAGGGACAGGAAAAAGGTATCGTGAAGTCAAGGATATCGTTAAATCGAGGCAGTCAGATCCAAACTAATGAAATGTATTGTTAAATAGGGTATCTTTAAATCAAAGTTATACGTATTAAACTCAACCTTTATTTGCCACTCCAAGTGAAAACCGGTATTTAAACTAGCCCTCTTAGCAAATGTGGAATTTGAGAAAAATAGAAACATTCTGTAACAACAAAAGTTTTATTACATAACTACATAAAATTCAATAACATAACACCTGTACACCTGAGAAATAAATATTAACTGTCCGAGTCTCATCAATAACGGTTACTTCTCAGCAAACTCCTTCCAAAATTCAGGGCAGTTTTCTTATGGTTTTGATATTTACCCCAAGCACCAAACGGCACTACAAGGGATGTAGCATTATCCTCTGAACCAAACTGTAAGGCTTGATCTGTAACGAAACCGGCAGCTTCAACCGGATCGTTGCAGGTGTTTACGGCATCACATATCTCCTGATCATTCATTGAAAAATTTACTCCATCAGTTGTTAAGATCAAAAATGAATCTTTCCCATGTTTTACCTGAAAATTGCAAAAATATTTTATTTTATTGTGCCATGAGCTTTGTTGTATAAGAATTTTGCTCTTGCTCATAATATTAAATACTCACTTCTAAAGATCTTGTATCTGCTTGTGCTGAAACACCAAAAGGTTTTAAATCTAAATCTCCTAAGCTTCGTGTCATTGCTAATCTTCCATTGACTAGACTTCTACCTAAGTTATCCACTTTAATCATTCCGCCAGATTTTAAGATTCTTTCCTAAAATGAAATATTTATTAAAAAAAAAAAAAAAAAAATATTTCCACTTTTATTTTATTTTCATGATAGAAATAAGTTCATACCAATATTTAATTATATCAATAGTTGTAGAATCGTAAATCAAATATTTGAAGTAGAGAACATCAATTGCAGATTTAATTATCAAACAGATCTAAAACTTGTAGAAACGAGCTGATGTGTGCCTCACATGACTTCCTTTTACTCCATTTTAATGTCATTTTCCCATTATTGGCAATTTTAATGTGATTCAATAGTTTAATCTCTAAATATTAAAAACGATGGCCAAATTAAAACCAGATAAAAAAAAATCGCCAAATTTTCCGCCAAGTTGGCGACAAAACTTGGCGACCAAAAGACTGGCGATATATCGCCAAGTGTCCGCCAAATTGTAACACCACTTAAGTTTGCATTGATATTAACAATGATTTCCCCCCAAAAAGGTGCAAAAGACCCCCTTAGGAACATCCGAAAGCAACCAAAAGGGGAGGTGCACAACTAGACCCCACTACGAGTCTATGTACCAAATTTCAACTTTCTAGGACATACCATTTTTGAGTTATGCGAGATACATACGCACATACATACAGACGTCACGAGAAAAGTCGTTGTAATTACCTCGGTGATGGTCAAAATGGATATTTCGCGTGTCTATACATTCTTAGGCACTTTTCCGCATGTGGTCGAATCGAAAAAAAAACTCAACATTCATTTGGGGGTGAGCAAAATGGAAATTAAGGGCGATTTTTGAGTGAAATTTTTTTCGCGAATACAATACTTCCTTTTTTGTAAAAGGAAGTAATAAAAAACCGACATGAACTAAAATAAACTTGCTTTTTAAAATAGTCTAATCAGGTATAATTATTTTTTCTTTTACATGTAAGTAGTGATTTCTGTGAAATTAATGGAATGATTTTGCAATTGAATTTAACATATGTTAAAATTCATAAAAAATTAAGAAATACGTTTTTTTTTTTTGTTTTGGCCTAAAAAATTTCTGGGCCGAGATACAGGCCGCCAAAGATGGAGGTCCTGTCATGATTTCTTACTTGGGATTTGCATCAAAATTTTTAAAGTACATTATCTCGGGAACGGTAGAACATATTTTGTTGCGGTTTGTTTTATTTAAAAGGATATTTTTTCTTGTTTAAAAACATATGCAACATTTTGAAACATGTGCTTTAGTTTTGTTTCCACAGTATTTTGAAGAAAAAAAAACTTAAAATATTTTTATTTTTCTCAAATATGTCAATTTCAAAATTTTTAACTTTTTTTAGTTTATTAGTACCACTGAGCACCACATTCCCTGAAAAGGAGAGCTTCCACTTTTTTGTTTAACAGATTTTAGAGGCATTTGAAAAAATGAGGGTTTTTAAGGAACTCTTTACATAATAGCAGACCTGAAAATTCAGAAAAAAATTTCGCAACAAGTGGCTAGAAAACCATTTTAATTGAGTTATATCGAGAAATTTTCATTTTGAGTCTCTACTTTATCCAGGAGTTTTATTTTTTATGAAAACTAGAACACGGTCTTTAGCCGATTCGCTGTATTTCCCCACTCAAAATTTCAGCGTTGCGCCGAAAGAATTGTTAAGTGCAATGCTATTTTGTTGTCACTAAATTTCATATCTTGAATAAAATTGGGACTCAAAATGAAAGTTTTGTTATATGACTGAATTGAAAGTGTTTTCTGGCCACTTGTTGCAAAATTTCCTTCTGAATTTCCAGGTCTGCAATTATGTAAAGAGTAATGACCCTCATTTTTTCAAATGCCTCTAAAATCTGTTAAACAAAAAAGTGGAAGCTCTAATTTTCAGGGAACGTAGTGCTCAGTGGTATTAACAAACTGTAAAAAAATGAAATTTTTGAGAGAAAAAAATATCTTAAGCTTTTTTTTTTTCAAAAGACTGTGGAAACAAAACTAAAGCACATATTTCAAAATGTTGCACATGTTTTCAAAAAAAAAAAAAAATCCTTTTAAATAAAACAAACCACAACAAAATATGTTCTACCCTTCCTGAGATAATGTACTTTAAAAATTTTGATGAAAATCCCAAGTAAGAAATCATGACAGGACCTCCATCTTTGGAGGCCTGTACTAAGAATTTTTTTGGGCAAAAAAAAAAAAAAAAAGCCCGGAATAGGAAGTGACTGAGCCTGGTGGAGAACCTCTTAAGGAAGCCAAGAGTGCCAAACAAACTGGTAGCTAATATAAAATTAGCACTGACCAGATGAGTGACCGAAGCAGTTCAACTTGAGGATTCAAGGCAAGGCATGGTATTTTCAGTAAGTTACCACCCTATAGCCAGGTCTAAGGCAGAAATACATAAAATATACCTCCAGCTCAGTCATTCATTCGAGTTCATCTATCCATAAGCACGAAACTGCAGTCCTCCGATGGAATGACTGAGCTGGCGGTATATTTTATGTATTTCTGCCTTAGCCCTAACTATAGGGAGGTAACTTACTCAAACTCCTGTGGTTCAACAGGCTCTTTAATCTCTTGATATGGGCCTCTGCATCTTCTGGCTGTCAGAAGGTATGAGATTTCAGACAAGCAAGGACATTGTGGATGCAACAACAGGCAAGTAAAACTCCTTTCTGAAACAGGCTTTCACGGAATATTTCCAACAATAGCAGCACTCTTTAGAGCAGTGTGGAGAGTCCCTAAGGGACTAATTTGAGAAGGATTAGTTTTCCACTGCTAAATATTTTGCAAGTTTTCTTCGGCTAAAGGTCAAATACTTTTCTCACAGACCTTGTACACTGCTGTAATTTCAGACTCTCGCAGTAACTTACACATTTTATATTAACTTACTTTTTCAGATTTCAAATCAGCTGTGTGATCAGTGGTTAATTTTTTCACATCTCCATTCCTACAGAGTAGAGCTCTGCTATCACCAACATGTCCAACCACTAATTCTACACTGTTTCTTAAAAGGCAGACTGTAGCAGTTGTACCAGATGTAGTAGCATCTTTTCCTATAACAGAAAAATAAAATTAGAGTATATTTCAATATGAATTCCCAGCATTTTAATAAAAAGATACAAACAAAAAAAACATATAATTAAGTAACAAAAATCATAGTTATGTAGCACAATATATTCCATCTCAAAATTTAATTACTTAAAGTTTAAGTAACTTTAAATTTCTCTTCAAGTATCCAAATGACTGTTCTGTATGAATAAAAAAATGAAAGAAAATAATAATGGGCGTTTTCACCTGAATATATGTGACATTTTTATGCTACTTTTTCTTAAGTCCTTTTCATTAGCTCAGAATAAAAAAATCTAGCATTGGTAAGAAATCAATTTACATACTCTTATGAAACAATTATATGCACAATATAATTACAGTAAACTCTCGATTATCCGTGGGTTTTTTCACATTTTTTTAGCTTATGACTGTGTTATTGTTCGTTTTTACCCTTTGCATTTATTTTTTACATTCAATGTTAGTAGATGCAATGTAGCAACGTTTTTAGCTATAATAAACAGTTATCTATTTTTTTACCTACTATTTGGACCATCCGTGGTTACCGTGCCACCCTATTCCATGGATAATCAAGAGTTTACTGCATTCCCAGTTTTTTATCATTAATTTACAAAACTTGTGTGTGACAATTGAAATCCCAAATTGTCAAACACGTTACAAGTTTTATAAAACTAATAATTAGTTCAAAAAAACTGAGAATGAATATTATGTATGTAATTGTTTTATAAAAGTATGTCAAATCGGATAATATTAACCAATGCTCAATTTTGTTGCTGATCTAATGAAAAAGAGTTTGGAAAAGATAAAAAATAATGTAAAAATGTCACATGCGTTACGGTGGAATCGCCCTAATAAAAGTAAGCACAAGCCTGTCATTAAAGAAAGTAAATTCCCTAAAGCTTATGTACTTATATATTTGCATATAAGTAGGTATTTGATAGTGTGGCAAGTCAGCACAAAACTCCTAAGCAAGACCCTGCACAATTAAGCACCAGGATTCCAAACAATTTGTGAGGATGGCGCTGCCAGGGTCAGCAGGGTCTGATGTGCATGCGAAAATCAAGGAGCAGCGACTTGAAATGTGGACCAACACCAGTTGCAGGATTATATTCTTTACAGTGTTGCTGTATTGGTACAAAAGGATAAACGGGGATCAATATTTAGGTCACTTGTAAATAATTCATAAGATGTCTGTAAATTATCACTCAAATATATAGTATTTGAAAGGAAACTTTGTGAATTTATGCCTTCTCATAATATAATTTGCATTAGGTACTTGAGTTCATACCTAAACAACACCCCTGGAAAAAATTAGGAATGACGAGCCTTAGAGAGCTTAATGAATTGGAACTGTATTTGGTGTGGAGGGCAGGATAATCATCCAATTCAGCGTGAAGACTGGATATGGTATTATTCAGCTGCTTGGAGTTCCTTTTATTGACACTTCCTGCCTTCTAAAATAATGGAATTTTCCAGGTTGCCACTGGGGCCACATTATTTGTGTTTGGTTTAAAGGATAAGTTTGACAATTTTACCGAATGATTTGGCTACATAAATTGCCCGACATGAACTTAAGTTTAAAAGGTATGTTTGTGCATTGAAGTAACCACAACACTTCAGCAACTATGTTTCTCTATTGAGCCCGGGCCACATTTTGAGACCATGGAGCTGGGGCAGTCATTTCAACAGTTGCATTCATCATTTCATCCAATTTTCATTATTTTTAGCCACAGAAAGAATGTAACTGCATCACAAAATTAAATTATGAAACTTTAATGCAAATGTTTGGGTAGATATTAAATTTACATACTAGGAAAGCAGTAAAACTACGCAACATTAAAATGTCTCCCTTCTTCTTGTCGAACATTTGCTAATTTTAAAAAATGTTGGCTAAGAAAAGTAATCTTGCTGTGATGAATGGATCATAACATCTGTCAGTTCTCTTAGCTCTTTATTATTAAGCAGGGAAGCAAAGTTGTGAAAAATTTACAAATTTGGGTCCCTTTCTGGTAGAGACCCTGAGCATTTGCCTCACATGCCCTGATTGAGCTTGTACAGCTTCAAATATTCAATTTCCTAAGATTCGTGGGCCCTCAACCTATGACATGAGTTGTTGAACTTAGCTAAGTAAGAGGATCCATGTGATGTTAGCAGGTATCCTATGACTTAAGGCACTTCAGTATAAGTTTTACTCTTATCATATGCAATTAATTTTAAAGTGATTAAATAGTGTAGGATTTGAATGTGTATCTTACCTGGACAATTAAATATTATATGCCTAGCATATGCATTATTTACTTCTTGGAAAGAATACTGAAGAATTGTTTCTAAGTCTTTTTCTCCACGAGATAACCAGTATAAAATATTGTCTTCCATATGTTCACAGCAAAAATCTGCACATTCTGATCCTCCATGACCATCAAATACAGCAAAGTATAACAGATCTGGCTTTAATTCCTTTAATCTGTCAAAAAAAAAAGATTATTATAAAGCATAAAATAGAAAGAGGAATTGCAAAATATCTCTTTTTGTCTAAAAGCCTCTCTTAAGCAAAATGCTATTTTAAGCTTTTTAAAATCTTTATTGAAACAAATTTTTGAATCAATTGAAAACTTTTTTTGGTTATGATGTGGTGATAACCATAATTTATCCCTTCCATGTCCACTTAATATTTAGGCTCGGTGGTTAGGCAGTCAGGAGAGGGCAATTGCCTTGACCCCTCATGGCCTTGAATTATGAAAAATTTACAAATGTGAGCATGCTGCACAGTACACACCCTTTCACATCCTCTTGGGAAAATTGGATAGGATAGGGATGCATAGTTGAAAAATTTCTTTTTATCTATTTCAAGTTCTTTTACGTATAGCATGAAGAACAGGATGAATTGTCCACTGGAAGAGTTCAAATACATATATATTTACCTACTAATTATTCTTGTTTCTGTTTTGTTACAGCTTTGTACTAGCCAGGGTCGTGCAAAAATTTTGGGACCTGTCGCAAATGACCTTTTACGCGCCCCCTCAATATATTGTTTGCCACTACGTTCCTACATATATTTCACCCCGCATTTTAAAAATTTTGGGTCCCCTTGAGGCTTGGGCCAATAGGTGTCCCTTCTCTGCCCCCCTTCCCCCTAGTTCTAGCATATATTATAAAGACCTCAAAATTGAAGCATTCTCTCAAAACTTAAGTACCTGATTTTTCTGAAAATGGTAGGTCTCAATTGATAAGGATCATGTTGGTTAGGCATAGCCATTATTTTTGTTAGGGAGAAGCAAGCATAGACGTAACAAGACGGTGGTTTTTATTAGTCCCTCCCCCTAAAGTGCCAGACCCGTAGAATTAACTGTCCCAAGAGAAAGTTTAAAGCGCAAAAACACAAGTTCAATTTTGATTCACCAAGGAATAAATTAGGAGTTTTATGTGATCAAAACAAGTATACTACATTCTTTTAATATTTCAATGTGGAGTTCAATTAACGCATTAGTCCTTAATGGATCATACGTACCATGGCCACAACATTCTATACAATGACTTTTGCCAAGATTTTTACTAATACCATGAATAAGGAAACTAAAATTTAGTTGTATTTGATCTATTTGTTCATGCTTTTTCTTAAGAGAATAATAAAACATTGTGACTATTAAAAAAAATAATAATAATTAAAAATAATTTTAAATATTTCAAGAAACTTATGTTATGTAAAAGGTGTGACTTTTTGTTTTTTAAATCCATAACCAACTACACAATTTTTCAAAACCTGCAGAAACTACATATATTTTTCTATAAAAAATGATGATTTATAATCAGTGTAACAGGTGTGACTTGATATGTACAATCCAAAAAAGACTTTTGAACATAAAATGAAACATATATTTTAAAGCTATTATACAATGCCAATGGACTAAAAAAGTGAGTGGATGAGATATAAACTCAAAAGTAAGTTTTCTCAACTAAAACTCTTCTTGGAAAAAGAGCTTATCACTCAGTCCCCAAAGGAAGTTTTTGGGTACAGCCTTGAAAATAATTTTCCCCCCAATAGAAAATGCATCTAAATGCCATCTTGGTTAAAATATAAATAAATAAACACAGGCACATAATTATATTTCATGAAAGATCCACTTAGCAGGCCCCTTCATCTCAAATTTTGTATAAATTGCATTTTGCTTTTGCATGCATTCAATTCAAATTATTATGTAGAAGAAAAAAAAAATGCACACATGCATGGAAGTACATTTATTTTTCAAATTCCGGGAGGGGGGGGGGGAGTTTTCCCACTTCAGATCCTTATAACAACCTTTTTAAGTTGTTTACGATGAATTGATTTATGATGTTTTTAAGACCAATAATAGGAAGATATATATACAAATACAAAAGTGACGACCAGCAACAGGCTCTCAGCCCAGCTAGACTGGTCCTAGTCAATTTACAATCCCCAGTGAAGATCAATGGCCCTCTTAAAACTATCTACTCCCTTGCTCATTACCACCTCTTCCGGTAAACTGTTCCAAGGTTCCACTACCCTGCTATAATAATAATTTTTCCTAATATCCATGTTAGCTTGAGATTTATATAGCTTAAAACAATGACCCCTTGTCCTGTTTTCAGTGCTAAACTTCAGCCCCGTAACATCTTTCATTTTAATAAATTTAAACAACTGAATCATGTCCCCTCGGTCTCTTCTTTACTCAAGACTGTACATTTTTAACCTTCTAAGCCTGGAATCATAGTCTAAGTGAGAAAGTCCATTTATTAGCCTTGTAGCTCGCCTTGGATCCCTTTCCAACACATTAATGTCTTTCTTAAGATAAGGAGACCAAAACTGAACAGCATACTCCAAATGAGGTCTTACCAAACTTCTATATAAGAGCAGAAGAACTTCTTTAGATTTGTTTGAAATAGATCTATTGATAAACCCAAGCATCTTATTGGCCTTGTTACTAGCAATGCTGCACTGTTGGCTAAACTTTAAATCCTGACTTATTAAGACCCCCAGATCAGTAACTTTGTCAGCCTGA
Source organism: Uloborus diversus (assembly GCF_026930045.1). Classification (NCBI taxonomy): domain Eukaryota; kingdom Metazoa; phylum Arthropoda; class Arachnida; order Araneae; family Uloboridae; genus Uloborus; species Uloborus diversus. The sequence continues at coordinate 76,414,877 of NC_072734.1, forward strand.
CTAATGACTGAACCTTGCAAATAATAACTTGTACACTTATTTCCATGCCCTAAATGTAGCACTTGACCTTTCCCAATATTGACAGCCATACCCCATTTATCAGCCCACTCCGTGATATGATCTAGATCCTCTTGCAGCTGTTTTGTTTGTTCTTCATTATCTACAGTCCCCATAACTTTGACATCATCAGCAAAACAATTCATGTTTCCAGAAATATTTTTGCGAATATCGTTTATAAAAACAATGAACAAAACAGGCCTAACACTGATCCTTGTGGAACCCCGCTTAAAAACCTCACTCCAATTAGAATAATTTCCCCTTACAACTACCCTTTGTTTCCTTCCGGTCAGCCAGTTTTTTACCCAAATGAAAGTTTTCCCTCCTATTCCTATATCAGCTAATTTGCTAAGTAGAGCAACATGCGGTAGGGCAGTTCTCAAAAGGTGGGAACAAAAAAGTTAACTTTGAGCAATTTCAAAAATTTTCAAATTTGACATCAATTTTGCTTTTATTCTATAGTATGCATACCTAGAACACAATATATGAACATGAAAAGAGAGCAGGTATTTGTAAAAATTGTTAATTAGCAAATGAAATCAGCAGTCTGTAGGTAACAGATTTTGGACATTGTTGTCCTGTAGGTAACAGATTTTGGACATCATCTTAATGTAAGTTTCAACCATTTTTGACAATTGTTAATCTGATTTTTAACTTTTCCAATGAAAATTTTATTTACTACTTTTTTAATTTTGCAATTTTATGATAAAGAGGATATTAATCAAGTACTTTAATGGCTATACATACTGCTCTTTACATATAATAAAGTTTTGGAATGATTTTGAAAAAGTTGATGAAAGGTAAAAAAAAGCTTCAAATTAAAAATAATACAAATGTAAAAAGTGACATCAGTTTTATAAATGAATATTTTTGTTTAATGTCATAAAAATTAAAACGATGTCTAAAAATAATTGTTGAAAAAAGAAATTCGTATTTCTATTTGGAGATCGTTAAATTATGTTTCGAAAAGAAAGAGAAAAAAAAAATTCTAAAATAATAAAAGCGGGGGAAAAAAAAAAATTGCTAGCGCAAGTGATAAAGTTGCCAAAACTGGTGCAGCTGGCGAAAAACTACATTTGTCAAACTGGATTTCCCCTCTGGTAACCTTTAGCTTATCGTACACTGTGTTGTCGCCAACGGAGTTTGCTTGGCGATTTTAGCGCAAAATGGCTTTCGTTCGATCATAACCAGCCGTGTTTCTACTGTAATTTATGTATTGTTCAATGTGTAACGTATTAATTATGCAAAATACCAATGGATTAAAGAGGATAACATTATAATAACCTTTTTTATTGAGGTTAGAAGACAGTAGATGATCAAAAATTATGAATAAACGGACAGAATTATCGGCGTCAAGATGGTAACGCCATTTGGACATCTCACATGTATGTTTAAGAAAAATTACTTTTCTTCTAAGATACTGCATAAAAGCTTATGAAAACACTTTTAAACAATTGAAAATTGATTCTCAAGATCGATAAATGCCTTTAAAACGAAAACATCATATACTTAGTTCTCAAATAATAGCATTGTAAAGATCGCAACTTTTGGACATACATTCAAATTTCAAACTTACTTTTTCCTAAAATCGTTTACAAAGTAAATAATCTGTTTTTACTTTTGTTATTTGTGTAAAATATTAACAAAAAATTATTCAGTGTAAGATTCATAGCTTTAATTTTTTTTTTAAAACGTATGGAAATAATTAAAAAAAAAATTTTTTTTTATGGTACATTTGCTCAGTTAACGTTTTGGTATGTCCAAAATTGTGCCTTTTAGCAAAGAAAATATTTTTTAAAGGCATTTGAAGAGCAATTTTTCCATAATTTATGTCAATTCTTGTCTCTATACAGTATTATAGTTTAACTCAAAAATTTTTGAGTTAATTAAAATGAAAGTTATTTGGTGTTGAAGCTTCAAAGTTGAGGTCTGTGTTTGCTCCCACCTTTTGAGAACTGCCCGGTACCTTATTGAAAGCTTTTTGAAAATCAATGTAAACAACATCAACAGGCTTCTTATTGGCTAATTATATATATATATATACATATATCAGTACAATAGCAGAATCATTCAGTCTTGATAAAGGAAGAACTAAAATGTATTTAATGAAAAATATTCATTATCTGGTTAAAAACTTAAATTGCTGCAAACAAAAAACAATAACACAATGTAAGCTTCCCTCAGAAATTAAAGTGCTTACAACACAAAACCTTAGGTTTAGAAACTCAATTCTCTAAAACATTGCATCATCTCTGTAAAATAAAGCCTTCGGGGACATATGGCCTCATATTTTTTTTTGGAGATGATGCAATATTTCAGAAAAATGACAAGTACACATTTGACTTGCAAAATACTTATGTTGAAGCCAAAAACTCCCTCCGATACTCAGAAAATTAATGTTAATCCATCCAAAAATCTCCTTTGTCATTTGAAATTATGAAAGCCTTGTGTTGAAAAACAATGAATAAGTTCCACTTACCTGTACCGGTCTTCATTAGTTGTTCGGCGACCTATAACACTAGCAGTTCCAACATTTTCTACAGATATTTTTGGTATCGGTTTTCCATGTTTTATGCTAGCTTGTAGCAATAGAGGAAGGTCAATCCTGTTATCCCATATTCCGAGGGTATCAAAGTTTTCTTGTTCATTGCGCTTTGAAAATGTTTGAGCAGTTACATTTTGAGGCAAAATATGAGAAACAGAATACAATCTTTGAAAGTTTCTATGATTTTTAACATTTCTTTTCATAGAAACAAGCATACGATAAGAATATTTTGCTGCCATTAACAGAGATGATTTAAATGGAAGTTAGTTACTTTACGATTAGAGATTGGAAACGTATATAAGTGCTCATGAGAAAAACGAACAGAACATATAAATGTTTATCATTCAAAACACAGCTTTTAGTCAACATCTATAATATTCACCATATTTTTCATACCAATTCAGTGGAGAAGAAAAACTAAATAACTACGCGCTGGAAGTAAATTTGTAAACAACATTTGACAATTTTTAGCATCCAATCAAAATCAACTATAGACGCAACTGCTGCATTTAAGCGCCATCTAGTGGGGCCATAAATCAACAAAATCCAACATCCGTAGCCTACGAGAATCTGTGCTGTTGCTTGAAGAGCCTGTTATTTTCCCTTCGAAAGCGAGGGACAGGGGCAGGGAATTTCGCCCCTAGATGGCGCCTATAGCGAGGCCAACAAAGCTCTCTGACAGGCAAACACAATGTGTTTTGGACTGTCAAACTTATTAGATATCTTGCTATAATATGCATACTTTTTCAAATTTTCAACTTTCAAGCATCTAAGGCAACCCAGGATACTCTCCCTTAGCACCTGGAAATGAAAAATATTGTCCTTTGAGTCACAATAGCGCGAGGAAAACAAGCATCGAAAATGAGATAAATTCCGGTCAGAGAATTAAAGTAATAATTTCAAACGCAAAGAATGTCCTTGTTTTTCGTAAATTTTCGTTAAAAACTTCTTTTACTCTTCTCGGTGCATTTACCAGATAACATTTTGTTTTTGCCAAATGTATTTTTTACTTTTAATACGTTTTTTTTTTTTTGTTTTATTAGATGCTAAAACCTAACTTTCTAAAAGCAGTTTTCTTTAAACATATGAAATCCAGGGGTGTCCCCCCCCCCAAGCTTACTAACAAAAATCACCCCCTCCCGTGAAAAAATTTTCTCGACCCTTTTTCCTTTCGTATTTTTGCTCTTCTTTTTAAAATAAATTTGTTTAAAAAAAATATTTTATGATTATTTATTTTTAATAATTATTATTATTTTATTAGAAAAGTTCTGTGCTACGCAAATGACATACACAGACACACAAACTAACTAAATAAAAAGAGTATAAACAGTTTTCAAAAAAAAAAATTTAATCAAAAATAAATAAATTAAAACAAAAAAACTTTTAAAACTTTTGATTCCCCCCGGCCCCATTTAGATGGCATTTTCTTACAATTGTGAGATTCAACAAAATGAGATCGAAAACCTTTTTTACCCCCCCCCCCCCCTCCCCCAGAAATTGCTGATGGTACAGGCTACGTTATGATCCCCCCCCCCCCCTCCTGTGGTCACTCCTGACGAATATAGCAATCCGAAGAAGCATAATTGTAATAAGACTGATAAAAAATATGTATGACCTTTTAGAGAATTGATTTCAATGTGAAAGGAAACAGGCGGGGGGGGGGGAGTAGGGTCCTGGTGCAGACAGTGCTGAAATTTTTAGGAGGTAGTTTAAGAATTTTATTTGACCTCATGGGACATGATTTAATGATTAACTGTCTTAACCCGGATTCACCCCGCCCCGCTTTGAGTTTCGTTGTCTGCTTTGTTTCGCACTGAAATGAATTCTCTGAAGGTCATGCATCTTTTTATCAGAGCAAGTAATTGAAGAAGGTTTTCGATCTTGTTTCATGCAGTCCCTCTTGGGGGGGGGGGGTTGGAGGGAGCTCCGTGCAATGGAAAGGGTGTGTCATCGTTCTTGGGTAGATGGGCAACGTATCGCTCCTTCGAACGCTAAGGAGCGCCCTCCAATGACAAGACTCCTCCAAAGGAAATTTAAAAAAACTCTAAAATTCCCCCCTGTTAATTTAAGTAAAAAAGACTACCCTTTTACCCCCGTTTGCACCCAAGCGAGAAATATCCCCCCCCCCCTTAGGAGGAAGGTACACACCTTCGAATGCAAAAAGCACGCCCCGTTAACGAGACTCCCCTCCCCCCCCCCCAAATACGATTTTAAAATCTCCTAAAATCCCCTCCCCCTTTTTATACCAATGGCGCAGTCTCTGCCAGGAGTCCCCATTCTCCACGACTAATATTTTCTTTCCACACAGAAATGAACTCTCTCAAGGACATACGTCTTTTTATCAGAGCCATAAAATACAAGCACTTGCTTATGCCTTTTCAGATAGTCATTTAAAAAAAAAACCCTCCAGAAAATATTTTGATCAAAAAAAAAAAAACCTCCAGAAGGTATTTCTGGCTGCGCTAGTGCCACACTGTAACAAATTTCGGAAACGTTTCTGGATATATCGGAAACGTTTCCGAAATAGTAGGAATCCTTCATCCAATAGCGAACTCCTCAATATTCAGAAAGCTTTTTGTTATTTCAAGAAAACTAGAAGCGGAAGTGATGACGCAACGCTTCGAAACCTATTTCATCCTTCCAACACAGGCGCCAATGAGTCGGAAATAACGAGAACTTCTTTTTTTCTTATCTATGGTTGCTGCAGTTAGCAACTGTTTAGCATTGGATTGCTTGTTATTTCATGTCTAGAGAGTAGTAAAATTTGTCGAAACTAATTTTACGCCGTTGCATTTTGGACTGCCCTTGCTTTTTTAGACGATGTACGCAGCTATTAAGTTAGTTAATAATCATTTGCTTCTTTACAACTTTCAATGCGACCATAATTAGATATATATTGTGTGTTCAAGCGTGAATAGTTTCAACACCCGTGTTTATACTTAATGAAAGGAAACCCTTTGGATTACTTATTCAGTTGTAATGGAGGTACTTCGATTTTCTTCCGCTCATGTTCACTTGTAAGTATTAATGAATATTTTAAAACATGTTGTTATATACATTTATATTTTTGTTGATTTGCATTTGATGAGGCTTCAATTGTAACTGTTTTTGGGTTTATCGAATTAATTTAAAGTTATCCTACATACCTATGTGCGCGGTGTACTATTTGTTGTAACTAACTGAAACTGATTAATTACGCAAAAGAAATAAGGTTTCTATTTGAGAAGCAATCACAGAAAAGTTATTTCGAAATACTTGGATGTACATACATTTCGGTTCAAAAAAAAAAAAAAAAAAAAAAATCAATTGTTTAATTCATTAGAAATATGGTAATGCAAATATTTTCTAGTATTGTAATATGCTTCACAAAAAATGTGCCGGTATAATTTATCTTTTTTTATTATAATTTATTCATTCATTTAAAAATATTTATACCATTAGAAAATGACCATGTTATCTATTAGTAAGAACATAGTTATGCAATTAATTCATCTGCTTATTCATTTTGTTAAATGTGGTTAACAATAAAAAAATTCCTTGACATTAGTTGTTCCGAAAATAACATTTCCTTCGTGGATATACTAGTTTAATGTAGGACAGTCAGGAGGAATGAGTCAGTGGCAAAAATGGAACAGCTGCATTTACATGCCGAAATAAAAAGTAATATTATTTCATGTCATCGTTTTAAAAGTGATCAGTTTTTAAATACTATGTTATTAATATGCAATGCACGTATGGTGAGAAGACGAGGGGCGTTCACCACGCAGACTGTGCCATTGACATTTTCAACGAATTGCTTTTTTTAAGGGGGGGGGGGCGCTTTATATCATTTTATGGGTGCACCATCACTCTTATGGTGTGGGGGGGGGACTCTCGTATATATGAAATGGAATAATCATCTAATAGAGTTCAATGTTTTAATAAATAAAATATATAATGCATTTTGCGCACACTCTAAAAATAAAATCAGTAACCTATTTTGATTAAGTATCTATATTTGTGATAAACTGAAAAAGGGCAAGAACAGAAGAATAAACCCGAATGGTTCCAGTTGGAGGACTTTGGTGTCATATTTAAATTCATCAATTTCTCTGTTGGTACTTTTCGGTACACTTTGTTCGTCAAAGAAATTGACTTGACGTGAACGAATTTCGGAACGCAAAGTGTAGGTAAGTTCTGTCAAATTTTATCCGAAAATAAAAGCTATCAAGTTTGATACAAGATATGTTTTTAAGTTCTGCATTAAAAATACAATATGTTGATAATTTTGTCTTGAAAATATTGAGAGAAAAACTGAAGTTTAATATTGTTTAACAAACAATCCCACTTTTGAGAAAGTACTCCCCTTTCCCTCCCCCGACGATTTTGTGATTATGAATGAAACTACTATATTATTTCATAAATTTTCAAAAATTTATAACTGTGCATATGTTATGCTGTTAACCATGCTATTTGTCATTAGAAATTCAGAAAAAAAAAATCCACGAATGATTCTAAAATTGCTTGTTTCATTGCTCTTAGATATGAAAGAATTGAAACTGATATGGCATGCAATACTATAGTAAAGAATTATTTTTTAGAAAAAATCACGGAAAAAGGATTCCGAAATTCTCAGAAACGTTTTTGAAAATTGTTTGGAGAATTCCGAAATACTCGGAAACATTTTCGAAACTTTCATGAACCACAGCTGCACAGAATACTCAGAAACATTTCTGGAAATTACGGAAAGAGGATTCCGAAATACTCAGAAACGTTTCTGAAAATTACAGAAAGAGGATTCCAAAATACTCAGAAACATTTCTGGAAATTATAGAAAGAGGATTCCGAAATACTCAGACACGTTTCTGGACATTACAGAAAGAGGATTCCGAAATACTCAGACACGTTTCCGGACATTACAGAAAGAGAATTCCGAAATAATCAGAAACGTTTTTGAAAATTTCATGAACCGCAGCTGCACGATATACTCAGAAACGTTTCCGAATTTTTTTTACAGTGCACAGTTCAAAGATTAATGTAAGGGAAAAAATGAAAAATCCAAATTTTGGTCGATTTTTCTCATTTTAAAACTCTATTGTAGCCTTAAACAATTTTTATTTTGGATGGGAGGGGGGCAGCTGCCCTCCCTTCCCTTGCCCTTACTCCTTCTAGCTGCGCCCATGATGACCAATAAAATGAAGTTCCAAAACTTACATTGACTTTGAACTGCAATTCATTTTCCTGCTACGACTTCGTACAGTTTGCTTTCATTATTTAGTATAAACTTATTTTACATGTAAGAATTTTTTCGAAAGGCATTTGAGAAAATTTACCCCCAGGGGTGCCCACCTAGAAAAGGGGGGTCAAGGTGCAGACTGCACCATTAAAATTTTTACGGGGGATGCTCTGATGGATATTTTTCTTATTTGGGAATTGTCTCCTGCTTTTTTTGGGGGGGAGGGTCTTTGTGATATTTAGGGGGTATGTGCCCTTACTCTTAGAGGGGGTGAGCAGCCCTGGGTGCACAGTGCCCGATTAAGTTATCTGGAACCTAAGGTCAAACGCTCTTTCAAGGCCCTTTTGTATTTAAGTCTAAACCTCACAATTTTTGTCGTTGGCTGAAACAGTTTAAGGCATTTGGAGGCCCCTAAAAAGTGGGGGCTCTATAGTTAGTCAGTCTATTCAGTAATCAGACTCTGCGTGCGACCGGCATGTTAGCATGTGCCCTTTGGTATAAAAAGGTTGGGGACCGCTGGTATCAGAGCCCGATCATTCTGATATTGGACATAGGGCACATTTCTATTTCAGGGGCCCCTAGAGCCCGACTAAGATTTTTGAAGACACTGGGCATGAAAGTCATTTCGTGCCCCCTCCCCCTGTTTCCGCTGATTCTGAAGCTACTAAATATTTCGATACTTGCGTATTAACACAACCATTCTAAATTTGGTGGTACCTCATATCACAACATTTAAAAAGTAGAAGAGATATAGTATACGATAATTCGAGTAGATGTGTTAAACTTTGCCTGTTACAGTTTACCGTAAATATAAAGTTTATCTACAATATAACTTTTAATAACAAATACAGATCAAGCTGGGAATGGTTTTGGGATTTGCAAAGAGATCAAATTTTTAAGAGGAATTTTTATAAGATATTTTTTCTTTGTCTTGGCATTTGCAAAAATATCAATGATATTATTGTACTCTATAGATTCTGAGTGAAATCATTATTTATTTTTATTTAGCATGATAAATTAAGGGAATTTTAGGCCCCTGAAATCTAAGAGGAGGGGCCTGTGCCCGCATGCCCATTCCGGTAATCACGCTCTAGTTGGTATAGAACAGGGTTCTCCAACCTTTTTCACTTGTGGGCCACATTGAAAATTTTTTGAGACAAGGCGGGCCGGTCCAACAATATTTTAGCCCAAATGGTCCATTTAGCATATGGCCTATCCTCCACCCATACATCGCGAATGATATATATATATATATATATATATATATATATATATATATATATATATATATATATATTAGGGTGGTCCTTATTTATATGGGGAAAAAAAATTTCGGAATTCAACAAGTGACGCCCCCTAGTTTTGTGACACTATAATAAAAAGTAATCGGTGCAAAATTTGAACTCGATCGGTCAATCATAACACGTGCCCCTAGGACGTTGAACTTTAACACTTTTGATAATTTTCCCACAAATCTTCGAGTTTTTGCTTCAGATCCCATACATCGTTTCTCCTATGTTTGCTAAATATTTTTACAGTGAGGTAGCACTAAAATTAACCTTTTTAATTACTTCATATCGTCTAAAGATTTTACATTGAATAAAAATGAAATAGTGCTTTAGAAACTTTACCTTAATCGTACACTTTTCTCAATGTATCTCAGTCGTGTGCATTTTTTTCCGATAGTCTTGGACTGTCTGTAAAATACTAAATTGCTTTTGTGACTCATATTTGGTAAATTGATTGTGAAATTCTTCGATTAATTGTGCTCCTCTTTCAGTAGTATCATTCACATCTTTCAGCATTTTAACGATATCTCTTCCCTCTTCCCTTTAGATAGCTTCCTTCATTTTGCCATGAATCAGGATCAAATAGGAAAACATCTTTTGATGTTTGTAACTTATCAAACAGTTTTATTGACTTGTAATTCATTCTATAAAGAGGAAGATCTTTACTAAGAAAGTATTCCAAATCATCTACTGTTATCTGAAATTTTTTATACAGTCATCAGACACGTCTTTCTATTCAGCAAGCATTTTTTTGAAGTATTCTTTTCCTATCTCCAAAATAATTCCTTCATCCAATACGGACAAAGCTACAGTAGCCCTAAGTACCATAAGTGATTTATGAATTTTTCAATCACTGCTTTTGCTGCATGTTTGTCATCATTTTGTACGCTGCAGGTTTTTTAAACACTAGACTTTATATTAATTTAAAAGGCCTAGAATGGGTTGCTGCGAAAAACTATATTTTCATACAACATTTAACTGTAAAACAGCATTTACGGGCATTCTCTTCATGTAAGATGAATTTAAATTGTTTCCTAAATATATAAATATTCAAACAATATATTCAAACAATTATACTTCCGGTATTGTAAGCCGCTGTATAAAACACTGCAGCTTGAACAGTTAGCAATAAAGAGCAATCATCTAAAATATCACATATACAACTGAAGAAATATCTCAGAAATTCTGAGCAGCTGTTCAACATTGGGACCTGAAGCTATCATGGTAAGCCCATCGGCGTTTTTTTCCAGTTACATCTGGATGTAGCTTTGTATCCCAGGGAATAACTAAAAAATCTAAATTTAAATTCATGAAATCTGATTTTACCTCTCGAAGACTTTCTCTTGCTCTCTTAAGGGATGTACGATTGATCATAAGGTTATTTGGATTTAAATTTACTGCATCTACATAGGCTGTTAATAAATGAGCAGCATCTTTGTCATTAATATGGCATTTGTCTAACATTGATGAAATGCGAGCAGATATCAATAGTTTGAAGCTTTTTTGCGTTGTGGTAGACCAGATATAGAAAAAAAGTTCAACAGGTTAGGATAGATACCCATTTCGGTTTCTAAATCGTGTGAATTGCAAGAGGAATTTGATGATAATAAAGGATTATGTACTGAAATAGAAGACGGTTTAAAGTATAGATTTTTACATTATTCCGAACTGGAATTTTTTAAAATTTATATTTTAGATATGGAAAATAGAGTTTATTTTTATGGTAGGGTAATAGAGGATTTTTCAAAATTTAAATTATAAAGAATGCATAAACATTTAAGTATATAACTAAAGAACAGCGAATTAAAATATAATTGTCATTACTTATATTTATAGCACGGAAACCTAGTGAACCTATTTGCAACACCTATTACATACACAGAAAATTTTCTAAATCAACACCCCCAAAGACTGGAGGAGGCAATTTGTTGTCAAAAATCATTCATTAATGGCCTATTCCATTCATTAATGGCTTTTAGAATCCCTTGTGTCCATCTTGATGGAAAGAAATGTTCCCCTGCCGTTTGGTTTGAAACGAGCTCGAATAGCGGTATGGCTGTCTCAAGGCCGTTCGTGTACATGTACCCTATGTAATATGTAAAATTTCACAGAATGAAAGTGAGAGAATGGTTGATCAGGAAGTAGCAACATCTATTGAGATTCAAAATTACTTTAAATATGAAACCTAGGAATATTTTTACATAAAAATGAGAAAATCCGCAATTTTTTTCTTCGAAACTCAAAAAAGGGGGCCCTAGGGACACGTGTTAATATTCATGGATTGACTTAAAATTTTGCATGGATCATTTATTTGTATAATGGAACAAATTGAGGGGGCGTCGCGTAAAATATCTACAACTTCAAAAATAAGGACCACCCTAATATATATATATATATATATATATATATATATATATATATATATATATATATATATATATATATATATATATATATATATATATATATATATATATAAATTAAGCTCTCAGTCTCAGTGGTAGTTTTTGAAAATTTCTGAGCTTGCTTCTAAGTTACTATATTTCCTTAGACATATTTGCTCTTAGCTAAATGAAATTGTATTTTAAGTGCCCTTAAATTTCTAACAATAAAACGACAGGGAGTCTTGTAAAATTTAGAATAGTACAGAAAACTGAAAGAAAATGTATTCTTTGTCACAAAATAAAGTGAAGTTAAAAAAAAAATTATATTAATTTGAATTTTTGGCATCTTGAATTCAAATTATGTTTTTCGCAATCACGAGCGCATGTGTGTATGAATGCGCGTGTTTGTGTAGGCTCATGTGCGTGGGTGCGTGTGCGTGTTGTGTATGCAGTGCTGTGTGTGTAGGCGTTCATGTATGTGTGTGTATGTAGGCATATGTGTTTGTGTCTGTGTGCAGGCATAAGTGTGTGTATGTGTATTTGTGTGCGTAGGAGTGTGTGTTTGTATTTGTGCGCAGCATGAGTGTGTGTATGTGTGTAGGCATGTGTGTGTATGCGTGTGTGTGTGTAGGATATGGACGCAACCTGTAAACGGTTTTCGCAAGAGGAGCAGCATCGTGAGGCCGGTCGACGCGACGGTGGTGCTGCAGAGGGTGGTGGTGGGAAAATAAAATCATAGGAATTCAAAACAGTCAAATGAGAACAATAAGCAATCATAATTGCTCAAAAAAAAAAAAAAAAAAAAAGGCTAATGTTCGGCTTTTGTTCTAAAGTTTCTTCACAAAATTCATAATCTAGCATTAGAGTTTGGAAAAAAACATTTAAATCTGGTGTCAGCCTAGCACATGTTTTCCCTGGTGCCATGAAATGCTCAATGCCAGGAGAATGTAGCGCGGAGAAAAGAGATTTGTTCTCGGAAAGAGCAAAAAGAGAGATTGCTGCACTCGTAGTTAACGGTAAAAAATGATTAACTAGCGATTAAAATATTTTAAATAATTATTTGTAATTAAAAATAAAGTCTCAATTATATTTCCCACGAGACTGTCTCTGTTCCAAAAAATAGAAAAAGTTTGTAAGCTTCCCGCGGGTCCGGACAAAATCTGTTCACGGGCCGGAGGTTGGAGACTCAAAAATGCTACTTAAATTATGAATTATAGTGTACTAGCAAAAATACCCGGCGTTGCCTGGGTCAGTAATAATTATTAGAAAAAATCGTTACTTGCTTTTGTTTTCTGTTTTGAGTGAAAGAATTTAAAACACATCTTTTTGACGTGATTAAAAATCGAGTTTCTTCCTTACCCATAAAACTAAAATAGCAATAAGTATAAAGAACAAAGTAGTATTGATTTAGAAACGAATGCACTATATTTAAGCATATACAAATTTAAAAAACATGAAATTAATCTTCTCATATTTAAAAAGATTAATTTGTTGATACTTTTTTTTTAACATGGAGTCTAAAACCTTCTCTATATGGCTAATGAAGTACGAAGTGATTAAAAAAAAGTAGCTGCGCTCGTAATTCTCTTATACTTGCTTTAGTTATTTCGGGAAATTTCAATCATTGTGGCTCTTGGTGCGATTTTACCGAATTTGCGAAAGTCGTTTCGGGTTACCTTCGATGATGCTCCCCCATTCTTTCCTTACTTTGTAAAACGATATGATATTATTTTTCGTTACAGAGATATCGTCGCCAGATGCTGAGATATTTTTGGTCACCATAAAATGGCGCTAAACAGTTTCATCCGAAATGTTACCAAAATAAGTAATACAATTTGGTGATTGTTTGAAATTGTGCAAAAAGGAAAATTAATGAAAGTTTTTGTGCTGCTTATGGATTTGCCTAATTTAGTTGCTGGATTATTTAACACAGTAAAAAAAGTCTTTTGAAAATTCTTTGATTGGCGATATTTTGTTTACATGGTGAAAGCTGAGAAACATTATGACGTAGTCTTCGGCTTCAAAAACAGCAACGTTGAAAAAACTGCCAAATGCATCAGCTACGGAAATCTTTCTGCAAAAATTTTGGCGATCTGCTGGTTGTTTGGATAATGAGTAAGTGTTCAATCAGCATAAATAATAATAAAAACCATTAATTACATTAAAGTTCCGTTTAAATGGAAAATCATCAGCCAAATCATGTATTATTTGCCAATCTTGTGCAAAAATCTTACTTCAAGATTTGACTTGAGAAAAGCCTTGAACAATCACGAAAAGCAAAGAAAGTCAACAATACAACAATTGTCGCTATCGACAGGGAGTTGAGATGATACACTAAATACTGTATTGAGTTGAGGAAAGCCTTCGAACATGGATCTAAAAAGCTCATAACTCGTTTTTTATTCTACTTAGAAATTTCGAACAGGTGCCATCTTCAGCAGAAAAATCAGAGCTTTCGATGGACATATAATGTAAATATGTGCAAGTATTTTTTCATCCCAATATTAGAGAATTTATACAAAAATTGTGTTTTATTGCCCCCCTAAGGGGGTTTTGCCCCCCATAACGGGACGAAAACTACCCTATGTGTTATTCTGATGCATAAGCTATATTATTGTAAAGTTTCATCAAAATCCGTTCAGTAGTTTTTGCGTGAAAGAGTAACAAACATCCATCCATACATCCATACAGACAAACTTTCGCACATATAATATTAGTAAGATTAAACTGTTTTGTATGTCCTCGTAATCTTCGACCATAGAAAGCGATGAATGACTGTCGAAAGCCAAATTTAATACAATCGGATGTTTTTTTTTTTTTTTTTAATTTTATTAGATTTCTGAGCTGAATGGAGGATAAGGAAATACAAACTGCTTTCTTGTATCCCTTCCAAATTGGGCAATCGACAATCGAGTACTCGGATAAAAGTCCCCCGTCGGTCTTCCCCCCAACCTTCTTGTCGTTCATTGGGTGGTGTGTCATTGAAAGAATTTCCCCGAAAACCCCATTGGCAATCGCTTTGTACTCTACTAGGTGTTCCTATCCCCCGGCGTGTCTCTGCTATAACCTTCAGAAAGGAAAACAAAGAGGTTTGTAGTTGGAGAAACATGTGTTGTCTTTTAACAACTGAAATGTCTTTGAAGATTGCAGCTCATGAGAGTTCGAATGTTTTTCGATATGTTTGGTTAGTTTTATTTAATCAGTACACAATTTTAAAATATCGATTAAAAATTACGTTACTTCATATTCACAAGTAATCCTTCAAAAGTGTGAATTACCGATTGGAATAAAACTTTGCATATCCTTCGGTACAACATTTAAATATATTGAACACGTGTTTTTTTTTTATCGGCAACAAACTGCTTTAACGGGATGAAATTTACCCCTAAATGTTCGATAATTGGGATAATAGAGGGTACAATATATTCTTTCACTTGTAATTTTGAATACTAAAATTCAAATAATGATTGGCAGTTTGAAAAAAACTAAACAAACTAAAATTGACGTGTTTTTGGATTTTTCTTGTTGCCTATGAACAATTCCATGTCAGAAAAATCGCCTTCTTGACTAGAGGCGGATTTACAAGGGGGGCGGTGGGGGCAACCGCCCCCTCCGTGACCGTCGTTTTCTAAAACTAATAATATAGAATTGAAGGAATTATTAGCAATCGCTGCTAATTTTTATCCAGTACATTCCACAAATTTGCATTAAATTAAAATTAGACAGTTAGTGTAGTCAAGGGTGAACAGCGTTACCCACTTTTTTTGTTTGAACCTAAGCTTGCCCCTCCCTCCTTTTTTGAACTTTAATAATTTTTATATTTTTATATGTGTCTTCCAACCAATTTTCAATCATAATTTGAATTTTTGTAGTTAAAATTTGAAAAAAAAAAAAGAATATATTGTACTCTTTAATATCCCAATTATTCAGTACTGTCGGCCCCGCTGTCGAATATCTTCGGTTCTAAGAAATTTTATTCGATTAAGCGGGGTATTTGATTAAGGGGGCAAATGTTCTTTACCTTTCTAAATTGATAACATTTGTCTTAAACGTAACAATAATAAATCAATAGCTATATAAAGGGAATAATTAATGTTTTTGGTAAAACGTTTTTGAAATAAGATAAATAAAGGACAAAATAGTTTCATAATTAATCTCAAGTCCGTATGAGGAAAAAAAAAGTAACTAACAACTTGGGTTTTGAAAATTTTGCTATCTTTTCTCACTTTATTATTTTTTTGAATTAAGTCCATAATAGTGGATAGCTTGTTCAAGATCTTTGGGGAACGCATTTTCTGACTCTCTTTTTCCCCTACTCGTCGTTTACCGTGCTTTGCATTTAATTTTCATTAATCTTAATTGTTGTTGAAAATGTGTATTTTTTTTTATTCACTTTATTTCTCGAATGTGCTTCTTTTTTTTTTTTTTTGTAATGACAAAGACAAAAGAAATTTGATAGAATAGTGGACATGTTTCGATGTAATATGAAAGTTGTTTTTCTCTCCCGTTTTGTCGGCGAAAACTATTGCTTCATATTTTTAAGTCAATAATTTTCCTTACTTAATTTATTTCTAATTTATTTAAAAAAAATGTCAGCAAGAATATTTTCGAAAGCTGATCAATATTATTCGATAATCCGATGAAAATATTCGATTAAGCGGGGATCTTTAACATTGCGTCTATGGGGGAATATTCGATTCCAGGAGGTGTTATTCGAAAAGCGGGGTATTCGTTTATCCGTTTCCCGATTAAGTGGAGCTGAGAGCATTTAGAGATCAATTTCACCCCATTAAAAGTATTTATTGACGATAAAAAAAGTACGTGTTTAATATTCCTAAGTGTTCTCTCGATGTGCAAAGTTTTAATTCAAATCGGCATGCGACACTAGGTCAATGTTACTTGTCAGCTTATTTCGTCTTTCATAGAATCCCTCATTTCGGGGGCAGGGAGCCTCTATAACTGCGCCCTTGTGTGTATGGGCCCCTTTAGTTACAATAAACGAAATTGGTGAGGAAGATAACGCTGTCCACGACATTTCCTTTCTCTGGCATAGGCAGGATTCTGCTTCGGGAGGGCACAAATGTTTACATTAAAAGCACTACCAGATTATCCATTTTTCATTAAATATGTTGAGCTATGCCATGAACATTTAAACTTTTACCAAATCATCAATAAATTGAGAAATTAAAGCAAACATCAATTAATCAATTTCTTTAAATTTCATGCTTATTTTTTTTTCTTTTTAATATTTTCCAATTTAAGGGTGGGGGGCAGCTGCTCTTCCTTGCTCCCTCTCCCCTCTTGGCATGGCCGTGGTAAAAATGCAGTTCGATTTAAAATTATATTTTTTATTCTAAGTGATTTAAAATATGTCACATATGGTTGGATCCGGTAAAACATTTCGTTTAAAACTTCTTTTATCTTCTGGGTGCATTTACCAAATGGCATTGTCATTGTTTTTGCTAAATGTATTTTTGAGCTGTTAAGAGGACTCATCCGACAGAAATTTTCTAGCTTTCGGGAAGAGAGAGAGAGAGAGAGCTGCAGTGTTTTTCTACCCTCTCTAAGCGGATCTGCTGACAGGTTTTGGATAATTCTTCCCCCTCTAAACGACTGTCTATGCTCAAAATTTATTGGCAGTGGGCAGCATAACTTTCTTTATGTACTGCAACTGGAAATTTTGTTAATCATTATGTTCGTTGTTTGTTTTCTAAATTTGATTTATTAAAATGCTCTCACAGTCTACTTTTTATGCAAGAAGGATATGCAGTAAGTTCATAAACATTTTGTTTTCGCGCAAAATGCAACATTAACCTTATCATTCTGAAAATCAAAAGCAGACACAGGGTTGATAAAGTAAATTACAGATCACTCTCCGCCTCCCCTTATCGATACGGCACTGAAATTGTCCGGAAACGTATTATTCGGACTTAAAACATGCTGATTTCATAATTCATTGAAGAATAAAAATAAATATTCAAAATAAATTTTAGAATTAGCAAAGCATTCGAAAACAAAAATTTAATTTGTTTCAAACAAAGTTTTTGGCAATCTTTTTTTTTTATTATTATTTTGTTCGTAGTACAGCGGATTTATCTATGTTTTTGAAAGTATAATAGTTTTGAATAAATTTCAGGTTTTCTTTTCAGATTTTTTGTTTACGCTAAATGTTTCACAAAGAACCCTAATGAATCGAAACAGTGTACAAGTAAAACCATAAGAACAGTGATTAATGAGGACTATAAAATAGCCCCTTTTTCGATTTGTAAACTTCAACAAAACGCCTGTAAATAACGTTTGAGCAAAAAAAGTCAATAAGATATGGGGTGCGTCCTTCCTTCCGGGAACATGATAATTCCAAAAGGGGGCATGAGCAAAACCAAAAAAAAAAGCTTGAAAATTGTTAAATTTTCTGAAGGAAAAGTAAAACAACATATATTCTGACGTAATGAGATGTCAAACACATATTCACATTTATACTGAAAATGCATTCCTAACAAAATATTTCAGGGAATGCCCGACAACTCTCCTACTACTCTCCTACTTATGTGCGAATGTTAAATAGCTCAAACAAAAAAATCCAATACTATCTTCAAATTTTATTTACAAATGCAATATTTGTATTTCATTGTGTTCGTTACGAAGACTGGTAAAAAAGTAGTCATCTTGACACTGCAACCTTTCGTTCATAAGGAAAAAAGTACAATTGAGGACCTAAATGGCTACTGAAAATACTTCACGAGTCCTCAAACAAATTAAGAGTTAAAAGGTTTAATTTGGATAATGGATCCTGATCCATACCAGGATCTAGAATATTAGTAGGAGAAATCTTCCTTTTTTTTTCTTTCAATTTTTTATTCTTCGTGCTTGAAACACTTACAACTTTCTTCAAACCCTTTGAATCATTACCGTTTGAAAGAAAAAAAAAGAAAAAAAACACGTCATGCTTCAGTTAATAAAGTTTGGGAAATTTTTATTTTCGTGAAAGTCGATTCCCCCCTCTATAATGCATGACTCATTCGCCCCTCCCAACAGGATCGTCTGGATCCGCCACTGAGATCATGCACTATGTATTGAATCGCCCATTCGAATGCTATGGAGCGGCCCCCAATGAAAAGACTACCCAAATTACCCCCTGTCAATTTCAGGAGAAGAGACTGCACTTGTACCCCGTGTGCACCCAAATCAGAAGTATTTCCCCAGGATGACTCTCAAATGCTATGGAGCACGACCCGGTAACAAGCCCCCCCCCCTAAAAAAATGAGATTTTTAAAATTTTTAACCCCCCCCCCCCGAGCAATTTCTGCCAGGAGTCCCCATCATGGCACTCCTATCTTTTTCCACACAGAAATGAACTATCTCAAGGTCATACATCTTTTTATCAGAGCCGCTCATCTTGCACTATTTAAAAAGGATAAAATTTTTGGATAGTGCGGGATAGATATAGTGTGGGATATGTTAGGAGAACCCACTGGGGCTCATAACTGAGATTGCACTTTAAAAAGCCTTCAAAAATTACCCACATCCCCTCCTCCGGAAAAAAAAAATAAGATCAATGAGGCAGTCTGCGTTAATAACCCTCTTGATTTAGGAGGGTCATTTTATAGGGTTTGGACAGTTTCGTTCTTTGGGAGTGTTTCATAGCAGTTGAGAGGTCTGTATAGGGCGGATGGGCTTTGTAGTAGCAATAAAATAAGATTGAAAACCTTCTAATATTACCCCCCCCCCCCACACACACATACTCCAAAAAGAAAGAAACAGCGGTGCGGTCTGTTTGTGTCAGAAGTGCCTATGAAGGGGCACTCATGGTGCCGGTTCCGCCATTCTAATTTTGAAGGAGGATAATTTTTATAGGGAAACTAATTTCATCAGTCCTGTAGGGGGGGGGGGGGAGCGTTGAGATCCCTGTGGCCATGTATATGTACTGAATAAAATTGCTAAATAACATCACATCTTATGCTTTGGCATAGGCTTTCCTTTAAGCTCCAAAAATTGAAATGTATTTAAAATAAAAAATATTTACACCTCTTTAAAAACATTAAATTTTAAGGGGGGAGCAGGAGAGGACGATAATCTAGCTAATTTAGTAGAGAGATTTTATAGTTGATTTTCAGTTTCTCCTACCCTCTGAAACAGCGGACCTATCTAGATAATCAAAAAAATTTCATTTTTTAGTGAGAATCCAAGCCAATCAGGGGTGCCCCCCCCCACTACTAAAAAAAAATCTCGACTCTCTATTCCTTTTTTGTAGCTCATGTTTTTTTTCTGTTTATTTATTTACTAGTGGTACCCGCACGGCTTTGCCCGTAATAGAAAAATTAAAAGGTCGCCTGTATATTTACAAATAATGTATGGTGAATTTTCTCGCTAATTGGCTTGTACCCATGTTACGGTTCCACGTTATGATAATTTCGTATCTCGCTAATTGGCTTATGCCCATGTTACGGTTCCGCGTTATGATAATTTCGTAATTTACTCGTCCATCTTATGATATTTTTGTTCTTAAAATTCGATCAGAAAAAGAACAAAATCGAATTTTCAAAAAATCGCTTCGAGGTGCACACCCCCATGCTACAAACTAAATTTGTGCCAAATTTCATGAAAATCGGCCGAACGGTCTAGGCGCTATGCGCGTCACAGAGATCCAAACATCCATACAGAGAGACTTTCAGGTTTCTTATTTAAAAAGAAAAGAAAAGAAGAAAGATAAAGAAGTAAAGAAAAGAAAGATAAAGAAAGATAATTTTCAGAACAAATTCTTTCCCATTTTATTAAATTTCCGAGAAGAATGGGCTTAAAATTGGAATAGAAAAATAACAAAATCGAATTTTCGAAAAATCGCTTCGAGGTGCACACCCTCATGATACAAACTAACTTTATGCCAAATTTCATGAAAATCGTCCGAACGGTCTAGGCGCTATGCGTGTCACAGAGATCCAAACATTCATACCGAGAGACTTTCAGGTTTGTTATTTAAAAAGAAAAGAAAAGAATAAAGATAAAGAAGTAAAGAAAAAAAAAGATAAAGAAAGATAATTTTCAGAACAAATTCTTTCCCATTTTATTAAATTTCTGTGAGAAATGTGTTTAAAATTAGAATAGAAATAGAACAAAATCGAATTTTCGAAAAATTGCTTCGAGGTGCACACCCTCATACTACAAACTAACTTTGTGACAAATTTCAAGAAAATCGACCGAACGGTCTATGCGCTATGCGCGTCACAGAGATCCAGATATCCTGACATCCTCCGGACAGAGACTTTCAGCTTTATTATTAGTAAAGATTTATTTATTTGAATATTTTTATTTACTTACTTATTTATTTTTAATTATTATTATAATTATTACATTATTCGAAAAGTGCCAATGACATACCCCATATACCCGCACACACACGCAAACTAAAAAGTTAAATGAAATAAAATGCAAACAATAAAATGAAATAAATTTAAAAAATAAAATAGAGTAATAAATAAATAAAAAATAATTAAAAAATCCCCCCCACCCCGAATGCCAATTACGATTTATATGACTAAAATACGCAGTTGAAATTATCTATATTCGCTTTAGCTCCCCAAAAAAAAGTTTATACTTTAAAAGTCAGGTCACTAGAGCCAAATTATCAATAAATTGAGAAATTGAAACAAATGTCAATTATCAATTTTTTTGAAATTTCATGCTTTATTTTAAAATATGTTTTCCCAATTTAAAGGGGCGGCTGCCCTCCCTTGCCGCCCTCTAGATACGTCCATAGTAATAATGCAATTCGATTTAAAATATGTTTTTTATTTTACGTAATTTAAAAATGTGTAACATGGTTGGGTCCGATAAAACATTTCCTTAAAAGCACTATTCAAAGCTTATTATGAACATTATTTGGAGGGACATTCTTTCATTGAAGTACCTTAGAAGCTGAACTTTAAAGTATCCAACAATATTTCCTTTCATCTTCAATTTTATCAATTATTTTCTATTCAAAGCGAAAGCAAAACCGCTTTTTAGCACGCAAACATATGCAATCGTGCGGTTTGTTGGCAACGCTAAAAGCTCCATCTATCGGCTCAAACTGAACTATATTTCTGGTCCCCTTTCAGCTTCGGAAATCGGTCGAAAATGACAGGCTCCTCAGACAGAGAAGCGTTGCATCCTCGTAGGCTACGCAACATCCGTAGGCTACGCAACATCACACGGTTGCAGCTTTTTCTATTTTAAGTTAACTGAATGATGAAAATTTTTGCTCGGCTTGTTATTCAATTTCAATTTTAAAATGCCCGTTAAAACAAAAGCACTTAAACATACCATTGTCTTAGATTTAAAAAAAACACAATTTCTAATGTTAGTTTGGAGCTTTCTGTACCATATTTTTTTTTTTTTTTTTTTTGTGCTTTTTACCGGAAGTAAATACCCCAGTATTATTTTAGGTGCGATTGAGTTGCAAGGAAGAAGAAAATCACGATTAAGGTAATTTGTTTTAGTTGGAAGTTTGTTGAAAAGTAGGAAAATTGTTTCTTATTATTTGTTTTTAGATAGTGACAAGTGGAGAATGTCGAAGTCTTTGCGTATCTTATTCCTTTTCAAATACTTTGTATAATAGGGGAATAATACATAAGTTTCGAGTTATCCAACGCCATATTTTGTGCATGTAATTAACTCGTCCTTTCAGCCTTGTAGCGTCTCTTGCCTGAGGTAAATATATGCATTTGATGTTTCAGTTTCAATAATGTGACATTCCATCGAATGATCTTATTTCAATCATTTACAGAACGGCTCAACATTTGTGAAAATTCAACGCTTTCTTTCGATATTTATCTGTTGGTATTTAAAAAATACCTAAGACAAGATTTTTTATTTTCCTTTTAAGTTTTAAGCCTTAATATCTTTGAATCTCTTTAATTTGTCTGCATCACATGCATTTCATTTAAGAAGTTACTGATGGAACTACAGATTTGCAACTTTAATGTTTTGTACCAAGAAGATTGAGCTGCAGCAGCTAACTCGACTTAATGGCGTTCCCTCTCGTTTCGAGTCATTATTGTTCATAATGAATGCAAAAATTTCGTTCGGCATTTTAAATTAGCATTTCAGAAACATTTTTTTTTTTGTTCAATTTTTTCGCATTGGTAATTTATAAAAAAATATTTTTTCTGATTTTCTGCTGCTGTAGTTCGTTTACTTAGCATTTTTTAAATGATCAGCATACTAAATTTTAGGACTATTATCTTGTTTTCTGGACATTCAGTTGAGAAATAATTATTTTTAGACAAATTAGCAATTGTTCGTAAAGAAACCCTTTAAACAATTGACATGAAGAGTAAATTTGTTAAAAACAATTTTAAAATGAGATCAGCAATCAATTTTGCCTTTGTAAAAATAATTTGATATTTTACTGCTTTATAAAAAATTGCTTGCAATATGTAGCATTTCCTTTTTTAGAGACGTACCGAGTAGCACTTTGGCCGAGTAGCCGAGTACCGAGTACTCGGCCTTTCACTACTCGGCCGAGTACCGAGTTACCGAGTACTCGGCCTTTCACTACTCGGCCGAGTTCCCTAGTACAAATTATGTTTTAAAAAGAACCACCGACACACATGTGATGAATTTTGAACTTATTGGAATAGTTGTATAGACCTCCTTGTCCATACAATAGTTTTTAAAACTAAATTCCTGCTGAAATTTAACTACGCATTATATAAAAAATTTTGTTTGTGTCAAAAATTTTACAAAAACATTATTTTTAAAATTAAAAATAAATAAACTAAAGGTATGATTAATCGAGTTGGTATTAAAACAAATTACAGTAAAATCCCTCTGATGTGGACACTAACAGGAAATTTTTTTTTTGTTCGCAATAGAGAGGTGTCCGCAGGACAGGGGTTTAATAATGTTATTTGCATTGGAACTGGGGAATTAAAAATTGTTGGCATAGAGGGGTGTCCGTTAGGAGGGTTTCACTGCATACCAATCAATTATAGTTCTAGTCCACCAAACATAAATAATTTTTAAAAGCAGATAAAACAAATGTGCAGGAACACTACAGACATGTGTTTCTGCCCCCCCCCCCTTTACAAGGAACGTCTATTTCAATTCATACATGTGAGCTAAAGAATGTAAAGACATTCGACAAAAAACTTTAAATCCACGAGCTCCCATTTTGTGCATTGAAAAAGGAATTTCTTGTAAAGCCAAAACACGTGTCTGCAGTGTTCCTGCACTGTGCTTTTAACATTGTTTTATTTCCTTTTATTTTTTCAATAAAGGTATTTTTATGTTTTTTATAACTAATTTTTGTTTGTAGCAAAAATCCATTTTTAATATGAAAATTCCATATTTTCTATACTTACCTCTTTTGCATAATTTTTAATAAATAAGTTTTATTAACTTCGCGGACATTAAAATAAAGATTTTTTCCATTGAAGCATTACAAACTTCATTATTCTCAAAATTTAAACTTGACTTATAAATTTTAATTGTAAATGATTGCAGAATATAATGCTTGCTCTCTTTTTTTTAAATTTTAGTATCTGTCTTGGATAATATTCAATTTTTTGCAACTACTCGGTATTGGCCGAGTATCTGATCAGAATTTGGCCGAGTACCGAGTACTCGGCAAATTGGCCGAGTAGGCCGAGTACCGAGTAGTTACCGAGTACTCGGTACGTCTCTACCTTTTATCTATTTTTAAATTCCTGATACGTATATATTTGGTTTGTTAAAAATGATGGTCTAGAATGTTCAATTTGACATCTAAAAACTTATTTATAGTGGCATAATAGAACCAGGAAATTGGGGGAAAAGTCTGGGAATTTTTTAAAAAATAACAAAAATTCTGGGAAAATTTATTAAATTTACATCATAAAGCTTTAATTTAAGTTTTTATTTCTGACACTGATTGGTGATCCCTGTATAAACTGGTGCTGCTTAGTTTTTGGCACTGCTTTACTACTCAAAAGTCTCATGATCAATTTTATGAATAGGTCATTCTTACTCAACTTGTTCAACCATCAAAACTTATGTTGGATTTTGGTGAAACTTGAGCTTGTGTGCTCTTTTTACGAATGAAGAATGCTTGTAAAAAATGTTCAATACTACAGGCATCGTGATGTAAAATACCTGGGTATTTATTTTTATGGGTAAATACCTAAAATGGGTATTTACCCGGGTATTTATTTCAAAAATTTATATTCAAATAAAATACTTTTCTGTCTGTATTTCACTATGTATAACCAATCATATACAAAACAAATTTTTGTCCAAAAATTGTATTTTGATCAAATTTGAAGTTTAACCAGTACACATACAAAGTGAATGACAAACTAACGCCTCCTAAATACTAAATGCCTATCGCGTTCTCCCTTTTAACATAGAGCAAAATGATCCCAGTAAGCATATTTTCGGTCTTCTGGCTACTGCCAACTATCAAAGATCGAAAGCATTAGAAATTAAAAGCTGAGAAAACAGTTGGTTAACTTCTAAATTTAAATTTTAAAATTAACCAATTAACCATTTGATTTGAATTGTTTGGATCCATCGTCATAGCAACACCATCCATATATTGCCGTCAGGTAGTAGCGTTGTTTGTGTACCAGCGGAGGATCACTTTTAAAGCAAATGTGACAGGCATTTAGTATTTAGGAGGCTTTGGACAAACTGATTACAACTCAAAGCCAAAACTAACTAGTAGCATGATATTATGAAAAATCAATGAAAAGTTGTGCTGGTGCTATCTATGTGACAAAATTAAACTTAAATCCCTTTGCTTTACTCCATAAAAAATTAAATTATCCTGCCATCCTATTTAAGTTTTAGAATAGTTCATTCTAAATTCTGGCAGATTTTTTGATAAGATTTCATTACCCCTTTAATTAAAGAGATTATAATATATAAATTTTTATATTTTTAATCTTTCATTTTACAGTATATGTTTTAAAAAGAAAATCATCACCTTTTGATACCACCTAAAGTTTTATTTGGCAAAATGTGCAATTACTAGGCGCTTTACCCTGCCTTAGGATAAATATCCAAAAAAATATTTACCTTCCCACCTGACATCTGTATTAAAAATAGTTCGAATAAATTTTCATCATGAAGTACTGGGGAGCAAATGCAAATGAGCAAGGCAACAGAATTTTTTTTTTTTTGCTTATTAATGAAAACTGTTTCTATATTTGCCACGTTACCACTTAAACAGCAATAAAATAAATAACATCATAGTCTTAATAACTTCTCAGTAAATTCTTCCAAGCATCCCTCATGCTTCTTCTTTTTTTTTTTTTTTTTCATTTTGGATATGACTAACCTAGATTGTGATTTTGAAATCCTGAAGTTCATCATTGAATTGCATGCTTATACTTGTCCAATTATGACATTATAAAGAAAGATTCTTTGGTTCACAATATGTTTCTTCCATAATTTCAAGTCTTCCAATAAAAATATTATAAACTGTGTACAGGGGTCTGTCCAGGATTTTTCACAGGGTCCGTTTTTTGTGAAAAATCCAATAATTTTGTGAAAAATCAAATAATTTCGCAAAAAAAAAAAAAAAAAAAAAAAAAATTCTTTTTTTGTTAAAACGAAATTTTATAATTTAGAGATGGCACAAACTGCATCAGTTAAATTTAGTGTTTTCCTCTTCTATGTCGAGAATATCGTTTTGGAGTGTTTTTCTGATATTTAACGGGGGGGGGGGGGGGGCATCGCTCTCTCAAGTATCAATATTTATCTACCATTCTACATTATGTTAAATTATACTACAAATATTTCTGTCCAGTATTTAAAATAATTGTAACAAAAAAATAAATAAATAACATACAATTCAGAATAGGGTTCAGCATTTACCTTTGTGACCCAAAACACTCTTAAAAGTACAGAATTTCGTTTAAAACTTATAAATTCTGTGATTTTAACAAAAATAAAAAGTTATTTTGATTGTTTACCTCTTAACAAAGCGTAATAAACATCATAAATTCGAAAAATCGGATTCCGATAGCGGATGCAAAGAGATCGCAATTCTCGAAGTCAAGGCATCAAAAGTATAAAAACGACTTGTAAAAGAAATATTTTTGATAAAATTATTTTAAAATTGCATTTTAGAGTCCTATGATAAACATTTCATTAACATCTGTGGACACAGTTGAAGCAAAAAAATAAATAAATAAAATAAAATAAACCATCTATTCAGCATTTTAATTTTTAACTCATAACAGAAAATGGAGTTTTGCTTTAAAAACTTGAAATGAGAGTTCTAACAGAAATAAAGAGACTTTTCATTTATTTGCATCCTAATAAAGCGAAGTTAGCTCGAAAAAAGAACAAAATATGATTCTCATATCGGATGTTAAAAGATTGCATTTCTCAAAATGTAGACATCTAAAAAAAACGGTAATTAAAAGAGTTTATTTAAAGTTAATCATCCTTGTTAGCATGGAAAAATCAAAACCCATATAATTTTCTCCCAAAATAACAATTAAACATTGCACCGCACCATAAAAACGCAAATATTGACGAGAATATTTTCTAATTAAGTCATTATAAAGGTTCAACGCCAGACGCTAAGTGGTGATAATTTTGAAGTTGGTAACCCTATATGAAGCGATCATATTTTTCCCCACCCTTACTATCCTTTTGCAGTTCTAAGTTCATTTCGCAGATATATATTATTATTGTTTATTAAATCTTAAATCATGAGCGGGGAGAAAAGTGCTTACCAATGCCTTTTCAGAAAAGTTTATAACAACACCGCTGCTAATTAGCTGTGATAAAACAAACAACCATTATATTTATTTGGCAGTAGCAATTGAGCAATTGTTTATCGCTTGCAGGAGCATCGCAAGAGTGCCAATTTTTTTTTTCTTTCAAAATTAGCCGATTTTGTATAAGCTGATCCCTCTAATTTGACTTCAAAAAAGGTTCCAAAAATTATCGGTTTCTACATAGAAATATGCGTTATTTTGCTTTCAGATTTGCTCTTTCAATAAACAATTTGTGAAAGATCCGATCTTGGTTATCATAATTTTGTGAAGCGTCCGTTTTGTTTGATCGGGATTTTGTGAAAGGTCCGTTTTGTTTGATCGGGATTTTGTGAAGGGTCCGTTAACGGACTCAAATATCCTCTGGCCAGACCCCTGGTGTAATACATATGTATGTATCAGTTTTACCAATTATTTCATACTTAGATTTAAAAAAAAAAAATCAGACTCACTTTTTGCATTTTTTTGTAAAATACCCAGTTTTTGGGTATTTACTCAAGCCTTGGGAAAATACCCGGGTAAATACCCAAATAATATTTACCTACCCACTGGGTATTTACCCGATCCACATCACTACACAGGCATAAGCACAAGTTACCATCTGGGTATCTATTACATTAAATAATAGTTTCCCCACTGCTCTCTCCTGAGTCACTATGGGTAAGTTAGGTAAGTGCATTATTAAGTTTAAAGTTTTGTCTTGAATTAATTTTTATGTATTTAGTTTTGTGAAAAGGAATAATTGTCAATCTTAGCCAAGAAAAATGTTTATACTTATTATTAACAAATTGCAATTCATTAACCCGTAATACGGGACGTGTGGTCTTGCAGAACGGTCTGATTGATTGTGAACTTGGACCCCACCCTCCCCTGCTTATCAGTATCTTTTGACAAGTGTATCATTTAAATCTCATTGCACTTTTAGAAGTGGTCTCTTGAGATCTCACCTCCCTTTCAGTAATACAATTTTTGGCCTACACATGGCTTAAAATTAGGACCATAGAGATGGTTTAATTTATCTGGTCTGCATTTTGCGGAAGAGATGCCAAGAATTCTAGATGAGGTCGAGAGTTGTGTAAACTGTTCGCAAAAGTTATGCAATGAGTATTCAAAAGACAATAAGAGTTTAATTGTTCCTGGAAATAAGACATGATATACTAATAGTTAAGATGCTGTCAAAAAGTTTCTGTAATGTGATATAATCAGTTTTTTGGTATTGTCCTTTGTTATGTCCTACTTTTTCACCTCTCTTGTTACAGGTAAATGTGCCATCAACTCTAAATGATTATTTCAAGTCTTGTATAAAAATATTTTTATTAATGTATTATATTTTAATTTGTTTCAGCTGCATGTTTAAGAGTTTTGAAAATGGCTGATGAAAATCATACGCAAATGCTTATCCAACCACAGCCTCCACCTTCTCAACAGCAACAACAGATGCAACAGCAGCAACAACTCCAACAGACCCAGATGCAGCCACAACTACAACAACCACAAATGCAACAGCCTCAGCTTCAACAACAGCAACTACAACAATCGCCAATGCAACAACAGCAACCTCAGCAGACTGTAGCTGCCACAATGCCCATGGGCAACAGTGTGGAACAAAATAACCACATGAACGTCACAACATCTGTGCCCATCAATGTTGCTACGTTAAATGTTTCTCAACCGCAAATGCAAACCCTCCAGCAAACTGTGAATACTAGTACTGGTGCATCAGTCCAAATGGCTGTTCCACAGTTGACTGCACAAGCACAGACAGTTCAAGCAAGTAATATGATGTCTCAAAGTTCTGCACCATATACCACCATACATCCAACAATGACTATGTCTCAGTCTCCTCTGCAGCAGGTATAATTATGGAAATCAAATCTATATCTTTCAATATATTTGTATTTGTATACCTTTGTAAAAATACTTAATACATGTTCATATTTCTATTCTTTTTCTTGTCAAATCTTTTGCAGGTCCTTTTGCACTACAAGTTTTATAGGCAAAGATATTTTTTATAAATTGAATGATTTACTGTTTTTGTTTTTGAGCTATATTATGGATAATGGTCACAAATATGTATTTCAATTACTTTTGTCATTTGCAATATAAGCTTAGAATTTTCAAAGTCCTTGACCAAGAGCTTAAGAAAATTGTTCTTGAATTTTTTTTATGAACCAGGATTCAAAAATGTGTCATAGCTGTGCAGTAGAACACATTTTTTACTCTGTACTTCCTCTCTTCTTCAATCCTTTTCAAGAAAAAAATAAACAAAAAATGTGGAAAGCTAAAGCATCAATTTACACCATCTGCCAAAAAAAGAGTTAGCATAAATATGTATAAGTGTGTTTAAAATATGATGAACACTTGTTACCTGGTGTCTTTTTCCTGGAACTAGAATCAAGTTTTAACAGTACATGGGTAGATATTTTTTAAAATGAGTCACTGATCCAACAGACGAGTAACTCTACCATTTCACTGGTCTGCACAACATACTTTTAATGGTCCATTCAAGCATGTTAGTTTTAAATATACTGTAAAAGCCTTTATTTTTGTGCACTTGTAGTAATTACAAATATTTAAGCCTCGTAAAATATTTCACCTTTATTTATGTAATCAACTTTCATGCTGTTCATAAAAAATTCACAACATTTTCAGCTCGCAAAATCTCCAATATCTTCATTTTTGCGAAAATTACGGCTCTTGAAAGTAAATGCTTTTATAGTAACGAGAAATTTTAAAAAAAATTACAAAAAAAAACTAAAACAAAATTAATTAACATAGCCAAATGAAAACCATCAGCAGTTTTGAATTAATATTTCTAAAGCGAATAGGGTGGAGAAGAGGACATCATTTTTTAGTAACACAGATGCTGGTCTGGTGATTTAGGCAACAAAATATAATCTGTGTTGCTTTGGGAAGGAAGAGGAAAATGGCTGTGAGAAAACTTTTAGAAATTTTCTTGCAAAGAAGATTAAACGCAGGAGTGTGCACAGAAATTTTGGAGTCGGTCGCAAATGACTTTTACGGTCCCCCTCCATATTGTTTACCTCTAGGTATCTATGCATATTTCACCTATCATTTTAAAAATCTCGGAACTCATTCAGGCTCGGACCCGAGTCAACAGGTGTCCCTTCTCCCCCGCCACCATGAATGTCCCGGTTTAAGCATCATAAGTAAAAGTGAACTTTCTGCGCAGTGTCAAAATATCATGATGCTTAAATTTTCGAACAGAAAAAGGGAATACAAATTTACTGGTCACATGGGCCACTAAAATTTATATTCTGCTGGTCCAGTTTATGTCAAGCCAAATGAAACCCATCACAAATGACTTTTCACAGAATACAAATTTACTGTTCACATGGGCTACTAAAATCTATATTCTGCTGGTCCAGTTTATGTCATTGTGGTCTCGGCAGTAAGTCACTGTTAATTTCAAGCCTTACACTGAGTCAGATGAATCTTTTTTTACAATGACATGGACACCCATATGCAAAATTTTAAGGGGGTGGGGCCGCTAAGACATTTTCATTATGGTTTAGCAGGATATTTTCCCCATGGAAACAGAGATCAGTATGAATTAGTTATTAAAATTGGAATATTTTAATAATTTATTCATTAAGGGCTGCAGAAGAAATGTTTTTACATTTTTGTAAAGAAAAAAGTACTAAAAGCAAAAAAGTTCTAATTTCTAAGGGGGCTTGGGTCGCCAATTGTCCTCCCCCCCCCTGCCATATGGCGCCCATGCGCAATGGTAATTTTGTTGCCCCCGACATGAGGTTATATTATGATCTTTTAGTGACTTCATTTTAGTAGATCATGACTTAGATAGTAATGTTTTTGTTTTTAGAAATGATCACATTTTCAAAACTACTGATTTATTTAAAAATCAAAGTTATAAAAGGCTGGAAGATGCAACAAAAGCATTTTAATGTTAAAAATACAAATACCAATAAAAAATGCATAAATGTATTTCAAGGTTAATAGGAATAGGGATGATATAGCGACTGTATCTTACCTTTCTTTAAAATTCATTTCATTTCTCTCAATTTTTATGGTGATGGGATTCGACTTTTATTGTATTATTTTGTGTGCAATTTTTGCAGTTATAGATCATATATCATATATTTTTGAAATGAGTAATTGAAATATAAATTACATTTTAGGTTCAAGTAATGCAACAACCTATCTCAGCATCATATCTTCAACATTTATACCCACAGCAGCAATTCCTTTTACCTGGAAATTTAACCTTACAACATGGTATGGCTGGTCCAACTTTGCAAAGTATTGGTGCTACTCAAGGCTTGAGTTTACAGTTACAAGCTGCTAAAACATTAGATCCCAAGACTTCCATGGGAGGTCAACTTCAAGCTGTAAATACAAATAAGGTGAGATAAATTAACCTTTTCATAGGTGAAAGTGCAAGTTTTTTTATATTTAGGTCTTGTTTATGCATGAGTGTAGTTGCTTGGTGTCTAGATGGGCAACATAGAAGTGAACAATTGAAATTTCACCAAATATGCTTTAAAGAAAGTGAATAAATAAAGTGATAAATTGAAGGAGCTTTTAGGAGAGCTAGCAGTAGTTTTTGCTTACATAGGTTTGTCACTTGATTTGAACAGGGTTCGTACACTCCTTCAAAACTCCTCCAATACTCTTTCATTCAGAAATTTTTTTGAAGGGACCTTCAAACTCTTTCAGTTTGGTTTTAACTTCTTTTTTAGTTCAAGACTACATAATTTTCCTCTATGACAGTAACTTAAAATACTGCGATCGACAACTTAACATCGTCACAAGGGCAAAGGTATAAGGACAATTTTGATGTAGTAATTTCGTATATTTATTTTTGTCATAAAGATGTGATTTACCAATTGATCATAGAAGTCGTAAAAGTTGAAGATGAAAATATTATTAGATGACTAAGACAGTTCATAATACTTAAATGGTGCTTGGCAATTTTTTCAAGTTTTATGATTATTGATTTTCCTTCCACCACACTCTCAGCAGTAAAAGTCAGTTTTTCTAATTATTTTTTAAATATTTAAAAACACATAAGTGGATGTACTATAGTAAGCAACGATGTCCGCATATACGCCATATACTCTCAAACATTTTACATTTTTTAGTTATATAGCGTATTCCCTCAAACTTCAAAAATTTTCGTATTATGACCTGTTATGCATATGATTGCATAAACATATTGTGCATAACGATTACTGGGAGTATACCCTCAGAAAAGTTGATGGGAACATCACTGATAGTAAGTGATAGTGTTACAAAAATAATTGTTTAGTAAATTACAGCTATGATATTGTAAAAAGGGTCATCCACATCCACAAGTGATGTCATGCCTTGAGGGGGGAGACGGGTGCGTAAAATTGTGACAAGGGGGAAGAAGGAGGATGACAAAAAGTGACATCACACAGTTATTATATCAATATATTTATAAAAAAAATAGTGCATGTGACAAGAGGTGAAGTGTGACACTTTGTGATAAAGGGGAAGGAGGCCAAAAATAATGGAAAAAAATATTGTGACATCATTTAAAGACAGCCCATTAGTACTCCTTCAAGATCTCATTTTGCTCCTTCAAAACTTTTTCAAAACTCCTTAATTTTTTTTTCTGAAATTGAGTATGAACCTGTTGAAGATAATTCTGTACCTTAGGGAAAATTAAAAAAATAACTTTTTGATAGGACTTTCAATGTTAAGAACTCCTTTCTAATAACAAGATACCACTACAAAATATCGTGAAATTTTTGTTGAAAGTCACAAGTGAAAAATTAAGTACAGGTACGGAGTGTATCTCAGACCAGAAATGTTTCTGGAAAAAACAATAATATACCTGTAACTTGTTTTTTTCCCCTCCAAATTTTGACATATATTTAATTCAAAAACTTCTGAGACCATGAAAGCAAACCACCAGCGCTTGGATTGACACGGATTATGACAGTACCAAACATTCTCCAATAGATAGTTTGCATGTTTGTTTTTGAAATAAATAAAAAAGTGTCTTGTTATCTATATCTATTTTGCATTTTCTGTTCTTTGAAAAAAATGTAAGACACAGTCGAATCTCGATAACTCAAAGTTTATAACTGAGATATTCCTTTATCTCGAAGTTTTTATTGGGTCCCAAACTCTTCAGCCTGTTATGGAAACTTCCCATATACTACCAATAACTCGAACGGTTTAGCAGACCCCTTGCGACTTCGAGTCATCAAGAGTTGACTGTATTTTAATTTTTTTCTTTTCATTTCAAATTATTAAACATGTTTTAAAATGTATTTTTTAGGCTATGGCCGTTAATACTGGCACCATGATGACAACTTCAGGGCAAGTCATTGGTGCAGCTGGTCCAAAAGCAAATTTTCCTCAGCAAATGATAGCTACACCTGGAAAACAAACAATTATTCACAGTCAAACTGGATTTACCAATCAAGCTCCTAATCAAACAGTTGTCATTGGTCAATTAGGTGTTATTCCAAATCAGCAGGCCATTTTCAACCAGAAAGCACTTGCCGATTCTCAAAAAGGGAAAACATTTGTAAGTTATATTAATTAATTATTTAATTATGTAAACATCACTAGCGCCGACTCCATGGAGCTGCCCCCCCCCCCTCAATAATTTTTGATTGTGTGTGTGTCTTTTTTGAGGGATTGGAGAGTGCTTTTTGTGAAGACGAGTTTTTTTTTGCTTAACGAGTGTCAATGAGGATTGTGAAATGTTTAAGAAATTTGCAGGCCTTTATGAAACTTGAAGTATTAAGGCAAAGACTGAAAGATGCTTTCGTCCGCCTATACTTACCTTTTCAGGATTTGAGGGGGCTGATTTGTAGTGTGTCAAAAATGAGGGAGAGTTTTGTGGACTTCAAAAGTTGATTTTTAATTTACAAGCAAATGAGAACATGCTCTCTTCTTTTTTTACATTAATTTACATCCCTGTTTTAGTTCTTCGAAAAAAATCTCACAACTGCAACTATGGCTGAAAATAAACAAGGGGGCTCCCTTGTATCATGGAAAATAAAATTTGATGTCATTACTGCCACATGTTAATGAGGAATGGCATTTTGTGTTTAGGTAACGAAGGTGAGACTTTATTGTGTGACATGTGACAACTCCTTGTCCCACTAAAACGAACTAAAACACAATATTAAGAAACTAAATATGCTTAAACAAATAGTATTTGAGACACTTGTGAAAGGAATAATTAATAAGTTTGTACTTTTAATTAAACAAGTTATTAAACAACATAAACAGTCGCACAAGGTGCTACATGTGAGGTGAGAATTCACATGTTGTGAACCAAAAATATACTAAAATTATTATTAAAAAATTGTTCGCAGGTTTAAATAGATATATTTTTGATGAAATTAAAAATCATTGTTCCTTAATGTTTTTACAGTAAAAGGCATGTGACAGAAAAGTTACACTTTTTGAAGAATGACCCACAAGAGGAGTTATTAAATTATTAAAAAGAAAGAAGAGGATTGGTGTTATACAAACCTTTTGAAAACATTGTAATTGGAGTTATCCTCTTTTAGTAGCAAACGCTTTAATTATCTTTCTCCACACATATATGTTTGACGCTATTCTCTGTATTTGTGTGCACATATTTTAGTAATGACCCCATTCTAGTCTCTTAACACAAATCAAATTGTCTACTTGAACATTCGACAATCGTTTGGCACATCGATTGCCTACTCAGGCTATTACGCCAATAAACTCAATAGAACCAATCAACCAACCAGAAAAACCCTGTTACATTTTCAGTATTAGTTAAAGGGGTTTTTCCATCTCCAGCTCAATCGCTTCCAATGCCGGGCTGATGAGTGCTATTAATACAAAACTGCAGACCTCGGCTGAAAGTACTGAGCTGGTGGTGTGTTACATTTTCTGGTTTGAAAAAGGAAAATAAGTAAACTGATGTTTTCAAGGCACAGAAATCAGAGTTTTTTGGGCGGGGGGAGGATAGATGCCTTAGGATTACATACCCCCTTAGACCCTCGAAAATGTTTAACGTCCTCCCCCCCCCCAATAATTTATGCAAGTCAGCGCCCCTGGTAAACATTCTGATACACAATAGTGTGCTTAAGTTTTCTGATATGAAGAGTAAGTTTTAGTATCAGTAGCATTTATGTATTCTAGTCTCACTTTCAGGGTAAAATTTTTTTTTCATTAGTTCAGGCATTTAGGCACTTAGTACTATGAAAAATTATGTTATATTTTAGACATTTGTCGAAAATGTAATGAGGTGCTGTAAGAAGAAGCAAGGAGTGCCACGAAGCTTTTCATATTATCAATGTACAAGAAATCTTTGTGGGCCAAATAAGGCTATGTAGACCAAGAAGACCACCCGGCACCCCATTTTTTGAAGTAGCCTGACAAAAATTGGGATTTCATCATCATCAGAATGCCTTATTAAAGAGAAAACCTTATTAAAAAGTTTTTAATCACCAGACAACAGTGCAGCAAAAGTTATTAAGTGATGTCAAAATTACCTGATTTTATTTTACAGTAAAATTTGTTTTTTCCTTCTTCACTGTAGTTTAATATAAAAAAAGTTGTTAATTTTTCTTCAAGTTCAATTTATTAAGTTGAGAAATTGAAAAAGAAAATGTCGTTGCGGCCACTAGTTTGAGAAATCCTGAAATAGATAATCGACTAACTGTGGGTAATGATTGGGCAACTGGAAAATGAGTTATGTGTAAAACTTCTTAAGTATAGTGAGTGTTTAGGAGTCATGTGCTCCAAAGTAAAAGAAGAAAAAAAAATACTGCTGTCTGGTACTAGACAGCTTTGATAAATTGAATGATTAGAAACATCAATTTCAGATGCTATAAACTGAATGCTAATTGTCTATTCATAAACTTCACATTTCATTTTTTATGTAATCAAAACTAATGTTTCAAAATTTCTCATGAAAATTCTAAATTTATCTTATGAAGCTATATTTTTAAAATCAGATTTTGAAATAATTGTGTTTGAATACTTTGTAGACTTTTCACAACCAGCAAGCAACATTGCAACCAAAATCTTTGTATTCGTCAGCTGTGCCAGTGCATTCCACTGCTCAAGTTTTTAATGGAAGCCATATGAAACCTATTGGTACACAGTCACAAATATTAACGTCTCAGGCTCCTGCTACAATGTTAAGCAATGCTCAACTGTTTGGTAAATATATCATTTATGTACTGTGTGTTAATTTTTTTTTTTTAAATTATTTGTAAAATGTACAATAGTGTCAGGTTGGGTAAAATGGGTATAAAATAGCCTACTTTTGGATTTCGACTTAAATATTTTTGTCGAAATATTTTGTTTCTTTTTTTTTATGCATACATTACATATGTTAAGAGTAGAATTAAATGATTTTTACATATAATTTGATACAAATTTATTTTTGAGAGGAGTGTTTATGACTGTATGTTTTTTATACCCATTTTACCCCACGCAGGTGAAAATGGGTAGCCTGTGGGTAAAAAGAGTATTGAAGTCTAAGAAGTGATAAAAAAGCACACTATTTGTTCAATGCAGTGTGATGATATAGACTTAAGAGTCAGTTAACAAAATTTAACTATTTCATTTAAAAAAAATAGTGCGAACAGTAAATTTGACAAAATATTAATATGGTTTATTTCAATCCATGATAGCCATACTTGTCATTCTTTTTTTAAAAAAAGTAATGGCCTCCATTGTTAAATTGTGGCTCATTAAATTTTTTTATTATTTGATGTTTTTCAATAAAATCCATGTCGTCTACATCAGGAAAAATAAAAAAGCATCCCTCATCTCGGATTTTGTAAATATATTTCATCTCATATTTCCCTCAACAGCCATATATTTGCCAACAAATTCTTTCTTGCTTGTTTCCTGTAGGTATAATATTTATACACAGGCACTTGTGGTTAAACTTTGCTTCATAAGCATATTTTTAGCAGTTTCTATTCCAGATACTTCCTCTGAATGGAAACTTTCTTTTTCCACTATTTTTTGTTCTTTAATTCATTATATTTTTTAGGGCTCGACCGATGGCATTTTTGGCTGATGGGCCGATGCCGATTGTTCAAAGATGGCCGATGGCCGATTGTTTTCCTCCAAATGGCCGATTGTCGATGGCCGATGGCGAAAAAAAAAATCTAACAGAAATAAATTGATAAGATTGTCAGAGATTTAAAGGATCATTGATTCATTTCACTTTACTTCATTTCTACGAATAAGGAAATGTAATCACAAAAAAAAAAATAAAGAAAAAATCAGATTTCGACCTAAATTTTTATTTTACAATCACCCAATTTAAACTTTACAAGTTTTTTCAGCATGCATATGTATCTGAGAACATATAGATGACCGAAATATCTATTTTGAACGCCTCCTTAGTTAATTATCGCAAATTCTCTTGTGATGGCTTCATGCGCGTAAACTTGCGTCACTCAAAAACGTTATGAAATAGTAAGTTGAAAACTCATACGTACGTAGTATCATCTAAAAGTTCGAGGACAAGTTGTTTAAAACCTTACCCTGAATAGTTCACATTACCGAAGTACATCTATCTACAAAATACTCACCTTGAACGACTATGCACTTCTGCCAACGTTGATGTGACAAACAAATAACATAACGTTTCGTCGCTTAGCTCCGTGTGACTTTTACCTGTTCCCAGCAAAAAAAAAAAAAACATTTGCATGGACGCCGCTTCTTCCATCAGGAGAAGATAAAGCTGCATCACAGAAGGTAGCGAAAAATGGCTTCCAGGAGTGTTTCCAAGAGTTATTTGAAAACTGGCAGAAGTACATAGTCTCTCAAGGTGCCCTTTTGAAGATGGATGTGCTTAGGTAATGTGAACTATTTTGGGTAAGGTTTTATACAGCTTGTCCCCCGAACTTTTGGATCGTACTACGTACAATCTGTATAGGGTGTAGTTATGCTGTAGTTTTTTGACTGCTGTATGATGGAAGAGAAAAAACAACATCAAAAATAAATAAATAAATAAATTAATAAATAAAATAAAATAAAAATAAGGGAAGGAAAACAAAGAGACTGTTTAATAACCAATTGTCTTTTTTTTTTTAAATTGAACATATAACTAAGATTTCAGTAATATTGTAATAATGTAAGGATTTAGGTACACTAAACATCGTTAAAAACATTAAATTATGTTGTTTAATCATTCAAAAAAAAATTAAGAATAAAACTATGAAACCGTCAACAAATTACGCAATTAAAGTGGAAAGATTGCACGTAGACATTTTTAGTCATCAAATTAAGCAAAAAAGGGAACAGATAAATTATAATATTAAATCATAATAAGAATATTTTTATACTTATTTAAAATTTATGAAAGGAAAAATTTGCATTTTTCATAAATGCTATAACCGTGACATAAATTTTGCGAAAAAAAAGAAATAGCCATGAAAAGAGCGAGGTTCTTAAAACGCAGCCACAATAAACAAACTCAATATTTACATCAAGTTAATAACTGAACACATATACTACTTGATCTGATGTTTTCACACGTAATATTGAACAATTTGATTGTTTAATCTTTTATAAAGCACTACAAACAAGTTCAAATTAAATTTTGAAATTTAACAATAATTTTCTGAAATTTAAAAAATTGCATAATAGAAAATCCTTGAAACTTTTCTATAACATATTATTAAAAATATGATGAAAACGAAAGTAACTTATTCATTTATTTTATATATTTATATAAAAAAATAGTTACTTACAACAAAAAAAAAAATCGATCGCTATTAATGATGCAAAAAAGATGGCGCATTACGAAATATAGGTAAAACAAGTATAAGAAATACGCAAAATGATATTTCTTGACCAAAATAAATAATCGCTAAATATTTAAGAAGTACTTGAAACGACAAGGGTGGGTTAGGGGGGGTCACCCTCTGATTTTGGAGTGACTCACAACATTAAACTTCGGCCTCATTTTTTTAGTACAGAACCGCTACCACCAACGCCTCGGAAGAGTTTCTGAATCTACTTCAGCACTTTCGAAGAAAAAATTCAAAAGTCCCTTTGGTTTCCGAATTATGTTTCCATTCAAAACGTCTTTAATCAATTTCTGACAACAATAGAAAAAGCTTGAAAAAAAGATCTCTAATTTTATGAATGGTGTTAGTTTTAAACAACTCAGAAGTACAACTAGAGTTTAATTTCAGAAATTGTTCGATTTGGAGGAGGGGCACGCAAGTGTTCCCGGAAATACAAAAAATAATCATAAAAAATAAAGTTCAAAATAATAATAAACATTGAGCAGAAAAACCCTGTTAAAACTTTCACCCGAGTAGGTTTTGACGTGCAGTGGCGGATATAAAATATAGCAAATGTTGCGATTGCGCGAGAGGCCCCATAACCATAAGGGAACCGTAGGAGTTACAAAAATGCTTATGATAAATGTTTTACAACTTCTGTACTAGAGAAATAGGGCCCCAAAATGTATTTCGACGGGCCTCAAACGTGTAGCTCCGCCGAAGCAATACAGAAAAGACTGCATTACTGTGATCCATATTACAAATATCGAAAAAATTAAAAATTACCGTCGTTTCAAGTGGAATCTAACAAAATGAAACAAAACCGGTTTCGCCATCTCATATTTGTTTCCATGGTCTCCAATTTGGCAATATATCGCTGAATGATTGTCAGTCTCAGACGCTATATTAGTTTTGCATTGAAATAAGTAATTAATAGCCACAAAAAATGAGTAAATAGGCTTTTTAGAACCCCTGATCGAAAATAAAAAGTGAAGTGCACAACTGGAACATACGCACACCCCACATGTGAAAATTTAGCCTTCTACAGTTTACCATTTTTGAGTTATGAATTATGAGAGATACATACGTACATCCAGCCGCAAGAAACAACACAACAATTAACTTATTTGGTCCTGAATGCTGTATAAAAAACTCTTTCAGGGGTGACTAAAATAGAGATTCATACTGAAATTTAAGTAAACAATTTTATATGAAAACAATAACTCCCTTTACTTTGTATTAAAAAGTAAAACAACAAAGGTCCTTTTTTTTCTCAAGAACATCGGCCAATTCCATCGGCTTTTCGATGTTTTTAAAGGCCGATGGTCCGATGTTTCCTGCAAGTTAGCATCGGCCGCCGAT
The DNA here is from genome assembly GCF_026930045.1 of Uloborus diversus. Classification (NCBI taxonomy): domain Eukaryota; kingdom Metazoa; phylum Arthropoda; class Arachnida; order Araneae; family Uloboridae; genus Uloborus; species Uloborus diversus. The sequence goes on from NC_072734.1 coordinate 76,455,240, forward strand.
GCCTAAATTGTTGAACCATCGGCGCCGATGCATCGGTCGAGTCCTAATATTTTTCACTTTCAACTCTTAGCCTTTCTAAAACATCTCTGTCAAAGCTTCCTGTATTTGCCAGCATAAGTTGTTTTAAATAACTCATGCAGGTAGTTGTCAAATCCGAAGCTCTTGTTAAAATTGCAGACAATATTGCACTATTCAAATGTTTATAAGGTGACGAAATCGTACTTTGTGACAGTTTATATTTTTCGGATTGAAACGAGAACCTGTTCTGAGAATTTAAAGGTACATTAGAGAAATTGGTAGCATCTGATTGCAACCAAATACAAATGTGACGATCAGCAACAGACTGGGCTCAGCATATTCTGAGGAAATTGTTATTTTGTGTGCAAGTGCACACTAACTCTAAAATAAGTATACCATTGGCTTCATATTACTTATTATGATGGGGTGAAGTTTATTTTATAAAGTCATGGCATTGCATAATTTTATGTTTCAATCATTTTAAACTAAACAAACATGAATTGATATTCATTTAAAGGAAAATATGTGGTATCTTTTAAAAGAACTTGCTGGGATGATAAGCTTAACCATATACCCATTTTACCCCATTTTCAAAATATGAGATTAAAAATAGAAAAAAAATCTTTTTTTTCTTCCTTGTAAGTTGAAGCAGCAGCAAAAATGTCCAACTAAAGATAATATGACACTGTAATAAAAATTTCTCAAAAATCAGGAGCTGGAGATAGAAGTTTAAGCAGACAACATGTGGCTTGTATTTATCTACTTCAATTTAAAGTATTACTAGTGTTCCCCTTAGGCCGTTTTTGAAGGGCGCAGCGCCCTGCCCTTTTCCATATCGGCAGAATGCGGCCTGGCCTTCTTTTAGATCGCAAAATGCGCCCCGCCCTTTTCAAAAATAACTATGCGCCCTGTGTTTTTTAAAAAGATGCCTCAAGCATCGTTTGGACCCTCAGCGATATCGGGGCAATTTTATTTGTCCAGTGATCGTCTGCAAAACCACTCACGTGTTGCCATTGTCCCCAGAATATCACCCTGAAAACGGCTCCATGAATAAAAGGAGAGCAAACACCTAGGTAAAGAGGGGATGAGATTCTCGGAATTCTAACAGACTTATCAGTTGGAAACAAAAGATAGATTTCTTCCTTCTACTGAGGATGGTTTTGAAAGGGTGAGGGAAGGTGTTCGGTCGTCGGCGATGGCGGGGGGGGGGGGGGAAGATTATTGTTTGATTCCTCCTCCATCCTTGAGTTTCTGAGAATCAACAATGAGAGAGAGAGGGTAGTAGGTAGTCCTATATTTTTTTCATCTGTAGGACCATGGGGCGCCAGTTCCAGGAAAAGTAGAAGGGGTACTACTTCTCACACAAGAACAGATGCAGATGAACTAACTGCTCCATTTCTTGTCCGAAAAGTTCAAGTGCAAACGCAAATGGTTTTTAATTTGAAAATACACGGTTCTTCACGATGATGCTGGCCAAAAAAATATGAAGTTTACTGAAATATTTCAAGCTGTTCTTCTTTTTCTTTTTTCCTGCAAAACCGAACAGAAGCAGGGCCGTGGAAGCCCGGCCGGAGAGTCCTGAGTTCGAACCTCAATGGTCGAAGACCCACCATCGTCATTAAAGGGGACTAGGCAACGTTAAATATGCTCGTGGTCTCAATGTCCTCCAAGTGAAACGATACCTCTGGGGGTGCTAGCACCAGGTAGCTATTAGCTCTTGGTCTAGTTCTAAATTCTCATTAACTGTTTGATCCGGTGATGGTGCTGCCATCTATCGGTATAAAAAATAATGGAGGCAAGGCACTTAGTATGCAGTCCTTGACACAAATACAGTTGTAGTCAGTTGTAACTCGGAATCGAAATAGAACAGAAGCAGAGGGTTCGTATGCTCTTGATAATCATTGTAAAGGGCTTGGAAAAAGCGTTTATTTTGCAGTGATTGATAAAGTTTTGAAAGCTAACAGTGCTTGAATTCCTTAGAGTCTAAGGAATGCACAACCTGTGGCCCTGGGCCAAACGTGACCTGCGAAGGCGAATTACCCTGCGAAAGATTCTAAAAAAACATATAAATAAAAAGAAAAATTGAAAAAAAAGAAAGAAAGAAAAAACTAAGTTTGCGAAATTATCGTTTTAAAACTCATTTTCTGTTCTAGTTAACAATTTTAAGGTCCAATACAGGTCGTGTTTACCCCATTTATAACTATCCCTTCCCCGAAATCGCACTTGCAAAATCGGAAGATTAACGAAAATAAAGTAACAAAAATGGCACCTTCACTAAAATGAAAATTATTTTTGAAATAGAATGTTGAATTGAGCAGTAAACATCGTATGAATAGGCCATTTTCGTAGCGTTTCAGCCCTTTGTGTCCGTTTTTCGTTTGCACGTGGAAATTAGGCTTAGCTAATTTTGGCGCATTGCTAGTGATTGTGAAGCAATCTTTTCGCATCTGTTTCTGATTGGTGAACTTTCTAATTGTTTTCTAAGTAGTACACAGTACAAAGCCTACTGAACCAAAATACAAGGGTATTTTTTTTGTTATCTTGAATTTTTAGCCCTCCCCCCCCCCCTCCCCCCCAAAAAAAAGAACGTTTGAAATGGATACATATTGTTCTGTGGGAAATTTGCTAGAGAAATTTTCTGCTGCAAAATATTTATTCATTCCTTTTTGCTGAGTATTTGTATTATCTTTGAATACGATATGTAGACTAACAGATTATTTAAAAAAAACTTATTGACATAATTAAAAACATACTTTTGACATACTTGTGCTTTTTCCAACTAAAATGATCTTTCACTGTTTCTTTTTTTTTATATGGAAAAAAATATAATATTGCTTTAAAAAAAATCACAAAATTAAAACGCTGATGTATTAAAATTTCATAAAAATTATCAGTGAAATTAAAATCTTAATTAAGGTAGCTTAATCAGCTACCCAACCAGCTGGGGATTAACCCCAGCTGGTTGGGTAGCGCATACATCTGCAAATACATTTGTGTCAAGTCTAACACTAGGCATTCAAATAAAGCCTTTTTTGTTTTGCACCTTGCTACGACGGCATTTTTGAAGCACTGCACACAGTATTTTAATAATTATTCTGTTTGAAGTACAATATTTTAAAAAAAAGTTGAATTTACATCCATCATAATTTTGATGTCTACTAAAATACTTAATGGCATAATGCACATTACTCGGCAGTTTTTAGATATGAAGGGGGGATTCGTAATTAAATACTGTTCATCTTACATTGAAATTCAAAGGATTTTGAAATGCCTAGAAATTTTTATTCTTATAAGAAAAGTAGTCACAATTATGGCCTGAAAAGTGTTGAAACACACCAAAGCGAAAATTCAGCATTAGCTAAATGTTCGTACGGAGTTTGGAACATACTTAGTTAGCATTTGGGGAGGGGAGGGGGGGGGGTAATCTAACACTAAAGACAAGTGCATTTTCTGGAAGAAATGATATTCAATACGGAAGTTAATGGTAGCGATCAGGGGACGTACAGAAATTTTGGGGCCCGTCACAAATGACTTTTCCAGGTCCCCCTCCATGTTGTTTGCCTCTATATTTCACCTCTAGTTTAAAAAACATTGGACCTCCTTTGAAGATCAGGCTCAGGTCCACAGGTGTCCTTTCTCCCCCCTCCCCCAGCTGTGCACGCCCCTGAGGGGGGGATGTGCTCATGGTATAGAGGAATGGATGAAATTTTCGCAATGTGTTTTAAGATGCTATTTTTTTCTTTGGGTGGGGGGGGGGGGCGGGCTCAGTACTTTTTGAGAGGTGAGGCATTGGTCTTGGATAGGGGAAGACCATGTGCCCTTTTTATAATAAATAGTGCCCCTTTCAAAGACCAGCACTCTGCCCTTTTTTTTCCTGGTAAACACTAGTATTACCTCTCACTAAAAAATAATGTATTGAAAAAATATATTTTGTGAAATAGAATTCAGAACAGCCAAGTATAATGTCCCACTCAAAAAAATACAAATTTAATTTAAAATAATCTGTTTTAAAACCATATATTTTGAATACCCATTTTACCCCACCTGACCCTAAAGTCATTCAATATGATGGTATTTCCTAATATGTGAAATGCATGCCTTTGCAATTTGCTGAGAATGTTGGAACTAGTTGTCTAAGAGTTGATGATTTATGCCATGACCAGAAACATCAATCTAAATTTCAGCTGTAGAGATTGTAGATGCTTGTTTTACAATAAAAAAAATTTACAAGTTATAATAATTTATATTTTTTTGAATTCAAGTATAATAAATGCATATGATAAAGAATTAAAATCAGGTTGGAGAAGTGAACAATATGGGGTAGGGCACAATATGGAGCAAACTCGGATGAAGCCAGTGTAGGAAATAAGTGGTATTGCATCACAGTTTGCGATTCAAAACGTATAAAAGACGATGCAATATCATAAATTGCATTGAAAATTTTGGCATGCAAAAAGAAAAAAAAATATCTGAATATTTTTTTAAATGTGAATTACAAAACTAGATGTCAATGTATTGTACTTATGATGACTATTTTATTAATAAACAGGGTGCAAATTGTTTTAATTTCTTTAGTGATATGAATTTTAATTTTTGAAATTTTCATACCCTAAATATTGTAGAACCACAATTTCCACCAGTTCTTTTGTTGATGAAAGTTTGTAACTGAAGTCATTGTTCAATTTTTTTTTTTTAATTCCCACATTAAATGTTACTTCTTAAAACTTGTTTGCTTTTTTTTTTTTTTTTGACAATTTAATTTACTAAATCTCATAAAACTGCTCCTCAGTTTTACAGAACTGCTCCTCAATATAAGAATTTCAAGAACAGTTATACTTCTCAAACTGAAATACTTATTTTCAACTGTGGTGAAAATAAGTAGCAGAAGCTAGTGGTAGCAGAAATTTATAGTATCCCATAATAGGAGACACCCCATGTATTTATTTATTTATTTTCAGATTCCCGCAAAATTTAATTTATAGTTAAAATTTTTGTTTTAGCTTTAAAATTGATATGATTCCAATTCCAAAATCCTCAATTTTATGATTTGCCTAATTTTATTATTTTTTTCTTATAATCATGTAAATTTGTAGATGACAAAACCAAAAGGTCTCCCCTCAGAAATGTATTGTGAGTGTAAAGAAACTATTTTTTTTTTTTTTTTTTGCCCATTTTTTGAAACTTTCTAGTTTTTATAAATTTTAGTGAAATTCATGAGATTCTTCTAGGTTATCTTTAGGTAATCTTCTGATTAAATTGAAATACGCTAGCTGAAGTTACGCTTAAACTAGTATGTTGTGGCCATCACGAAACTTTCTTCTATATTTTTCTTTTTTTTCTGATCCCTCCCCATGCTTGACGAGGAAGCAATATTCCCAACAAAAACAAAATTACACATGCAAAAACTTGACGACCATCCCAATGTCTGAATTATTGCAAAAGCAAAGCAAAGAGCGAAAATTGAAAGTTATTTTAAAAGCCTTGCTTGAATTAATTACAAATATTTTATTTGTTAACAAACATAAGATGGCAACAGTTAAAAATTTTAAATCATTGAGATAATATTTCCAAACCTTTCTATACAATTAAAATCACGAGAAATACGCAGACCATAATCTATTACGATTTATTTTTCTTATTGTTGCATTAATAAAGCTATTTTTATTCGCAAAAAAAAAAAAAAAAATCAACACCTCTTGGAGCGTTTGGCGTCAAAATTGAACCAAAGCCTGTTTACATATGGATTCACATATATTCCAAATTTCAACCAGAACGTAGCATTACTTCTTGAGATAGGGCACTCACAATGGAAAAAAAGAACGGGCGATTGCGCTACCCCCCTTTTTAGCTGTTGACACCAAAATAAAATCAGCTCTTATACCCACTAAGAGCTACTTGCCGCTAAATTTTTCTTTCATTCCGTTCATTATTTCTTAAGATACAGCAGTCACAATTGACGACAAAAAACGTTCTATAACTCAACTCCCGTTTGAGCTATTGACACCAAAATTGAATCAGCACCTGATCCTGTTAGGGGCAACATGTGGACCAAATTTAGTTTGATTCCACCAGTTACTTCCTGAGGAATAGCAAGAACGCGTAACTCAAAAAACGTCCCATTGCTCCACCCCCCTTGGAGGAATTCACGCCAAAAACCAATGGGCACAAGCTCACATAGGGGCACATATGTGTACCAAATTTCGTTCGATTTAATGCGGTAGTTTTTGCTGTAGAGCGGCCACAAAAAACTGGTCACACACAGACGTGACATACACACACACACATACACACAGACAGACAGACATTTTCCAAAAATAGTCGAAACGGACTCAGCACACCTCAAAACGTTCAAATCTGTCAAAATTCGAAAATTTGCACGAATCCAATACTTTCTTCTATATATTAGATATAGAAGAAAGTAAAAAAATCAGAACATTTACTCCAAAATAAGGAGCTGCCATAATATTCTAGCTAATTTTTGTAAGTCACAAACTCTTGTTTTCTAAATCCTTTCATCCAAGTCTTACGATATTTTACCAATCTCATTATGGCCCTTCTTGTTTGTCGTTATTAACTTTAATTGAAATTAGATTGTAAAATTGCATGCTAGTGTGAGTTGTTTACAGTAATCCAGTCTTAGTGCAGGAGAAAAAAAATCAGGTGGGTGTAAAAGAGTAGCAAACATGAACCTTATCATTGAAATGAGTTTTGGTACGTTCTGTCTGCAATGCCATTATGATCAAATGAGGCAGTGAGAAAGAAAGGCATGTAAGTGCCAAAATTAAAAATTTGGAGATAACCCGTACAAATGGTAGCCGAACCTCTCCTCTGTCTTGGGGCTAGAGATAGTACCAGTATCTCTGGTAGTTGCTGCTGTACAGCATGATTTTGAAAATTATTTCAATGAAAGCCTAACTAGGACCTTATCTTTAAACATGTTTTACTCAAAATATTCCCCCCCCCCCCCTCTCTACTTCTCACTGCCTCAAATGAGTTATTTTTTTCATTCTTCAAAAATTGTTTGCCATAAGTTTTTTTTTTTTTTTAAATTTTTATTTTAAGTGTAGTCTGATCAGTGAATGAACGCACCCCAGTATATAAACGTTCATATATATTTTTTTTAATAAAAAGAAGGTTTTGAATAATGTTTGTAAATCGAAAACAGTACATTCCTGCTGATACAATTCCTAACAGAAAACAGTTTCATTTTCTTATGTTGTTCTCTCATTAAGTGTGTCCAGCATTTGTTGCATTATTGCACTTTTTTTCTAATTACCCCCACCCCCCTTTCCTCCCCAAAGGAAAACTTGAATTAGAACTATACCATGAAAGTGCTTCCAGTTCTTTAAAAAACAATTGCACTAGTCAAAATAATTATAATGATAATGCTATGAACCAAATACTGCTTTTGACAATATAAGGAATATCAGTACATGAAATTTGTCCTAAGTGTTCTTTCACTGGTCAGACTTCCCCACTGCCAATTGTTGTTTTTGGAAATTAGTTTTCTTTCATATAATTCCTGTAATATTTGAGTTAACATAATTTTAATCTGATAGGCCTTAGTGCTGCATTTCCCCAAGGCCTTTCTTGGAGTCCAGCTGGGAATCTACAGTTGGCTAACAACCAGCCAATAATCATTCAACAGCGTCAACAGTCAACAGATATGTTTATCCAGTCTCCCTCTCAATCTGCTATGCAAATCCCTGTTGCTACAGCTACTGCTCCCATTCCCCCAACAACGTATGCACCCACACCTTTAGCTCCCAGCAAACCTAAACAAGTATGGATGACAATATATTTCTTATGCTTTGAAGAGTTTCATCTCTTTTCTTCTTGAATTTGGATTAGTAAAAATGTTTGTTGGAAACCATAAATGTTATTTAAGAGAAAAACTAGGATATAAGATATTTATCAAGAAGTTGCTGTGTTTAATGATAATGTTGGGATATAAATAGCGAGTAGCTGTTCAATTTTGTTTTCCAAAAAAGCATTTAATTGCGGTTTGGTGCTGTATATACAGTGAAGCACCATTTATACATTTCTCTTTTATACGTTTTTATCAATTATACATTTTTAACATTGGTCCTTGTAGAGTCGAATACACATTAATCTATACCTATCATACGTTTTTTTCATTTGTACGCTTTTTTCGTACAGTCTCTTCAAAAACGTATAAACAGTGCTTCACTGTATTTTTATTTTTGTACATTTTTTCTTCACAAAAATGCAGCTGATGGATATATTTCCAAAACTGCTTACAATAAAAGAAATATTACGACATTAAGTTGCACAAATTTTCAGAGAAACGGCGTACCTGTATTACAAGAGTTATCTCAATGCAAATGCAATTTCTCTGCAAATATACACGGTAATGTTGTAATATTTTCTTATAGTTTTCTGTCGTAAGATATCTTTATTTCATATAACATATCATAACGTGTTTCTTTATTACTTATAACACACAGCTATGTTTAATATTATTTTATCATAAAGTGAAAACCACATTATCAATTAACTGATTCATAACCTGGAATGCTTTCATCATACTTTTTTGATATAGTCACTCCTGTCCTGTGTGTGCAAACATGAGGCAGAAAATTTCTTAAAGCATCTGTGATTGTTGCCATCAGAACAAAGCTTCTATAAATGTTTCTTCTGTTTTACAAGTAAACAAATTTGAGCAAAAAATTCTAAATTTTATATTTGGTTCTAATGGCATGAAGTCCTAATGTGAGGATTTATTATTTTTTGGAAGAGGGAGAGAGAGCAATATTAAGTGATTATTTAAACCCTTTGTGTATTCCTTAACTTTGAAGTTTTGCATTCTTTGCCAGGTTCTTTCTGCATGACTCTATCTAAATATTTAGTAGTCATTTACTTTGCTGATTCTTTTGCTGATGGGGGGAAGGAATGAATTTCAAGTCATTTGTTGGTTCAAAATGCTCCATGTGACCATCCTTTCATCATACTTGTTTGTTAATGATCTTACTTTCATTAGGTCCAGTTCACCGAGTTTTAAAATCTTTCTAAAAGTGCTTACATTTTTAAAATAAACTTAATGGATATAATAAAAAAAAATCCTAGTAGACAGTTAATTGTTTACATTCCCTTTATGTTCTTAATCAATCTTAATCACTGTTCTTAATAAATCTTTTAATGCAAATTAATACACCATCATACCATTTCAGTGGTAGTAAAACCTTGTTTTGTAAGTTTTGAATAAACTTGATAAATTTTATACTGTGAATGTGTTAAAGTAGTTTCATAATTGAAATTTTTAGGTTCGTTTTGCGACACAAACTGTTGCAGTAGCCACGCAAACCATAGTCACAACTGCTGCTACTATGAACTCAAACACTAATCCTCTTCGGGCTCAAGTATGTAAATTTTCTGTCTATCAATTTTGCTCATTTTTGGATTGTTATTTCTAAGCTAGATGTGAAATTTTTCACTTGCAATTTTCAAAATACTAAAGTTGTAAAATTTTATTCCAATTAGTATTTATTTCCTTGTTTGTTTACAACTGTTCACATATTCCATATTTAGTCATTTAGTCCATCCCCATCAATAATATACTGTTAGAAAATGATCTAAAACAGTTTGAGGGGTGTTTGAAAATATCTAAAATAATGGGGTATATCAATAAAAAATTTGTATACATACTAGAGTCCCCAATGCGAAATTTCAACTTATGCGAGGGATCTTAGAGCCTGTCCTTTGCTTAAGTTGAGACTCAACTGTAATGAGTTTGGTCTCATAGTTTTAAAGATGAATGTGAAGAAAAAGAGAGTGATCAAAATATTGAAACTTCAGTTGTTGAAACTGACTTTAAGATTGCTGTGAACCTGTAATCCCCCCCCCCCTCTATTATAGTTCTGTTTTGAGAAAAATATTATCCCCTATGGTAAAGCTGAAAGTTCAAATTTGTAGTTAGTTGCCTGTGTATGGTAGAAATTTTCAATTTTCAGATTAGAAAGCTACTTTATCTGGAACTTTCTTAAAATAAAAACTTTGGCATATGAGTTGATGTTATACGTGTAAATATTTATTAAGTGGAATAATAGTACAGTCTAGCCTACTTAATGGAATAGCCAATTTACCATGAAAAATAATTCTAATAAGCAGCCCGTATATTCCATTATACGGGATCAAAATAACGAATTACTACAGTTTGGTGCTTAGAAAATGTATTACATTAAGCGGGATATGCTTTTAATGGATATTCTAAAAAGCAGGCTTGACTGTACTTAAACCATCAACTAATTTTAATAATTTGAAATGTGCATATTGTTTTCTTATCCATTGGCGATATGGAATAAATACCATGTCAGAACTTGAGGTTGTTTAAACATCAAGTACAAAATGCTATGAAAAGGAAACAACTACTGAAAAAAACATCAATGAAGAAATAATCTGTGGCTGCTAAGGTTTTTAAAAAAGTGACTGCTCCAATGCTTTAGTTAGTCTCTAAAATAGAACCTTAACTCTCTTGGTGGCAAGGAATTATTTTCAGGTCTAGCTTGTAGGATATACAAAACACAATGTCAATGAAAGACAAAGTTAAGAGCATAGTGTTGTTATTGCTTGACTATTACAATATAAATCACCTAAAGATGTGCACAGAATAGTTTTTCAGTATCTAGTCTGTTTAAAAATCCATATTTCTTAATTATTACATTGCAATTATGCTGTGTTCTATTGCTAATGCTGAAATCCATTTTTTCTAATCAACTTAAACAAATGTAATGTTTTTCTGAGGAGCAGTCATTTAACCACCATGTGTAGAAATAGGAATACATACATAATGTACAGTAAACTCCCCATTATCCGCGGAATGGGTAGGCAGAAGTGCCACGGATAATAAAAATTGCAAATAAACTGCAAAGTGCTAAAATGAGGTACAAATAAGGTTAAAATTGCCCTTCCTCAAAAACTTAGCTGTATTGATGCAAAATACTTTCTCCAAACAGTGAAAATATATACAGCACTAAAAATGTTTTGCATTTTTTAAACAACAGAACTTAACATCAATAAAAAAAAAGTATGTCCAATGAACAAAGCACAAAAAATGAATAAACTATTAAAACAAAAACATCTGAGTTTAAATTTACAATTTTTCGACAAAAAAAAAGCCATTGGTATTTGCTTTTTGCTGTGAAAATACATGTCCCTGATTGTTAATTGACTCACGGATAATCTACTCCGCAGATAATCCGCTCACAGATAACTGTGAGTTTACTGTATTTTATGGTTTAGGGTTAAGCTTATGAGTTTTTAAATCAATGTTTTTATTATTGGATTAAAACCGAAAATAGATTTATTGCCAAAAGTAGAATTTCTCATCATTACTTAGGTAATTCACTTAAATAAAGTGCCACTGTCAAACTTAAAGCTGAGCTGGTTGTGGTTAGGATTTGACCGATGGTATTTTTCGCCGATTGGCCGATTGTTTTTCTCCAAATGGCAAAAAAAAGGAATCAAATGGAAATAAATTGCTAAGATTGTCAGGGATTTGAAGGATCATTTATTCATTTCAAATTACTTTCTTTCTACGAAAGGGAATTGTAATCGCAAAAAGAAAAATCAGATTTTGTCCTAAAATTCTATTTTAAGATCACCCAATTTGAAGTTCACAAGTTTTTTCGGTACATCTGTACATGCACATGTACCTAAGAACATATAGATGACCGAAATTTCCCTTTTGAGCACCTCTTCAGTTAATTATCGCAAGTTCTCTTGTAATGTCTTCATGCGCATAAACTTGCATCACTCAAAAAGGTTATGAAATTGTAAGTTGAAAACTCATAGGTACGTAGTATGATCTAAAAGTTCGACAACAAGCTGTATAAAACCTTACCCTGAATAGTTCATATTACCGAAGAACATCTATCTACAAAATAGTCACCTTGAGCGACTATGCCATTGTTCGTACATTTTAGAAGCACTCCTGGAAGCCATTTTTCGCAACTTCCTGTAAGTCCTCTTGCGCTGCTGCTTTAAATTCATCATGGGGAAGAAGGAGACTGCCATGTTAAAGATGCACGCTTTTTGATTGGTCAATACTCTGACAAACAACTGACATAACGTTTTGTGTGACTTTTACCTATTCACAGTAAAAAAACATTTGCGGGGATGCCGCTTTCTTCGTCAGCATCACAGGAGGTTGAGAAAAATGGCTTCCAGTAGTGTTTCAAAAAGTTTTACGAACATTGGCAGCAGTCATCAAATTAAACAAAAAGTGTAACAGATAAATTACAATATTAAATCATAATAGGAATATTTTTATATTTATTTAAAATTTATGAATAGAAATGTTTGCGTTTTTCATAAAAGCTATAACAGCGACATAACTTTTTTGCTGAAAAAAGAAACAGCCATGAAAAGAATGAGGTTCTTAAAACGCAGCTACAATAAACAAACTCAATACTTATACCAAGTTAATAATAACTTAATACATATAATACTTGATCTGATGTTTGCACACATATTATTGAACAGTGGTGTTGTTTCCTTCACTCGAAAGTACAACTTTTTGTCACTGAAATTGATAGAATAAGCAAAAAAAGATAACATGGAGCGAGAAAAAACATTCATTTTCCCAACGCTTAATTTTTAATTAACTTTTTAAAAGGTCCGATTTTGAAAATCAAGCGTGGTCTTAATGACATCGCCAATGATGTACTTTGGCGCATCTGTCTGACGCGTTCTGCGTTATGATAATCAAGAAGCGAATTAAATATTGTGCTCTACGCTTACCATCAACCATATTGTTGCCAGTAAATGGGAATAAAGAAGTGAATTAAATATTTTGCTTTGCGCTTTGGCATCATGGAATAGCATTTCATCACTTGTGAGGTCATCGGCAGAAGCTTAAACAATAAAAGCGCACCGATTAAAATAATTTTTTTTTAAATATTAAACTTAGTCAAATTATTTTTAAATGGTCAGATCCTATGTTTTTAAGCATGCTCTTTCAGAAAAAAATACTTTTAAAATTGCGGAAACGACCCCGTTTGATCTTTTATGAAGCACTATAAACAAGTTCAAATTAACTTTTTCAATTTAACAGTAATTTTCTGAAATTAAAAAAAATGCATAATAGGAAATTCTTGAAACTTTTCTATAACATATTCTTAAAAATATGATGTAAGCAAAAAGAACTTTTATTCATTGATTTTATAAAAATGATAAAAATAGTTACTTACAATAGAAAAAAAATCTATCGCAATAAATGATGGAAAAAAAAACATGGCGCATTATGAAATATAGATGAAAGAAGTATGAGAAATACAATGCAAAATAAATAATCGCTAAATATTTAAGAAATGCTTAACGAGGAGGGAAGAAGGGGGGGGGGGGATCACCCTCTCATTTTGGAGTAACTTTCAACATTAAACTTCGCCCTTATTTTTTCAGTACAGAACCGCTACCACCAAAGCCTCAGAAGAGTTTCTGAATCTACTTCAGCACTTTCGAAGAAAAAATTCTAAAGTCTCTTTGATTTCCGAATTATCTCGCCATCCAAAATGTCTTTACTCAATTTCTTACATTAATGCTCTAAATGCTTCCTAAACGATAAATAAAGCTTGGAAAAAAAAACTCTAATTTTATGAATGGTGTTAGTTTTAAAATCTTAGAAGTACAACTAGAGTTTAATTTCAGAATTAGAGGGAGGGGGGCACGCAAGTGTTCTCGGAAGTAAAGAAATAGAGTTCAAAATAATCATAAACATTTGGCAGAAAAACCCTTTTAAAACTTGCACCCCAGTTTGTTTTGACATGCAGTGGCAGATTTAAAATATTGCAAATGTTGCAATTGCGCGAGAGACCCCATAACTATAGGGGTCCCGTAGGCGTTACAAAAATGCTTATAATATTTCACAAGTTCCCAGGGCCGGATTTAGGGGAGGGCAGGCGGGGCAAAGGCCCTGGGGCCTCCACATGGCTCCCAAATGGTCCACTTTTCCCGCCAAAGTCCGTTTTTTAAGGTTAAGTCCGCTTTAGACCGCTTTTTAACATTTTGGTCCGATTAGTCCGCTTTTATATTGTTTTTACTTAAAAATCAGATTTTAAAAGTTTCCATTGTGTTCAAAGATACTGCACACCCAAACAAGCGGCCGCGGCCCCTTAACCTGACTTTCCCGTATTATTTTGCTTCAGATTGACGTCATTACTCCTTCAACCGCTGCAGCATGAAAATCCGTAAAAAAGAGGTTTGGGGGGGAAGAGTTATGACGTCGAATCGCGGAGCAGGGTGCTATCGATATTTCTCGGAATTGCTGCCTCGCGTTTGCAACAACGAATGAACTTTCCGATCTCGGATCTCGATAACTCGAATATTCATCTCAAAGTTTTCATTGGATCCCAAGCTCTTGAGACTGTTGTGTCGTGCGTTGACTGTAATAGTAACGCTGCTATGAACCACCTCTTTTGCAAATAAATTCGGAAGTAATCTCGTGGCGCATGCGCCATTTTTTTTTACAGGCGCATATGTTCGTAAATTTTATGCCCTTGAAAAGTTCCTGAAAAATATAGTTTTTTTCCCAAGTGCTTGAAAGCATTGAAAAAGTATGAAAAGTTTCTTTATTTCTTGATTCTTTCAAAAATCATTACAAGCAATCTACAGCATACTTTAGATTGCTTGTAATTCTTTAAAAAATATTTCATCAGTGCAATTTTCTGAACATAGGTTCGATATGCAGTATCGCGAAAAATTGCATCCGTGTTTGAGGTTTCAATCCTTTTGCATCTTGTAAATATTTTAATGTTTTTTACAATCGGAAGTTATTTTGACATGTACTACCTTAGATTAGCTTATTTTTCGTTTAATTTCAATAATTAACAAAGGAATTAGTTTGGAGACCATGACAACATTGAACTTACTCAAACTTTGCGGAAAACTGCTTCTCGCGTTTGAAATTTCAATCCTTTTGCATCTTGTAAATATTTTGATGTTTATGACAATGGGAAGTTATTTTGACATAAACTACTTTAGATTCGCTTATTTTTCGTTAAATTTTGATAATTAACGAAGGAATTAGTTTTGAAACCATCACAACATTGAACTTACTCGCACTTCGCGGAAAACTGATTCTCGCGTTTGAAATTTCAATCCTTTTGCATCTTGTAAATATTTTGATATTTATGACAATAGGAAGTTATTTTGACTTATACTACTTTAGATTAACTTATTTTTCACTTAATTTCAATAATTTACGAAGTAATTATTTTGGAAATCATTGCAATATTTAACTTACTTGGACTTTGCGGAAAATGGGTTTTAGTGTTTGAAATTTTAATCTTTTTGCATCATGAAAATATTAAAATATTTTGCCCAATCGAATGTTATTTTCCCAAATGCTACCTAAGATTAGCATGTTTTGTGTTTAATTTAGTAGAAAATAAAAACTTATTTTATGGAAAGTATGCCAAAATTGAACTTGGTTCGTGAAAATTTGCTTATCTGAACTATTAGTCGTTTTGCATCTAATAAATATTTTTATATTTTTGGCAATTTGAAGTTGTTTTGACATGCTGCATTAGATTAACTCGTTTTAATTTTTATTTAAATAACTAAAAAATTATTATTATTTTTTTAAATTCAAATTTCTAGTTTTGCAACCTTAACTTGCAAACTCAAGTTTAGTTATTATTAGCTTAGTTTCGGTTATTACTGTTTCTTATGGGGGGGGGGGAATATTAAATGTAAACAATTGAGTGCATAACATTTTAACTTAGTTTTTGTATTTAAAACAAAGTTGAAATATAAAATTTTATAAAGGTGAATTTTTGTACATTTTTTTCATTGTCATGATGCCTGCTAAAGAGGGGAATCAGTCCCCTCCCCCACCCGCATAAAAGTTCAAAGCACTCATAGTCTTGCAATCATGGAGTTTTTTTTTTAAATCTAAGTTGATCTGCTTCTCTTTGTGATTAAGCATTTCAGACATTTTCAGGAAAACTTTCAATACAGTAAATCTTTTATTAAAGTCTCTTGTAGAAAAGCAGTTTGTTTTCGTGTACTTTTTATATAACTTTCTTTTATTCATATGTTAGCATTAAATGAAATCTGCATGTAATATTGATAGTGCGAATTTAGGGTAGTACCTTGAAAAACATTTTTTTACAATTAAAGTGCTTAATTTTTTTTTTCTCCTTAAAGGGTATGAACCGTGTGATAAAGAGATTAAATTTAAAATTCGAATATAAAATAATTTTATTATAAACTCAGTTGTAGCTTTGTTGAAAATCAAAACAATATTTTTAGGTTTCAGTGTGAGTCATGAGGAAGTGCAAATTTCTCAGCAAATAGTTAGATGAAACTGATGAAGATGGGAACAAAATTAGAGACTGGGGAAAACAAGAGAATAAAGTTTTTTTTTTTTTTGGTGTATGATAACGTTATATTAAGAAGCATTAAAAGACAGAAAAACATAAAAATAATTTTAAACTAAATAAAGATGAAGTGCAACTTCACCTATCCTTCAGTGAGACGTCAAAATGTATCATTATGCCTATTTAGTTCTAAAGAAGCTGCCTTAAGTGCTGAACTAAGTGCCCCCCCCCCCGCCCCCTCAATGTTATGCACTTTTATCAATGGATAAAAAAAGAAATCAGTTTCACTGGTGATAAAAGAATTGTATCTCGTTATTATAGTTAATTAACGAATTATCTTCACAAATTTAGCAGCTGGCAATCTTTTGGTGCTTCATGGGTTTAACTATTAGTGGTCCTCCCAAGGTCCTCTTTTTGATCCTAACTGGTCCTCTTTAGTCCCCTTTTTCATTGAAAATGGTCCTCTTTTACCCTTTTCTGAAGCTAAAATGTGTTATGAGCCCTGCCTCCACAACAAAGGGGCCCCCCACAATAAAATTTTTACAAAATATCCTAACTTTCACGGGTTGAAAATATCAGATATATTCGGATATATATCAAAGCATCGGATATTTTCGAAAATATGATGATCTTTTCGAACCCTGATTAGGGGCCTCCACTCCTTCGGTGCCCCGGGGCCTCCACACTTCCAAATCCGGCCCTGCAAGTTCCGTGATAGAGAAAGAGGGCCCCAAAATGAATTTTGACGGGCCTTAACCTAGTACGGGTTAGGGACTAGGTTTAGGCCCCTAGGACGGGCCTTAAACTAGTAGTCAACCAAAGCAATACAGAAAAAACTGCATTACTGTGATTCATATTACAAATATCGAAAAATTAAAAATTGCGGTCGGTTCAACTGAAATCTAACAAAATGTCACAAAAACCGGTTTTGCCATCACATATTTGTTTCCAAGTTGTTCTCCAATTCAGCAATATATTACCAAATGATCGCCAGTCTAAGACGCCATATTAATTCTGCATTGAAATAAGTAGTTAATAGCCCAAAAAAAAAAAGAAGAGCAAATAGGCCTTTTAGAACACCCGATTGAAAACAAAAAAGGAAGTGCACAACTGGAGCATACGCAGACCCCACATTTGAAATTTTAACCTTTTACAGCTTATCATTTTTGAATCATTACTTATGAGAGATACATACGTACATCCAGCCGCAAAAAACAACACAATAATTAACTTGTTTGTACCTGAATGCAGTATTAAAAATTCTTTCAGGGGTTACTAAAATAGAAATTCATACTGAAATTTAAGTGAAAAATTTTGTACGAAAACAATAACTCCTTTTACTTTGTATTACAAAGTTAACAGCAAATGTCCTTTCTTTTTCGAAAACATCGGCCAATTCCATCGGCTTTTCCATGTTTCTTCAGGCTGATGTTTCCTGCAAGTTACCATCGGCCGCCGATGCTGATGGCTAAATTTTTGTACCGTCATCGCTGATGCTTGGGAATGAATTCGGCAAATGTAACAGTATCACCAGAAAACCCTGTCAAATCCACCTAACAGCAAGGACAGCTGTACAGAATGCCTTCTTGCAGTGGCGGCAATTCTGGGAAGGGGGGGGGGGGCAAGGGGGCGACAGCTCCTGCACTTTTTCCATCATCAAATATTTCCCCAACATTAAGATTTTAATTTCAAACCATTCTGGGTCAGATTACCTGAACGTCATCAAATGTTCTCTAAAATTTCAGTTTTAAAACTGAAAAATTTTTCTTGAGAAAATCTCCGAGCACGCTCCTTCCTTTAAATTTAAACATGACCTAAATTTTCATTATAAAGACTCCAGTTTCAAGGGAAAAAAATCAAGAAAAGAATTCCCCTACATGGCGTAAAACTGCGTTTTTAAGGCTACAATTTAGAAAGAAAAATCCGGAGATTTTTTCTGAACTCCTCAAAGGAAGTTTAAAACTGAGTTGTTAGGATTTCATCAGTTAAAAAAAAAAAAAAACACTAGGAGAACCTGCGAACCTTTTTGTTCCTCCTTAAGTCAAAAGAAGAGAAGTCTGAAATCAAGTTTCAAAAGACATTTAAAAAACGCTTTAAACTTTGCAAAGCTTCTGGGAGCGAATCCCAAACTCCTTGCTCTAAGTTTGCTAAAGATGGCTTTAATTTGCGTCTTTAAAACATCAGTTTAAGATTTTTTTCTGTGAAAAGCCTTCCTTACCCTTACATTACCAGAGACAGTTCAAATTTCTTCATTTTTATTATTATTAGTAGTAATTAGATTTTATTTTTTATTTTTTTTAAATTAAGGGACAACCCTGGAAACTCCTTTTTGTTCTCCAAGCGTTGACAAAACTCTACAAACTAGTATGTTGTGGCCATCACGAAACTTTCTTCTATATTTTTCTTTTTTTTTTCTGATCCCTCCCCATGCTTGACGAGGAAGCAATATTGCCAACAAAAACAAAATGACACATGCAAAAACTTGACTACCATCCCAATGTCTGAATTATTGCAAAAGCAAAGCAAAGAGCGAAAATTGAAAGTTATTTTAAAAGCCTTGCTTGAATTAATTACAAATATTTTATTTGTTAACAAACATAAGATGGCAACAGTTAAAAATTTTAAATCATTGAGATAATATTTCCGATCATTTCCATTCAATTAAAATCACGAGACATACACAGACGACAATCTATTACGATTTATCTTTCTTATTGTTGCATTAATAAAGCTATTTTTATTCAAAAAAAAATAAAAAAATCAACACCTCTTGGAGCGATTGGCGTCAAAATTGAACCAAAGCCTGTTTACATATGGATTCACATATGTTCCAAATTTCAACCAGAACGTAGCATTACTTCTTGAGATAGGGCACTCACAATGGAAAAAAAGAACGGGCGATTGCGCTATCCACTTTTTAGCTGTTGACACCAAAATAAAATCAGATCTTATACCCACTAAGGACTACTTGCCGATAAATTTTTCTTTCATTCTGTTCATTATTTCTTGAGATACAGCAGTCACAATTGACGACAAAAAACGTTCTATAGCTCAACCCCCGTTTGAGTTATTGACACCAAAATTGAATCAGCACCTGTTCCTGTTAATGGCAACATATGGACCAAATTTTGTCTGATTCCGCCAGTTACTTCCTGAGGAATAGCAAGCACGCGTAACTCAAAAAACGTCCCATTACTCCACCCCCCTTGGAGGAATTCGCGCCAAAAACCAATGGGCGCAAGTTCACATAGGGGCACATATGTGTACCAAATTTCGTTCGATTTCATGCGGTAGTTTTTGCTGTAGAGCGGCCACAAAAAACTGGTCACACACAGACGTGACACACACACACAGACAGACAGACATTTTCCAAAAATAGTCGAAATGGACTCAGCACACCTCAAAACGTTCGAATCCGTCAAAATTCGAAATTCGAAAATTTGCACGAATCCAATACTTTCTTCTATGTATTAGATATAGAAGAAAGTAAAAACAGCGTTTTTGAAACTACTATTCCAAAACATTTACACAAGAAAACATCAGAAGCCCCCTCCCCTCCCCCCACAGTCCCTCAAGATAGCCTAAAATAGTCTTCAACTTCCTAAAAAAATTTACCACCACACTTTTAAGCCCCACTCGCCACCTCCTCCTCCTTGGCATTATGAGCTTGATAACAGACATACTAGGCTATAGAGCTGTCTCATGACCTTGCAACTGCATCTAGAAAAATATTAGAGAAACAGAAGTCAGGATGTTATTGGGCCATTCCACCGTCACATGCGCGACAAAAATACGTCACATGCGGGACAAAAATACGTCACATGCGGGACAAAAATACGTCACATGCAGGACAAAAATACGCTTAAATTTCATTAACATTTCCTCATATCTCTTAATATTTTAATGAAACAGGGGTAAGCAATTTTTTTAATCTTTACATTTGATGCAAAGATACTCCTGACACAATCATATTTTCATTAAACAATTTTGTTATTTAAAATAAAATTTATTTACATGCGTTACGTGCGGGACATCCAAAGTCAACCTCTGGTAACTTGCTAATGAATTAGCTAATATTTTTGCTCTGTTAATATAACAATGACGAAACATTGTTGGTTTTGAAAGCTATAGTTCAATGTAAAGGAAACATGTCTCATTAGTTTAGAAATAATTATTAAAACCATCGAAGAAAAATATTTGTATGCCGTTCCATTGAAATTGGTCATTTTGTCCTGCACGTGACTGTTCCTATATTTCATAAAAAAGAAATAATTTTTGGAGAAAGTTTTTGCTTAAGAAATCACACATGCGTTTGTGATTTCTTAAGCAACAAAATTTTGTTCATCATCCTTTTAAATTATTATTTTTTATGAAATATATGAAGCGTCACTTGCGAAACAAAATTATCGTTTTTCGTGGAATGGCCCTATTTCATTTTTAAGCATCTCCCCATTGAGGAAGAGTGCTTCAGGCAGGGTTGGCCAGATTGGACCCAAGGTTTTTTTTGTTTTTTTTTTTTTTGAAAAAACCCATAATTTTGCCTACTTTTGGATTTTTAAAAATTTTTTAGAAGTTTTAAATAAAATTAATTTAACTACTTTCACAACTTAAACTAATTATTTATTTGATCTTCACTACAAATAACAAACATAAAAAAAAAATGCATTTCGAACTTTTATAGCCTTTATAAATGCATTTACTTTACTTTTAGTCAAACTTAACTAAATTGAAAATTTTTTTACAAAGATTTCGCATAAACATATTTTGCTTTTTACTATAACTGATCAAAAAATAATTACTTTACTAAGTCTTGCCAGGTCTAATTTTCTCAAGGTTTTTAGATTTAATAGTTATAAACTACAGTTGCTAAAAAGCATTCATGTGAATTATTTTCTGAAAACAAACACGTCAGAAATGTCGAATAAACGAGATATTTTTTTGAAAAAATTAACAGGATTTACAAACAGTCTGACAGAAAAAAAGAATAGGATGAACAGCGTTTTTATTATCTTACATAAATGTTTTAATATTTCTTACTCTATACAAAGAAATAGAAAAACAAGTAACGTAAAATGCGAAAAAAAAAAAAAAAAGAAACTAAAAAGAGCAAGAGTTTATCACTTGGCCAGAACTGTTTCTAATCATAGAAATTACAAAATCTGAAACTTCATCATTCTTGGGTCTCATCATTCATACTTTTCTTCGGAAAATGTTGCTACTAAATGCTACAAAGCTTACAAGAATCCAAACATGGCTTCTTGTAATTAAGAATTAATGCATTTGGTGGTAAGTATTTTCCATAGCCTTATCAACTGGTTGGAGATAAGACAATAGTTTGCCATAGACACCTGAGTTATATGATTTTGATAGATAGTTTTTTCACTGCCTTAAAAAAGGTAACCACATAGTATGTCATAATTTACTTTGAAGTGTCTATCTAAAAATGTTTTTAAACCTGACTAGTTAACTTATTCAGTTTTGTTTTCCGTTCATTGTTTATTTTATTATCTACTTGCACTAAGCCAAAAAAGTAATATTTTATATTTTTATTAGGTGAGACCCAAAGGCAGATATTCAGCTGCATCATCTCCTATTGCTCCTTCCACAAATGCCCCTCGTATGGCCACTACTCAAACACAGACTAACCAATCACATTCACAACCTCCTGCTCAACTTCCATCGAATGCTCAACAAAAGTCAGATGCTGGCAATCAGACTCACACCAGCCAAGTGAAGCCTGTCACGACCCCTGAATCTAAATCCATTTCTACACAAAGCAAATCTGTTGGAGCGGAAACTAAGCAGCATCTCTCTCCACAGCCACCTCTCAAATCACAAGCGATGATTGCTCCATCCACAAAAGCTCAGAACACTGTTTCACCAACGATCAGTACCTCACTACCTCCTGTTACGTCATGTGATGTAACGACTACCACCACATCTACGGTCTCTTCTACGGTTACGCCTACAAATACCGTTCTACCTTCCATGCCTATCATCACGACGTTTGCGGCGGTTGCTCCTACACCTTCAGCACCAATTACGTCAGTCACAGTTACAGATAATTTGACTGTAACACCTAAAATGAGTGCAGCTGTCTCGTCACAGGAGCTAGAAGAATCTGTTGACGATCCTCCTGAGTCTGAACCTCCTGTGGAAATGGAATGTGAAACTCTAAAACCACAGCCAATTTTAAAACCAAATCTGTCTCCTGTTAAAGAAAAGCAACCGCAAAAAGCCATAGTGAAACCTCAAATACTAACTCATGTTATTGATGGATTTGTAATTCAAGAAGGTCCTGAGCCATTTCCAGTTAGTAACTTATTGATATTTCTCTCTTGATTTTTTTTTTTAATCATGAGAATATCATTGGTAATTCTTTTCTTATTCATATCAATTTCCTTTTATCACCTGATATTCATAATCCCTATCAAAAGTTTTGCACTTGTCCCAAGAGATGACTAGTTTTTTGTACAGGTTGCAAAGAACTCTTTGTCTTGGTGTCGGAGTTAATTTCCCTCAAATTTCTTGACTTGTTTGTTATCCCGGAACTTCCCTTGTAATACCTACTTCAGTGAACCAAAAAAATGGAAATCAGAGGGTGCTAAAGGAGGCTATAAGAAGGATGAGGCAGTACCCCTCAGCCTATTTTACCAATGGTTTCATAGATTGATTGAACAGCCTGATGACCTGCATTGTCTTGCTGGAGAATCACATCTCTTCTCTGAGATCCAATGCGTTTCAATCTTACAGAAAGTTGTTCAACCAATGTGGAATTTTCAAGAGGACTCAACATTGTTTAGTTCAATTTTGAAGTTATAAACAGTATTGTTGAACAATTTGCTCATCCAGTGATGCCAACTTAAGATTCCAATTGTATCAAACTTGTGCTACACTAATTATCTCTTCAATTATTCAATGATCCTTGATCATTGAAGTTACTATATGTTTAAGATAACTAACCAAATATTTCAGGAACACTGTTCCCTAGAAAATCCCCCCCCCCTCCTTCCCCAACTATAGAACTGTATATGTGTCCTCTAATTTTAATTCATATTTTGTCTTTATGATCAGTAGCAACATCTTTTAAACTTTTTAACTGCAACTCAAGACAATTTTTATTTTTAGGTAAGTCGGTCTGCATTATTAGACTCCTCTTATAGGGTGATGGCACCAGAAAAACCAAAAAAGATTGAAGATTCTCCAACAGGTATTGCTTAATTCTTACATAGTTTATTTGAAATTCTACTATCAAATCAAAAAAAGTATATTTTAAGACTAAAGTTTATTTCGACCAAAAAGAATTTTGGCAAATGACATTGGATGTAAAAGTGATTCAAACTGTTCACTAAATTACAAGAATGTAACATGTATGAATAACAGAATGTTGCCAAAATTTTAAATCTAACAAAAACAACTATATTGTTTCTCGTAATAAACGAAAAATTAAGCAACTCATGAACAGTAATTCTCTGAAAGTAAATACATGGTCCCGCTGACAGTCAGTAAGAAAAGGAAAATAAATCTGATGAGGACTTCGGTTTGAATTCTTTTTGTGGGTCAAAGAAACAAAATTTTTAGTGGAAAACTATCAAGCTGTTATAATGTTGGTGTGCTTCATTTCCAATAAAATAAATGAGTTGGTTAGATAAAAAAGTTTATTTATGGAAAAAGCCAAGAATTCAATAGTTTAGGAAAAAAAAACAAAGAATATTCTTAATTTGAGAGAAGGTGACATCTTTCTAAGCAAAAAGAGAATATCTTCCTCGCTGGCATTTCCTGAAACGGGATAACATTAAGTACCTCAAATACTGCGAATTACAGCTGCATTGGTTAGAAATGTATTTTCATCTTTAATTATAGAAAAGAACAAAAAGCTATGTTTAACTGGAGAAAAACCTTGATGAACATATTGATTTTTGAAAGTAAATATTTAGCATGTTCATTTTCTGTGTGCATAGTTGTTTTAACATATATTTATCTCCTTAAGAGCAAAATGCAAAAAAAGGAAAGACAATCTTATATTTATACAGATTTGACTTTTTTTTTTACACAAATAAAAAACATATTTGTGTGCATGTTTTTAAAAAATTTCTGCATATTTAAGGTATTCAAGTGCATGCATATTTTAGTGATTTTTTTAGTGCATGTGATTCGGACTCTAGCCATTAGTTAAGATTAAAACTGAATCTTTGATATTCTTCTGAACTCTGATTTTTGTAATTACCTTCTCTTAATAAAATCTTTGCATTTTGTTCATATGCATAACCAGCCAGAGATAAATGTTAATTATGCAGTCTGTGTTATGTGCATTCTGCAATACTTTGAGTGCAAAGAGTAAATTAATCTGAAATAGCTTTTTATTGTGTAATTATATTCCTCTTTCTTCACTGTTTTAACTTTGCATTCAAAAATTCAGAATTTTATATCAGTTATTTTTTTTATTTTTATGACATAAAAAGTATCACCATTTGATCACTTTTATCGATAATTGTATAACTCTTACAATATAAATATATTTATAATGTAATGAAGTAAAACAATCTTTTCTAGTGATTTAGGTACACTTATGCATCAAAGTAATTGATAAACTCAGTTGATTTATTACTGTACAATTATATCTGAAAGTGTAGACATTATTTTAAATATTTTGTATTCTTGCTTTTATTGTGATTCATTTTATTTTCTAGATGCTTGAAATTTTTGCACTGATCTTTTATTGTAGAGTACTGAAAACTTATGCCCCCAATGTTTTAAAGTTATTTATACATAATGTTTTAGGGCAGAATATATGTAATTAAAATAACCCTTCAAAAATAATTAGTAACATGAGTAGTAAGTTAGTTCTTTTTTCTCGTAATTTTCACTAGTCATAAATTTTGTAATTAGTGTTTGTCTGGAAAGCATTTTCAGGGCAAATCTTCATAAGTCATTTATTTAAAATCTACCTCAAAGCCAAACTAACATAAGTCACATTATCACTTGCAGGGGAGCTTAAAAACATTTGTTTGGTGCATACAAAGGTTAGGACTCATGCTCTTATAACAATGGTAAAAATTTATAAAGGACATTTTAAAAATAGAACTAGTTTTTTATGACTCAATGCAGAATCAGATTATGCATACAATGCAGTGAAAACCTTAAAAAAATGCACCTTTTGTACTTATATTAGTTTGGCCCTGAGGTATAGAAATGTGCTTTTATTTATCTTTTACTGTATTTCTATTTTTAAAAAAAATTAACATCTAATAATGAAATAGAATTACTGTATTAATGAGGTAGTTTGACTTAATATGATTTATGCTTTCAAACTTACCTTATAACATTTGTTTTTCTTTCTTTTTCTTATAAATGCAGCTGCCTCACCTGAAAAGAAGAGAAACACCGTACACAGACCTCGAGGTAATGTGGAATTGGCAAAGTGTGAATTTTGTGGGAAAATGGGTCCAAAATACAAATTTAAACGTTCAAAACGTTTTTGCTCTACTTCCTGTGCTAAAAGATACAATGTGTGCTATTCCAAAGGTGTGGGACTGCTGCCTTCGTCAAACCAAGAAAATGTGGCAGCAGGTAAAATGCTTATTTTACCTATAAGCATAATGTCTAGAGATCATTAAAAATATGTTTGTGTTTTAACAAGCATAGTTTTAATGATTGCTAAGTGTTTAGGTTGGAAATTCACCCCAATTATATCCAAGTTTTTCATCAAATCAATCATTGAAAGCTTTTTATTTTGGGCCTTCCCCTTCTCATTTTCTTTTTATATATTCGTCAGAGGCTTTTTCTTTATTAATAATTTATTTATTGTTAGTTATGGAGTCTGAGCTCAATATCTGAAATGGGGAGAGAAATGCACAAACAGTTCATAAAATGTCAATTTGTGGAGACCTCTCACAGATTAATTATTCCATGTTGTCCAATTTTTCAGTGTTCAATAAATTATTAATTACTTGTTAAACTCATTGGACCAAACAAGTATTTCATGTAAAGCCATTTCGCGTTAACAAGGTTTAAACTGTGTTGGGCACAAGAAATTATAAGGGTGAGACCCAATGGTGCACTCTGCTTTCAACGTTATGATATCAGTTTTTTGCTTTTTATTATAAAAAATAAGTTGGCTATGGTGTACTGTACAACAGCTCATTGAATAATCTAGTCATTTTGAAGTTACTGTTTGGAAGTTACCAGGGTTCGCTGATATATATCCGATATTTATTTTGAAAATATCATGATATTTTCGATATTTATTTTTTCAACTACAGTATTTTCAATATAAAAATTATATTAATCATAGTAATATTGTTCATTTATTATTGAAAATAGCTAAAAATTATGAATTATATTTTTATGATGCATTAATACATCATTAATTTAACAAAGTAATGTATGTTTCTTAACTGGGTGTAAAAGTAGCTAACAGAAGAAAAATGAGTAAAACAGCTAATGTTAAATTAACTCCATTGAAATTGATAAATGAAATATTTGATATAAATAATGAACGAATTTAAGTCTACATATTGTGATAACCATATAAGAAAATAGTGTTTGGAGGATGCGTTTACTATTTTGAAGACTTTAGTTTGTGTGGATTGAAAATATCGGATTTTTTTCAAAATATCCTATATCTATCAAAATGTCAGATATTTTTGATATTTTCAAAAATATCATGATATTTTCGAACCCTGGAAGTTACACTTGAATGCTGATTTTAAACTATTCTTCAAAGCTACCCTAAGCTGCGGGATCACTTTGAACCAAGGTGGTGTCCAAGGGTATGGTTTTAGGGGCTAAACCCCTCCCATTGGGTAAAAAAAATGTAGAAGAATGTGGGACTAAGTGAAATGGTGAAACATTGACTCTTCTTTTAGCACCACCTATCTGATAGTATTCTATGTAATCTATTCCAATTAGAAAAAAAATATCGATGAAGATTTGAGCATTTGATAACACAGACAATTTTAAAAAATTGATACTCGTATTGTAATATTTTGCTGTAAGTCAAAAATTATTTTTGTTACTATAAAATGATAAAGTTCTTCTTGTTAACATTTAGATCTCCTAATATTTGGTGCAGTATTTAGTCAATATTAAGCTTATTTGTATTTAAAATAATTTTTACAATTAGTCAAATACATGCGGGGCAAAGTGAAATACAGTCAACCCTCGTTTATCGCGGTCAATTCGTCCCAGACTTTACAGCGATAACTGAATTTCCGCGAAGTAGGATTCTGTATATATTTTTCTAATTAGAGCGCATAAAACTTACGACAATTTAAATAGGTTTTTATCATAGTTAGAGCCCTCTAGACATGAAACAGCACCCTTAGCCACCATTACATTTGTATTACTTAATATATTGCAAAAAATGAGAAAATTAGATTTGTAAGATGTAATAGATATCACATTGTTAATTATTCGGAAATAAACTACACAAACACGCAGTTCTTACACACTACTACTATTCTATGAAAAAATCTCAACTTGTTCGATGAAGAATCAATTGCCCGTTAGTGACAGTAGGTGGCTCCATCTTCCTCTACATTTACGTGTACAACTTAAGAAGCTAGTACATTGTTGAACACCATTTACAGATGTATTTATTCCCTGGTAAAAATACAGTGATTTATACTTTCCAGTTAGTGCTTAACGGTTTAAATGAGATAGCGATTCCCTACACTTTCTTCGGCGATTTTATATCTCCACTCCCTCAACTAGTACAACTAGCCCCTCAGACCTTACTTAAAAGCTTACCTTACTTAAAAGACATATACTTTGTTATTCTTTTGTAGAAAAAAGTTTACTTGAGCACATAAAAAATGCTAACTACTATATTTTAAAAGAAAAAAAAAAACTAGAAAAAACCGCGATATAATGAAGTTGCGAAAGTCGAAGCGCGAAGTAGCAAAGGACGACTGTAGTTCATTTTGCGTACTCACTCAATCATTTGTTAAATCACTTGCATTTTCATTTATTATTTCCTTTACATAAGGTTCGTACGGGTCACGGAAATCCTGGAAAGTTATGGGGGGGGGGGACAAATTTCAGACCTGGAAAAGGCATGGAAAATTAATAATTTCATTAAAAGTCATGGAAATTTACTTAAAGTCATGGAAAAATGTCTTTGGCAGTAGCAAAGTAACTGTAGAGAATTAAAAGTTTGAGTAATTTAACCATATTGTATGTAAAAGCTATTAATACTCGAAAATTGAACGATCTCAAAAACAAATCTGAGTTTAGGAATCCTATTGCATCCGCTTCTGTAACACTCGTCTGCCTTTTTTTGTAATGTGATTTTACTGCTGGGACATCTCTGATTTTGAGTTCACCATTATTTTCAGAACTTCTTATATGTTATATTCTGTAGTAGTGGGGCTTAGCCTGTTCTTGATTTTGCCACACCCTCTCAATAAGTGTAATTTATTTGCATCTGAGTTTATTTCAACCACTTGTAATTGTCAGAGTTTATCTTAATTTGTTGAAAGCTTTAGAAAATGAAGACTTTAGTGAGGCGATGGAACATACAAATAGGGGAATTCTAACAGTCAAACAGTGGTGCCCAACGTGCAGCTCAGAAAATTGATCCATGTGGCCAGCTGTAATATCTGGTTTAGAAAAATTAATTTACTGACAAAAATGACTTTACTTCTATGAATGAAAATACTGTCAAGTTACATGGATGATTAGAAGCACTGTTGACACCAAATGGCAATTTTTTTTAGTCAATTTACTATCGGAAACTTAGTAAGTAACTTACTCATTCAACTGTTTCCCATTCACTACTATTTTGCCCTATTTTTTAAATAATTATTAGACATTTAAACATCAGTATGTTGCATTCACTATATTTTTACTTTACTTAAATTTATATGATAAAGACAAATAAGAATAGTTTATTAGTTTCAGCAGTGTGCACTGATATTTTTTCAGTCAAATAAGTGCTTTGATGAGCTAGTGGCATTCATGTAAAAGTTTTGCTGATGCCCACTTCCAAAAAAAAAAATGGCAAGTTTGACATTAAATAGTACCATTCTTTTCATGTAACAAGGTCATGAAAATTTTATGAAGTCATGAAAAAGTCTTGGAAAAGTCATGGAATTTTTTAATTCGAATTAAGTATGAACCCTGTTTACATTCCTTGATTTAGTGATTCACTTATCTATTCATTCATTCACTTGTGTATAGTTCTTTCTTTCAAAATATTTTTTTAACTAAATTTATGATTGATTATTTTGGAAAAACTGTGATGGAAAAACAGCTGAATGCTTTGGCAACACAAAGTATCAACTGCATTAATGTTGCTTCTTATAAGGAGGTTATGATGAATCTGACACTTGATAAAAAAAGAGAAGAACATTGTCGCTGTGAAGACACATAGTAATCGAGTTTGGTAATTTAATTTACACCCGCAATAAGCTCATTTTTATTTAGTTTACTAAGCAATATTTCAAAATTCAAAACCTGATGTACATTATATATTTTAAAAGCATTATTTGTGTACAGTTTTTTAATACATTTGTCAATATACCGCATAGTAAAAAAAAAAAAAACTAATAATGAGATTTGTTTTGAGAGCAGCTGTAGTGGGCGCTAGTGCAGTCAGAATTTTCCCACTAGGGAAGGGAGGAGATCATAACATAGTTTACAGGTACATAAAATGCTGTACTAAAGGATTAATAGTGTGATTTGAAAACAAGAGTTGGGGGGTTAAGGATGGAAAAACATTAAGATCCTTCCCTTTATGAAATCCTGGGAGCAGGCCTGCTTTGAACCATGTTAACCAATTTAAGTGATTATTATTATTTCTTAATTTTAATAATCATACTATACTTAACCAGTTTTTTGTTTAAATACCAATGAATATAATAAAATATGAGTGACGCTATTAAAAATAGAGCAGCTGTATCAAAGTTAACCCTAAATGATTATGTCATGTTGATATATCAGTCAAATAATGTTATCAGTACTGCTTGAAATATCTTTATGTTGGATTTTCATATTTTATGACAGAAAAGGAAAAACAGATCTATTTAGAATCACATTTTTCTATTCCCTTATCCAAAAAGAGTTGTTATATATTTACAGCAGAGTCTCTAAAATGACGAAACAGCATGTTTCAGGTTTTCTTTCTTTTTTTTTTTTTTTGAATGAATCATTTTGCATTTGCATCATGAGTAACAACCACATTTATCCACATCACATTTTGTAATGATTGGTCAAGTATGATTTTATCAGTCATCAGCTTAAGAAGGAATACAGCGGAACCCCGATTTTACGTAATCGCGCTTTCAAAGTCATTTTCTCCTGGTCCCTAAAAAGATTATGCTGATAATGTTAGAAAATTCTGGATTTTATGTTTATCTATTTCAGATATTCGGCTTAATACGTTTTTCAACAAACTGATCAAAATAAATTTTCATCTACAGCACTCGCATGACCTCTTTTTTTAAAGATAAATTTCTTTTATAGGGCGATTCTCAAAAAAATGTCCTGTGCATAATGCTAAGTTTTTTATTTTATTCAAGTAACTATAACTATTAATTAAATTTGGGATTTACTGTTATGCTTTGATAGTGTATTAAAGCATGTAGTATTCCCTGGCAACATTATTTTTTGAAGGCTTAGGTTAGCTTGAAAAAATAAAAAACTTAGCATTACACACAGTACATTTTTTCGAGAATCGTCCTAATGGCTGTTTGAATCCACTCTGGCTTTCTTCTTGTTCTGTCTTGTTGTCCTTTGTCTGGGGTTTTCTCCGAAAGTTCTATCTTCCTTTACGACAATTAATGAACATATAGCTGCTGAAACTGTTTTTGAAAAAATTCCAATTTTTGATGAAGCATTTATCGTCTCATCACATCACAAACTCCTTCAATATTAGATTTAATACTCACTTCTGATTGTTGTGATGAGACAATGAAGACGGGGGAAAAGTAATGGAGGTGTCTTTACAGATGATCAAGCGATTCAAACAAAAAACAATTTTTATTTGCAAATGCAAACCGAGAAACAAATTTTCAAAAAAATATTATCATAGAATGTGCTACTGTAGATGAAATTGTATCTAAGAACAATAAAACAAGTAAAGATTACACAATTTTGCCACTAGTTCATTGGTTTAGTTGGTTTTTAAGTGCTTAGATTTTTAGCCCCGTCCCCAGTGATAAGTTTTCCCGGCTTGGCACGTTTTTTACCACTGGTCCGACAGAAAACGTAAAATTGGGTTTCCACTGTATTTGTAAACTTGATTTGTAATTTAAGTGCACTTTTTGTTATTCACATTAAAGCCAGTGAAGACTCTCGACCTTAGAAACCATTCAAAACTTTTATTTCTTCAGAGTAGTGTAGGAGACAGCATTTTTTTCTAATGTTAATATACTATCAATAAGTCACACGCATTCATTTTGCTTGTAGCTTCGAACTCCCTTATACAAAAAAAAAAATGTATGCAGTAGAATTTTTTACTGTATGTTATGAAAATCATTGTAATGGTGGGAATTTTTTAATTCTATAAAAAAATTTAACCATGATTTGCTAAATTTTTAATGGTTACAGTAATTTTTAATATTATTTAAAGCAATTATACTTAGAGAATCCGAACTACAAAATTATCTATAGTAGACATTTGCAATTAAAATTTAATTTTCTGTTGATTTACGTTGCAGCAAAATTCTTGTTACAACATATGAAATTTGTTGTAACAGCTTCTTATTGTGCACATATATTGATATTCACACAAATGATACAGGAAGTTATAATGTTTGGTAACAATAATATGCAGTACACACAAGTGTCTTTACATTAATGTAATGCTTTAGTAACTTAGAGCAAACCAAAAATTATTCTTTTGTACTGTAAGTATGTCTTGAGATTAAAATACTAATAATTACTTTTTTTTAAAAAAAGGTCGGAAAAAGAAACAAGGTTTTAAAGGCAGAAGGGGTCGAAAACAAGTGAGTGCATTTTTAAATTTTCAATGCAGTCTAACATGTTTCAACCTCTGTATATCAAAATGTTTTCATTTCTGTGAATTCATATCCTTAATTCAACAATTTTAGCAATTCTAAGAAATTTCCCCCCAAACCTCTTTATATCAAGTTACAACTGTGGTATTATTTTTGAATTCAAAGGCCAGCTGTGAGCAGCATGAGTGCAGCAAAGCAGCATCTCCATGAACTGCGGAAGCTGAAAATAGGAAACATTGTTCCTCATATCAACTGTCTTCTGAGACATGGGATGACTAAACCCCGAAAAAACTGCTCAAGAAATTGCAGTAGACCCTCGTATTACGCGGGTTTATTTTTTGCGGCTTCGATTATACGCGGTTTAAGATTTGACACTTTTATTTTATTTTACACGGATGAGTTTCTGTTTTACGTGTATGAGGCAATGCAAACAGATAAAATTTTCCCTTCTTTCAAAATCCAAACTCCTAAAGATTACAGATTACATGTAATCAACTGCATTTTGGCATGCTAATAATCAAGCTTGGACCACTGGAGACATTTTATGCGATTAGTTGCAGAGCTCTTTCCGGAAGTAAAGTTATTAAACTAACACAGTTTAGAACTCACTGGAAAAAGAGCTTTTAGAAGTGACAAAGGAGGCCAAAACCAACAAGGATACAGATGCCGGTGACGTACAACCAAAAACGTTCACATTAAACACTTTGAGCCATTCCTAGACAATTGAAATGATCTTTCTGATTTGTTAGTGAAGGAAGATTCTATCATGGAAATGGTGCAAGTGATAATAGATGCGTTAATGCTCTGCAAAGAACTACAGAGAAAAATTCTCAACGGCTGCCAAAATACTATCATAACCAGCCCTTTTTTATAAACAAAATTAATTTATGTATTCTTTATGCATGTTGTGCATATATATCGATATAAGTACACATTAAACTTATTATAAAATTAGTCATCACTAGAATGAAATACTTTTTTCCATCTATGTAACCTAACCCCTATTTTAACACTATTATTAGGTCTCAATTTACGCGGCATTTCCATGGAACGTAACCCCCGCGTAAAACGAGGAACTACTGTAAATGTTTCAGCAAATCCACCATTTGGACAATGGGGTTGTGTTCATGAAGCCCAGGAGTGAACTTTCTGCATTTTACTTTTGTGATTTTTGGGGCTCGGCTGATGGCCCAATGGTTCGGGTCGATATTTTTTTGTTTCAAATGGCCGATGGAAACATCTAACTACAGGATGGCCAAAATGTAGGTTTCAAACATTTTTTAAGGAACAAAAAAGTATTCAGTACATTGTAAAGACAATGGCAAATCATGTTTAAAAAAATGAATGGATAAATAAATATGATAGCTAGATAGAGGCCTCCAACATATTTATATTTCTTATTTTTTGAATGAAAATATGTCAAAAATCGTAGTCAAGTAGAGAAAAAAAACTTGGGTTGCAGAAATATGTTTCTAACAAAAGAGGAAAGAGAGCAATTTAAAGGCTTGTAATGAAAAGTCACACCAATATATAAATGTTCAAAGGTAGGAAGTAAAACAAAACTTTAACTAGAGATTTATTGCAAATATTATTATCGGATTACTTTTAAATGTTCTTGGAAAAGAAAAACTAAGGGAAGTTTTGCCACAAAATTTTTATTTTAAATAAATAAAAATAGGGGCATAGCCAAAGAGGGGAAAGAGAGGAGTTCCTTTAAAACGTAATTGTAGGCCACTGAAATCGCATTTTCAAGATTCCAAAAAATAGCATGGGCAATGCCTCATAGCCCTATCAACACAACACTTCCAAAAATCGTCTCTAAAATTGCGTTTTTGGGACTTCAATTTCTAAAAACTGATATTGGAGAGTCTCTAAACTCCAATTTTTCAACTAACGCCTACCAAAAGATGGCCTACAGTAGCGTTTATAAGATTTGAATTAAAAAAAGAATTCTGGGGAACTGCTCCTCTCCTCTCAACAGCATTAAAGTTTGTCTAAAATTATTTTAGGAGTTAAATATTGAAAAATTACTAGCAAAGAGCTAACCCCCCCCCCCCATATCTTCGGATACCGCCTAAAATTGTGTATTAAAGCTTTTATTTTGAAAGATTTCTACGGGAGACTCATTGATCCCCCAATCCCTTCCTTTATTCCTTTAACATTGCCAAAATAACTTGCAGTCATGTTTTTTTTAAAACTTCGATTTTGAAAAACTTCATGTGGAGGGAAAGCCCTACCAATATCATCAAAAATCCTCCGAAACTGCATTTTTAGAACTCAAACTTCTGAAATTTGCTCCGGACAAGTAATTATACTTACTATTGTATGTATAAATTGCTTCTTGTCTTGTTAATATAATTGTTAAAATTAGTAAAATGTGTAGTCACTGAGAGTGGTAGCATACCTCATAAATAGAATCCTAGTGTATGATTGTATTTGAAGTTGCTAAGAAGACACTAGTCAGTACATTTGAAAAAGAGATTGTTTGGTTTGAACAACAAATTAAAGAAAGAAAGAAAAGAGAAATTTAATTTATACAATATACTATCTCTGATTTTTTCCTTCAATTGCTTGTTTTAATTGAAACTTCTGTCATTCAAAACCTCTTTAGTTTAAAGTTTCCTTTAGTTTCTTTTTCTTAAATTTCTGCATCAGCAGGGTTGGCAAGTTTCTGCCAAGGCAGTTAAAACCACTGGTAGAAACCTGTTAAAACCGGCACGGCAAAAACCACTTTCTGCCACATTTGTGGTAGAAACTGGCAAAAACTCATAAAATGACAATTATTGACATATAATAGAAAATGCACGAGAAAAATAGTTAATCGTTAACCTAAGCACAATTTAAAATTACAATATTATCACAATTCAAAATTAAATGTTACATTGTTTGGACCCTGCAGTTACCTCTAAGAAAAGGTGGTTTCAAAAATCTAAATAGTTTCTCAATTTATATGCACAAACGAGAAACTTTAGAGTATTTTTGAAACAGAAGAGCTAGCAGGCAATGCATCAAGGAACAAGCAATATTCGTGAAACTTTCATCTATTGTATATTTTTTTAAACTGGTCCATCATGTAGTAACTTGTGTAGCGGTAAAAATTTGACTGGAAAGATAAGTTTTTAGAAATGAGGCCAATATGTTTTGCAAAGCTGTGACATTAGGTACAAAATTTAGGTTAATATTGGCAAGTAAAATTTGGCACTTTCTTCTTGAAGCAGATGATAATTTCAAACACAAGCAATTGAGATGAAGCATCAGGGGTCTGGCCAGAGGATATTTGGGTCCGTTAACGGGCCCTTCACAAAAATCGGATCAACCAAAACGGACCTTTCACAAAATGCCGATCAAACAAAACGGACCTTTCACAAAATCCGGATCAACCAAAACAGACCCTTCACAAAATTCTGATAAACAAGAACTGATGTTTCACAAATTGTTTATTAAAAGAGCAAATCTGAAAGCAAAATAAGGCATATTAAACCGATAATTTTTTAAAACTTTTTGAAGTCAAATTAGAGGGATCAGCTATACAAAATCTGCTAATTTTGCAAAGAAAAAAAAATTGGCACTCTTGCAAGCGATAAATTGCTACTGCCAAATAAATATAATGCTTGTTGTTTGTTTCTTGGAAAGAAATTAACAGCTGAAAATAAGTTTGGTTTTAAATAATTTTGTTTGTTTTATCACAGCTAATTAGCAGCGGTGTTGTAAACTTTTCTGAAAAGGCGTTGGTAAGCACTTTTCTCCCTGCTGATGATTTAATAAACTGTAATGATCCCGCTACAACGCGATCCGACTTACGCGAAATGGCTATAACACGAGGTTTTCATGAATAATGAATTTTTTAATGCAGACACAAATTACTCGCCTGCAACATGAAATTTTTCGGAAAAGAGCGGCGGAGCATTAGAATGGGCTTCGTTAACACTAAATATTGGTTTTGTGAATGGATTTTCATCCCTTTAGCATCACTGAAAGCGGAAGTTCACCCACTGTATTAGTCTAAACAATGCTTTGTTTTGGTTTATACTAATAACCATGCCGATTCTTAACTTTTTTTTTTTCATTTTACATGTGAACGTTGATAAAATACGTTGAACGTTGATAACAATCTGATCGCGCTGCATAAACCTTCTTCATTTTTTAAATTACAAATATATTTCTATATCGATATTGTTAAGTGCTATAATAATGCTGTAGTGTACATGCTGTAAGTACCGTACTACTTTATTTTAACTTTCTCTCCCCCATTAATCATTGATTTTGTGCTAAATTACAGAATTTTATGCCAAATAATAACGCTTTTTCTAAAATACAGAAAAAGTTGGTTCTTTGTAAAAGATACTGCAATATATAGTTAATAAATGGTTTGAAACAATATGAAGGTTTTTTACAAATGTCTGAAACAATTGGGTATGCTTATAAAAAATTACTCAACATACCTTGTTCCACAATGCGAAATTCCGACTTACGCGAGGTGTCTTGGAACGCATCCCTCGCGTGAGTCGGGACTTGACTGTAATATATATCAGCGAAATGAACTTAGAACTGCAAAGGGATAGTAAGGGTGGGGAAAAAATATGATCGCTTCAGATAGGGTTACCAACTTCAAAATTAATCGCCATTTAGCATCTGGCGTTAATCCTTTATAATGACTTGATTAGAAAATATTCTCATCATTTTACCAGCTAGTCAATATTTGTTTTTATGGTGCTGTACGATGTTTAACTGTTATTTTGGGAGAAAATTATATGGGTTTGATTTTTCAATGCTAACAAGGATGATTAACTTTAAATAAACTGTTTTACTTGGCATTTTTTTTCTTTAGATGTCTACATTTTGAAAAATACAATCTTTTAACATCCGATATAAGAATCATATTTTGTTCTTTTTTCAAGCTAACTTCGCTTTATTAGGATGCAAATAAATGAAAAAATTAAAATGCTGAATCAATGGTTTAATTTTATTTTTGCTTCAACTGTGTCCACAGATATTAATGATATGTTTATCATAGGACTCTAAAATGCAATTTAAAAATAATTTAATCAAAAATATTTCTTTTACAAGCCGTTTTTATATCTTTGATGCCTTCACTTTGAGAATTGCGATCTCTTTGCATCCGCTATGGGAATCCGATTTTTTGAATTTTTGATTAATACACATTGTTAAGAAGTAAACAAATAAAATCTCTTTTTATTTTTGTTAAAATCACGGAATTTATAAGTTTTAAAGGAAATTCTGTGCTCTTTAAGAGTGTCTTGGGTCAAAAAGTTAAATGCTGAACCCCCTCGTCTGAATTTTATTTATTTATTTATTTATTTTTTTCGTTACAATTATTTTAAATGCTGCTCAGAAATATTTCTAGTATTATTTAATATAATGTAGGGAGATAAATATTGCTACTTGAGGGAGCGATGCCTCCCCCCCCCCCCCGCCAAATACTAGAAAAACACACCAGAATGATATTCTCAACATAGAAGAGGAAAACACTCTACTTTAAGTTTAAAATGGTGCAGTTTGTACCCGCTCTAAATTCTAAAATTTCGATTTAACAATTTTTTTTTTTTGCGAAATTATTTGATTTTTTACAAAATTAATTCACTTTTCACAAAATTATTTTATTTTTCACAAAAAACAGACCCTGCGAAAAATCCTGGACAGACCCCTGAGCATATAAGCAAGCAAATTACAATCAGTAATTCCTGTTTAATTCTGTATGTCACTCCTCCTTCCTAAGCATCCATGTGATTTTCGTCCTTTGTTAGATTAATCCAAATATTACAAGTATCAGCAATTGAAAAGTTCCCTTTTTGAACTAAATCAAGGGCACTTAGCGTAGTATTTTATTTTTTACAATGATGAAATGAAGTTTCATTTTTTAGTTTACTTAAACGAATATCATTCAGTAATTGCTTGAGTTATTAAAGACACGTTTTAGTTTTTGCCAGTTTCGGCCGGTTTTTACCGGTTATTACCAGTTTCTGCCACTGGCACGGCAAAAACTAGTTTCTGCCAGCAGAAAGCCAACCCTGTGCATCAGGGCACAATACAGGCTGATTTTGCTACCGTTTTTCGGTACCTTCACAAAAATCTTGTTTTGAAATCGGTACTTTCACAAAAATCAAGTAATAAAATCAGTAGCTTCACAAAAACATTGATAATTTCACAAAAATTAGAGTTTTAAAATATAAAATTTGTTTATCTGTTTAAAACAAAATTTACTCATAAAATAAAATTCTAAGCAGGTTTATATGAACAATCGCTTAAATAGAAACCTTTTTCTAGTATTTTAACTAATTTTTAGTTGTTTCTCGCCTAAGTGTATTTATGCAATATTATCGCTATCTTTCAACATCTGTTTTGGAAAACCGTTTTTCTCATAATTTCCTATATTGCACACAGTACACATAGCCTATTAAGCTGAAATTACGATTGTATTTTTCATACTTCTTTGGGTTTTAGCTCCCCCTCCCCTCCCCAAAAAACGAAATCTGTTAAAAATAATACTAGATGATATTTACACTTTTTGAACTAAAATTTCAGTTGTTCTACTTCTCTTTTACAAAAATTAGGATTAGGATGAATCTAAAATTTCACAAAAACAATGCTGATAAAAAAAAAACTTTCACAAAAATAGGTAGCGAGAAAAAAATCCTGGATTGGCTGTGCATGTTGGAATTCAGTTTTAAATTTAATGTTTCAATTCCCTTTTAAAAATATTCCAGAGCCTCACTGACCAAGATCTAGAAAACAGTCCAGTCCAAATGGAAGTTGTTCCAGAACCGAAAAATGAAGAACCTCTCATTACTTCTATCAAGGTGGAAGAGGACGTTGGTGAGGTCCCTATGGATGTAAGTCATCAAAATGTTACTCAGGCCGAAAAAGCTGAAGAAGTAGAAATTGTTGAAGTTGAATCAAGTGTGATGCGGAAGCTACCCACCAAATGGACAGTAAGTAAAATTAGTTTTTTTTCAATTGTGTAAATACTTTGTTTTATACTATATTGGACCTCAATCTTTTATGAGTAAGATATTTTTTAAATAATTTGTACATTTACTTTTTTTTTTTTGTATAATTTTCAAAGAAATCCTAAAATAAATTGTACAAATAGTCTTAAATATTTGGGTACTACCTGATCAAGAGATAGCTGAATTTTATTTCTTTATGTTAAAAAACTTTTACTATTCTTTCACACTGCATATTTTACTTCTTTAAAAAAATTTTGAGAGAATATCCAAAAAATGTGAGATTCTAAACATTTCTTTTATTGCTTAACAAGCATTTGTCAATGTCATAAACAAATTATCTTTGTAAGCCTTGAATTTTGAATCAAGGTTGCATTAATAGTAAAAGAAATTTTAAATTAAAAAAAAAAAATTGAAAATGAAAGGTTTTCTTAGTTTTGTACAAACTTCTTACTAAGTAAAGCATCCAAACATGATTTTCTTTTTGTATAATAACTTTGCTGGTGCATATTTTGTTTTATAAAACAGACTAAAAATCTACATTAACAACTAAATGCTATTTGTACAAGTTTTTGTATATGCTAACATGGCATTTTGTTCATGAACATGTGTAAAGATCTAGTTTTTTTTATTATCGCATTATTTACTTTAGGGTTCAAGAGGTGTTTGAATTTATCCGAGATCTCCCTGGATGCTCAGACTATGCAGACACATTTAAATCTTCAAGAAATTGATGGACAAGCTTTACTGTTGTTAAAAGAAGATCATTTAATGACAAGCATGAGCATGAAACTAGGTCCAGCTCTTAAGTTAATATCTCAAATTAACAGTATCAAAGAGGAAACTTGGTGCATCCTAGCAGAAAATAGCATTTAATCATTTCCTTTCACAGAATCAGGAGAATAATTAATTTTGTAAAGTGACTGATGTATTAATATACCTTTATTTAGACAAATATATAAAATTGCTTTTCCCCCATTGCATATTTCTCAGCTTATGTGAAAGTTCTTTTATTTAGAAGCTCCCTCACAGTTAAATAATTTTTATAGAGAGAAAGCAAGAGATATTTTTTTATAATAGATGTTTAAAAAAAAACATTAAAATACTTTGAAATGAAACATTAAATAAAGACACTTACATATTAAGCTACAAATTACCGCCCTCATAGTCGGAACTAGAGTAGAATTGCAAACAGCTCAGCTACATCCAGAGACTACAGCTTCAACAATAAATAAGTAAAAATATGTTGACTTGAGATAGTTGCATTTGATATATGATATATCTGTAAATATCCCACGCATTGGAAATTATGAAACCACCAAACAATTGGAAAGAAAATATGAAAAAACTTAAAGACGTATACTGTCGGCCCCCACTTAATTGTGTAACGGATAAACAAATACCCTGCTTATACGAATAAAAACCTTCTGGAACCAAATATTTCCCCCGGATAATCGAATAATATCAATCAGCTTTCTCAAATATTTTTTGTTCAGAAAAACTGAATAAATTATAAAAAAAAAAATTAAGAACAATAACTGACGTTAAAATATAAAGTAAAGTTTATCCCCCGACAACGGATGAGAAAAAACAACATTCATATTCCATGAAATGTTTCCTCTATTCAATCAAATTTCTTTAGTGTTTTGTCATTACAAAAAAAAAAAAAAACAGTGCAGTCGATAATTACATTAAATAACTCAAATAAATATGCACATTTTAGGTGATGATAAATATTAAATGTAAAATGCGGCAGATGGGGAGAAAAAAAAGGGAGTCAGAAAAGTGTTACCAAAAGACCTTGAGTAAGCAATTTCCTATAATGGATTTAAAAAAAAAATTGTACTGAAAAAAAAAGTGCCAAAATAAAGATTTTCATAACTCAAGTTGTAAGTTACTTTTTATAATTTTCATACGTACTTGTAATATATATACTAATTATTGAACTATTTTGTTGTTTATTTAGCTTCAAAAACTTTTTAGCAATGATATTATTTCCTTTATATAAAGATTGATTTATTATTATTATGTTTTAAAACAAATGTTGTCAATTTAGAAAAGGTAAATAAAATTTCCCCCGCTTAATCGAATAATATTTCTTGGAACCTACGATATTCGATTGAGAGGGGCCGACAGTACTGCTTTGCTCACGAGGCTAAGATTATTAAGGTAAAATATTAGCATCTGCTTCTTTGTTGTGGAAAAACTGAACAACGGTGGAGCACAGTTTCTGATTTAGATTTTACTGTTGTGCATCTTAGTCTTACATCACATTACTTCTTGCACCCGACTTACTACTGTAAATGTTTTACAATTTCAGCCCCACCAATCAGTACTTTTTTAAGAAATAGGAGTAAAAGAATGGCATAAGGCATCATATTTGAGTAAATAGGCGACTTTCAGGCAAGGACAAAAAACATTTCAAGAACAAAATTTTACTTATAGTCCAGTCAATGAACACATTGTAGCATGCATGGAATAAAAAGATAATTTTTGACTTCAGAATATTGTTAGGGGTAGTTAGTAAGTAAAACATACTAAAAGCCCCTGACCCTAGGGGGTGAGCTAAAGGTGGGAGGGAGGGAAAAAGAAAGAAAATTTTGGGTTTTTCGAGAAAATGTTGAAAACGACGGAAAAAAATCGCGTTTAAAATAAATATTCAAGCTAAATAATCTTCTTGCAGAACTATTTCTACACATATTCGTCAAATTTTCAATAAGGCTTCGTATTTATTTGGTATCAGGTTTGAATCTGCAGTTCAAGTGTTCAGTCAGTGGATTTTCAAGACACAGAAAACTCACATGATTGCTGCACAAGATCCCTTGAGCACCTTCTTGGCACAGACACTCTGAGACAATAAGAACGAGATACGTAATGCTTTTTTTTGGAAAAGTATAGATTTTCAAGAATGCATACATAAAAAAACCACTGGAAGTATGACATGAATGTGTGAAACAATTTCACAATAAATATAGTTAACTTTCATTTTTATTCGGAAAAAAATTTTTTCCTGCTGTTTTTAGATGTAAGCGAAAAACCACAAAATTTTGACTCCCACCTCCCCCCATAATGTCAGGGATTTTTCAGTATGTTTACTTAGGGGCTGTTCATAAATGATGTGACACTATTTTTCAAAATTTTTGACTCCCCTTCTCATTTGTGACAGTACTTTTCATAAACTATTTTTTTATAAACATATTCGTATTAAAAAAATGCTTGATGTCACACTTCTTACTCTTTCCTTTTCCCTTGTCACAATTTCACGATACCCGTCTCCCC
This sequence comes from Uloborus diversus, assembly GCF_026930045.1. Classification (NCBI taxonomy): domain Eukaryota; kingdom Metazoa; phylum Arthropoda; class Arachnida; order Araneae; family Uloboridae; genus Uloborus; species Uloborus diversus. Next base: position 76,497,801 of record NC_072734.1, read on the forward strand.
CCGGAAGCTTGACATCATTTCTCTCGTAGTAATCCACAAATATTTCTTCGTTGCCAATCAGGATTGTTGAATTCATTGAGGAAAGAAGAAGTGCTCGAATCCTTTCCAGTCAGTTTGAAATTTGTTAATGGCAAGTGATCCATTTTTTGCCATGAAAGTGCGTGTTTGAAATTCTGTAACTTTTGATTGGTTGAATATAATGTAACAAAACAGCATATCAACTTGAAGGAATTTTAAAGCTCTACAACTTTGTTATTGACAATTTTCATGAATACTGATCCTAGGAGCAAATGTTTGACAAAGAGAGAATTTTTTCCTAAAATCATCAAATTTTCATAACATATATCCAGAATATTATTGAAAATTTGACAAATACGTGTAAAAACAGTTTCATAGGAAATTTTATTTAGCTTAAATTTTTATTTTAAAGGCATTTTTTCTGACATTTTTCTCGAAAAAACCCAAAATCCCCCCCTCCCTCCCCACCTTTAGCTCACCCCCTAGTGTTGGGGGCTTTTAGTATGTTTTACTTACTAACTACCCGTAACAATATTCTAAAGTCAAAAATTATCGCATATTCCATGCACCCTACACCCCTGCTTTGAGCACTCATTGACTAGACTATCATAATTTTTTGATACTCAAAAGGCATTATTTTTGAAACTCTTAACTTAAATGCTGAAGTAAAAAAAAGAAGAAATGCATGAAGTATGTTTTTTCAATTTTATGTAATTAAGTACAGAAGTTTTTCTTGTTCAGAAAACTTACTAAACAGTACTTAAGTAAAGAAAAATCCTGCTCATATATATTTTAGATTTTGCAAACATATATTTTTAAGAAACTAATGGTATGCTCATAGTAAAATTTAAGTTTATGTTTTATCAGTCTTATCAAAATGGTACTTAAGACTTAGTTGTGGAATTAAAGGTACAATTTTAATAAATATGAGTTTTGTATTAAATCAGTGTAAAAATTGTACTTAAAAACTTAGCAGCTGAAACAAAATGTTTAATATTATAAATGAGACATGCGATAAATGCTTTTCATCAAACTGTCATTTGCAAATGGTCCTTTGAAAGATGTATAAATAGTGCTCCACTGCATTTAAATGTCACAAAATCATTTTAAAAGAAACATCTTAAAAGCTACTGTGTGAAGTTCTGTAATTTGCTTATCCTCTATCTCACTTTAAGTTGGCACTGAGTATTATGTTACCAGAGTGTACCGACCCTTCCACATTTTGCAGTAGCTCTCTGGGTCACCTTACCTTCCATCTTTCCACATGCAAGATAAAATCTTGCGCAGTTTCCCCCTCCTACTTTGGAAGGAATGTCATACTTGCCAAATTTTATGGTTTAAGAGTAAGATTGATGCATATTAGTTCAGTTTTATGTTTTCAACCATCCTTCCTGATTTTTTATGTACTTTGAAATCCAATATCATCTGCTTTTGCAAAACTGGCTAGGTTTTGTTTGCTATGTGGTTCTACTGCTTAGGCATCACTAATTTCGTACTCACCATTCTTTTCATTCCTATATTTAGTATTTTGTAGTAGAGGTCTTTCACGCTCTTCATTTTGCCACACCTATTCAAAAATTTTGATTCAGTTGCATTTTGGCGATCATATCAGTTAGCTTAATTTTTAATATGTTAGTTTTATTAAACCTTAGCACTTGTATTTTTGTCTCATTCTCCTTTTTGTGCAATCTTAATTCAATTTTCAGTTTAAGTTAACTTATAATAGGATAAGAGGTGCTCTTGTAAAAAATAAAATTCTGATGCTCATTTTCAAATATTGGCTAGTGTATATATAAATCCAACAGTGGTTCCAAAAGCATTTTCGGTTTGTCAAAATTGATTTTTTACAATAATGTCATGGTAGGAACTATAAACAGTGTCCTTTAAAAAAAAATAGCTTAACAACTGATTTAATTTTATTATTACAAATTAATGTCACACACTTTTTTTTCTTTTAATTTGTACATATTCAACAATCAGGGTGGCGACAGATCAGGGAGATCAGGGAAAAGTCAGGGAACTTTATTAATCAGGGAAAAGTCAGGGAAATATCAGGGAATTTCAAAAAAAATAACAGAAAATCAGGGAAAATTAATTTTATGAAGGCATTTTTTTTTTTGCTTTACAAAATTAAGTATCCTAATTTCCTATGCATTTTCCGCCAATTATCTGTTTGAAAAATAAATTAATGAGATGCGATTATACACTGCCGCATATTTGTGCATATTTTTTCCTCTACGTCTAAGTATTGAATCATGCTTATTAACCACAAGATGAAATTCCTAAGATTGTTTCTGTGTCTGTTAGGTTGTTTATTTTACCTAGCTTGAAATTTCCTTTCATGCTTTCAATGCGACGTTAAATGAACAACCATACAGGCACAGAGGAAGCCTTCATTAACGCCTTCCCTCCTTTGCCTTTATTCCATTGTCTCGAAGTGATTAGCGTCTGTAATCACGATTTTAAGAAGAAATCTTTGGGTTTTGAATTAATGCTGATAAAAACTTAAAAGTTATTACTTCTTCATGTTTTTAATTTAATTGCTGTAATTGAACTTTCAATCAGAAAAACTTTGTTTTTTTGCCTTTATACTATTTGTTATCGCCGCAGATTATAAAGGCTTTCTTTTCTTCAGACTTAAATGATTCTTTTATTTTATAACCAAGTTGTATTCTTCTTTTATATATTTTGAAATTAACTAATTGCTTTTTTTTTTTCTGGAATTTCAAAGTAGTTTGTTACAAAACTAATCTAAGATTTTTCCCGTTACATACTTAAATCATTTAGAATAGAGTTAACTTGTGTAAGTAAATATCTTTATTTTTTTTTATTGTTAAAATGCTGTATTCATTCAATAAAACCTATGTACTTGATTAGAGAAAAGCTCCCTATGAATGGATGTCAAAAGGTTTCATCTGTTTTGCATAAATATGTCAATAAGAGTAACTACATTACTTCTATTCTTTCACTATTGCTTGTTATTTTTGCAACAATTATTATACTGTTTTAAAATTTAGTTCAAAATAATTTCAATTACTTTTTAGTTCTAGCAAAAAAATTTTCCAAAAGAATTGACTTGATATGTTTTTTTAAACCATTTTGTTAAAGAAGTAGCATTTTTTAAAAATACGTCTTTAGTTCATCAACTTTACACAACTTAAAACGTTTAAAATACTGCATTTCATACAAACATACAATGGATTTCAAGTAGAACAAAGAAAGGAAACCATTATCATTGGTAATGTAAATCAGGGAAATTTGGTGAACTTAATCAGGGAAATCAGGGAAAAGTCAGGGAACTTTTTTTCACAGTTCCTGTCGCCACCCTGACAATGTTAAATTTAACAAATTATGGGATGGCATATGTGAAAATTTCGAAACAACCCATATGGGTAACATTTTAATTTTGATATATACAGAAGAAAATAGTTAATGTTGTGCACTAGTACATAGGTTTGTGTAGCATTTTTCGCAGTGTCAACGTAAGGTGAATTAGACTGCAGATTTTAATCATTGTTAGAAAATTCTGATCTCTTTCATCACAACCAGTAATTTTTCATGGCACTAGTAAATTTAATCTACTTAATTGCCATTGTTTTAGGAACTTTGGCAGCTTTTCATAAACTTTCAGATAGCTTCTCTAGTGTAAAATGTTACAGTGCCTGATTATTTATATTGGCCTTTTAAACATGTTTTGATATCGAAAGAATTGGAGTTATTTGATTTGTAAATATGTTGTAATCTCATTTCCATGTTATTTCTTAATGTGTTCATATTGCATGTACAGTATTTTTCATTCATTTTGTTTTTTGTAATTGGAGGACCATGGATAGTAGTGCCTTTAAATTTATTTCATCATCATGTAAAATGATATAATGTCAGCAATGAGTTGACTCACTTTGGAGAAAGTACATTGTAGGATATTTATTTATTATTTTTTAATGTTTGAATTTCTGTTTCAGCAGAAACTGCCTTTTTTATTGTTAAAGATATTTTAAGTAGATCTTTATTCGAAACTGTTTGTTTGTTTATGTTAAAGTCAATGTGAGCAATTCCTGTCATTTTAGAAGTCCATAAACATAAAATTATGTAGCTTTGAAATTCTTGGTTAGAAGACTCAAAACTAAGCCAAATTGTTTTTTATATTTTTGATGACTTTGAAAATATGTTCAAATTACACTAGTTGTTTGCTTATTTATATTGAGACAATGCACAGTATAGATATAAGTAATTAGAGCATAAACAGGGTTGCCACACACAGGGAAAACCTGGAATTGTCAGGGAAAATAAATATGGCCAAAAATGGTCAGGGAAATGTCAGGGAAAATGAAAAATAACATACATTTCCAGAAATACTTTATTTTGTGTGTGTATTTCATTAGCGGAGCGCTGAACTTTTCTTTTAAAATAATAATAATTAAAAATAAATTGGTGAATAAAAAGTATTGAATAAAAGAGAGTTAAAACTAAAAAAAGTGCAAAGGCTTTCAGAAATATGGGGGGAGGGAGCAACCCTGCTTTATGAGCAACAAATAAGGGAAATATGTCGAGCTAAAAGATGCATGATTTTTTCTCAGACCAAAGTCTAAAAGCGCCGTGAATGTACTGAAATGGAGGGGTGGAAGGCAATAATTGGAAAGGTTTCGGTTTCATTAGTTTTTAGTTCAGGCTACTATTAGCATTAACTTTTTTATTTTCTTGTGAAACAGATGTCACAATTGCTTATTTGACCGTTCCTTCCACTTGGTGATGGGCAGTGGCTCCTCGGGATGGATTGAAAAGAAGAAATTCTACATTTACGTTATTTCACAATTCTTTATCATAGGGATTTGTTTCACTTTTGTTAGTACATATTTTTGATTATTTCAGCTTGAGTAAATTAAAATTTGGTAACCATTGTTTTTAAAATGTTCGAAAATGCAGTAAGTTTTATCAAAATTTGAGATGTATATATTAATGATGAAAAAAAAAGGTGGTTATCGATAGCCTGGAATTTTCCTCGAAACCACCTGGAAAAGTCGGGGGAATTTCATTCTTGAACTTCTGTGGCAACCCTGACAAATCATTATACAACAGAGTGTTTTGCCAAAATCTATATGGAATGTTTCATGCTGTAAAGACTCATCTATTTCCAAGTATGTATAAATATAGCAAGTATTTTCTCATTCAGTTTTGAAAGCATTACAAGTAAAGCCCCTAAAATGGCAGGAGTTACTTTATTTATTTGTAGCGAATATTGTGCTGTGCATAATAAATTAATTTATATATTTATAATGTCAAATAGAGTATTTACATAATATTCAATTTATACTTAAAAGATGTATAGCTTATGTATAGTATTTTAAAACAAATGCATTCATATTAACATAGAATGCCATTTTTTAATTATGGTGATAGTCAAATTCTGAAATAAAATCACCACTGCCAATTGATATATATTTATATTTTTAGAGAATTTTTACAAGACTTGTTGTTTATTGAATTAGCTTATAATGTTATATGATTGTAATTAAATTTGATCGTATAGATTTTGTTATTTTAACATGTTTGTCAGATGTTTTAGTCATACGACATATAATTTGAATTGAGCATTCAAACTTATTCAAATGTATGCATGTTGGTGATGGTTTGAAAAGAACAACAGGTTTGTTTATTAATTGTATAAAGTTAATAATTACTTATACTTGCGTACTTTTAATTAAAAATCTGATTTTCTGGTTGCACTTCATATTTTCTGAAACATACTATATTGTACTTCATAATTAAATACAGGGTGTGTCAAAAATTTATAATAAAAATATAATAAATTTTTTTTTTTTTTTTGAGTTTGTAAAGGTCTAGTTTCATTTCAATCGTTGAAAAATCATAATAATTCAAATCACCGACATTCATTTATGTCCTTTCATAAATGATGTTTATTTTGTTATATATTTAAACATTTAATTTATTAGATAAGTATTTCTGTTCAAAAAAATTCTATTTTATTGTAGTAGAGACGAAAATGAAAGTTAAAATAAAACTTTTGATGGGTCATGAGTAATTTAGAGACATGGAAAAGTTTCCGAATGAATATAGAAAACATTAAAATTTATAGACTAACTGCTCATATTAAAAAAAATTTTAAAATCGTTTTGGGCAAAAATATTTGCAAGAGAACAAAAATTTCCTAAAATTTAGTCTGAAGAGACAATTAGTGCCTCTGAGAAAAGGGAGACCTAAGCCACAGCATAAAACAATTGTAGTTGGCACAAACCTAATTTGGTAGTGTACGATATGCCTAGACTGAGGATCGCCACTCAGAAATAGTTCCTCAGTAAATCATTAACAGTTCTTTTAAAAACTTCAAATAATTTTAGAACCGAGAAATCCTAGTTGCAAATATTCGATTACAACATATTTTGCTATTGTTCCTCAAAAACACAAGCTTAATTTTACATCATGTTATCTTCCAACTGTAAGATTCTTCTTGCTTGGCAAGAATTGTACTGCTTAAATTTTACTGCATGCCTTATATCCTCTCCTCTATGAAAGAAAACTGCTTTTATACAAAAGATAATATTTTAGTTTAATTTATTGGTAACTATTTTACAATTTCGCAATCACAGTACAGTTGAGTCCCGCTACAACGCGATTCAACTTACACGAAATGGCTACAACACGATTTTTTCATCACCAAATGTTTTTAGTCACCTAACACGAATTCCTCGCCCGCAACACGAAAATTTTCAGAAGGGAATCGCAGTATGAAAGTATTGGCTTTGTTATCGGCTACTAAAAAATTTTTTTCGCGAAAGGACCTTCATCCCTTTAGCATCATTGGCAGCTTAAGTTCTCATACCATACTAGTCTGAACATAGCTTTGTTTGTGTGTATACAAATAACTACTCAGCATTTACCATATTTTTTCATTCTAAACTTGAAATTTGATAAAATATGACACTTAAGAGCACTTTTCCATCTAAAGTTTGTGAAGAAAGAATGAAAGTTTCTGACAATTAAAGAAAAGCTAACGGTTCTCTTGATATGCTTGAACAACTAAAAAATAAGTCGAAGGTAGCACGACAATTACATATGAATCTTCCATATGTACAATTAAAAGCCAAGAAAAGAAAATCTATAAAAGTTCGCTGAGTAGTGTCTAAGCAGAAAGCAAAATTTATGAAAATGGAAGCTGCTCTTGTATTGGGAATAAAAGAAATCAGGAAGAGGAGTGTTGTCATATAGATGGAAAAATTATAAAAGAACTAGCCGAACAACTGTATTTGAAAATATAGTAGAATAACAATTTGATAAAGCAACATAAATCATCAGCATCTTCATTTTTTAAATTACAAATATTATTACTGGATCTACTGTACATTATTATTATAGTACATCATTTTATTATTACAACATGCTCTACATACAGTACTGGCTTATTTTGTCTCTCTCTTTCCCGTTGATCACTGTTTTTGTGCATCGTATTAGTATTTTATGTTGATTAAAATGGCTTTTTTAGAAATGAAAATTCAGTTCTTTTTGTAAGAAACGATAATGTATAGTTAAGGAATGGTTTAAAATAGTTTGAGGTGGTGTTAACAAGTGTCTAAAGTAATTAGGCATGTTTATAAAAAAAATTTACACATTCCCTTTTCCACAACGCGAAATTTCGACTACGCGAGGGGTCTTGGAATGCATCCCTCGCGTAAGTCGGGATTCGACTGTATATTTATTTTACAGATATTTAAAATTTTGATGGAGTTATGTATAGTTAATTCAGTTGGCTGGTTATTTTAATCAAGCTTTTGACTTGATGATTACTTACATGGCGAACTATTTTACATTTTAATGTCTTATTTTAATTATTTAGTGAAGAATTTTTTTCATTTTAATGGAACTTTTAGTTTTGTTTAACTGCTTTTTTTGAGCAATCACGATTGCTTATTGTTCTCATTTGACTGTTTTTGGTGTCTGTGCCTTTTTCAACTTGGACCAGAAGCCTATGCAGCAGCACCGCCCACTGTCTTCTGCTGGCGGCGCGGCTGCTCCGGTTTTGAGCTATCCGCTTCTCCTGGTCGGAGGCGTCCATGTCTTACACACACGCACGTTCACACACATACATGACTTCACACACGCCTACGTGCATACACACAGGTCTACGCACACACACCGCCCAGGAGGAGAGGCAGGCTTGGAGGGGGGGGGGGACAGGAGCCATTTCTAGAAACAATAACTCAAATGAGTAGGGTCCCGTCTCAGTTCGTGAGTGCGAAAAACATAATTTAAATTCAAAACTTCAGAATTCAAATTTTTTTTTTTTTAAAGTTTATTAAAAATACAAAATAAAGTATGGTTTTGCCAAACAAGTAACAGCAATAATGAATAAAATGAAAGATACCAAGATTAAGAATGTGCCATATCCTGTACCTGCAGTGGAAAAGTACAGAATTACTACTTATGAATTCTATCTGTAGCGTAAGAATTTCAACTTAGAAATAGCCTCCAAACTCATAAGATTACAAACTTCTTGTTCATATTTGCATGGCAAAAGTTGTTAAATTTGTCTCTTCTAAGAAACAAATAGAAGTTTTCAGTTTCTTGTTGCATGTAAATTTTTCACAGGTTGAGCAGATAATTGCCATTTTCGGCAACCAGGGAAAAAAGTGGAGTAGTGATACAATGGAGGTGGTGTGATAGGACCCTTTTTAGCTTCCAGGTTAGATCTGCCCTAACTATCGAAGCATATATTGAAGCTCTTCAATTGGAGTTCAAAATGTACACAACATCGCTGTAAAAATAAATATTTATTAACTAAAATTATATGTACAGTATTAATCAGACTCTTCATCAGCTTCTTGAAGCCAATTAATAAAAGCACCAGCCTATAAAAAAGTTTGAGCTGTTACACATTAAGTTCAACACAATACATAACTTAATATATTAATTAATTATATTAAGTACATATTCAAAGGGTCATTTTGAGCTCAAGACATTCAGAAAATTGATGCCAATCAAGTCACTATTTTTTTTATAATGATGCACATATGCAATGACATAAAACAGGGTTCATACCCTTCAGGGAGAAATAAAAATCAAGCACTTTTCCAGGCAAAAATTTTTTTTTCAAGACAATATCATAAATTTGTACTAAAAATATTGTATGTAGATTTCATTTACTGCAAACACACACACATAGAAATAAGGCAATAATACAAAAAAGTATAGGAAAACAAAATTGCTTTTTCTACAACAAGAGACACTTTGATGAAAAATCTACTGTGTCGAAAGTTTTTTTGGAAATGTCTGAAAAGTTCGGTCATAAAGAGAAGCCCCAAAGCCAGAATACTTGACGATGTTCAGCAACATAAAATCATTTGACCAAAATCGTTCTGCAAGCATTGTGTACACAAGCAACCAAAGTAACCTTTTCCATAATACAGGAGCACTAAATCAAAATCATTTCATGCAGGAGTTTTTTTTTTTTCTTCAGTTTTTAAAACTTCACCGCTGCTATGCATTTCTGTAGAACCTAAACCGATTGAGATTCTCCAAAAATATTTTACATGCTTTCTAAAATGCATAAAAAGAGCAAAGATGCAAAATTTTCTAAAAATCTGGAGCAGGGTGTCAAACCACGTTCTTTTGGTTAATTTTACATGGTATAAAGGAGAAATTAAAATAATGTTAATAAATAAATAAGTTACTAAAATAATAAGTAAAACGAGTCTAATTAGGTTAGCAAATAATAAAACGCTTCAAAACATTCTAAATAACTGAATTATTTTCAGGATGCAAAAGGATTGAAATCTCAAACAAGACACGTAATTTTCGGCGATGGACGTTGGCATGTATCCAAAACATACATTTATGGATTAAATTGCAGTGGATGATGGTCAATTGAGGAAAGAAAGAGGGAACCAAAAATGCTAGAAAAATCAGAATCTTTTCAGACTTAAAATATGAAATTTCTGCAGAAGCTGCAGATTTTCTACAAATATCTTCCAACTCAAGATAGAAATTTGCACAAATTCTGCAGATTTTTTAAAAGTAAATCTTAAGTTCCTGCAGATGACTTATCGGATTCAAAATTTTTTGCGAGTTTTCCGCCAAATTGTTGTAATTTCCAAGAATTTTAGATTTTCTTCTAATTTAAAGAAATCTGCAGAACTGCCTCTCCCCCTTTCCCTTCTTTTTGCAAAAAAATTGTCCAAATTTGCAATTTTAAACATCAGTTTTGGGGACCGTGGGTGGTTTATCTGACCTCTAACGTCTCTATCCCCCCCCCCCCCCCAAACCTCACTTCCATACCAAAACTTTTTTTAAACTTCAATTTCGAAAAATGTTCAAGAAGGAACTCCCCCATTCCCTGCAATTCCGTTTCACTTCTGACATCCCAAAGACGTCTGGTTTTATGCATGTATTCTAAAATTGCTTTTTTAGAAGTGATAACTTTAGGTGCATTTTTCTTTTCTGTCTCAGCTATAAACTGCGCTCATAGGCGGCTCACTTCCAAAGGTGAAGGGGCATTCTTCATGTTCGTTCTACATGTTCAGGAACTTATCCTGAGAAATTCAGCTAATTATAAATTTATGGTGCATCAACCCTATTTTCGGCCTAAATTTACTGGGCTAACTTGAAAGCTTGAAAAATATAAATTGGCCCTTTGTTTCTTATTATTTCAAACAGTATTATAATTCACTGCACATTTCGGAAGCATTCATTATGAATACTAAAAATAGTTTTAAAAAAATAACGTTGAAGGTTTTAATAATAAATGTATATAAATAAGTAAAACAATATATTTGAATATTACTGACCTGTTTTCTAATTTTATCACTTTCGTCAGTAAGATTGTTAAACCATTTAAGTATAACAGGTTCATTCAGAACATCAGATTCATACCAGAAATGAAGAACTTTTGTCACAGCTGGAGCTAACTCATCATTATTTTTCATGAAGTCCTGTAAAAGTTTTTAACATTTTAGAATTTAAATATGAATACACATAACAGTTTAATCATTAATTTTATAAATTCAGATATAAATAGAAACAATTTGAAATTAAATTATTACAAACAAGCATATTTACTGAATTTACCAATAGTGTAAAATTTGCCTTTGTTTCATTAAAAAATTGCTAAAACTTTCAAACACTCGCTCTTTAAGCAAAATAGAACAGGTTTGTAATAAAACCCCACTTTTAAAACTATTTTTATAAATTAGCAATTTTTCTTCCCTTTTTTAAATCTTACTACTATTATATATGCGAAAGTTTGTCTGTATGGATGTATGTTACTTTTTCACGCAAAAACTACTGAACGGATTTTGATAAAACTTTACATTAATATAGCTTATGCATCAGAATAACACATAGGGTAGTTTTCGTAGCGTTATGGGGGGCAAAACCCCCTTAGGGGGGCAATAAAACACAATTTTTGTATAAATTCTCTAATATTGGGATGAAAAAATACTTGCACATATTTACATTATATGTCCATCGAAAGCTCTGATTTTTCTGCTGAAGATGGCACTTATTCGAAATTTCTAAGTAGAATAAAAAACGAGTTATGAGCTTTTTAGTTCCATGTTCGAAGGCTTTCCTCAACTCAATACAGTATTTAGTGTATCATCTCAACTCCCTGTCGATAGCGACAATTGTTGTATTGTTGACTATCTTTGCTTTTCGTGGCTGTTCAAGGCCTTTCTTAAGTCAAATCTTGAAGTAAGATTTTTGCACAAGATTGGCAAATAATACATGATTTGGCTGATCATTTTCCACTCAAACGGAGCTTTAATGTAATTAATGGTTTGTATTATTATTTATGCTGATTGAACACTTATTCATTATCCAATCAACCAGCAGATCGCCAAAATTTTTGCAGAAAGATTTCCGTAGCTGATGCATTTGGCAGTTTTTGAAGCCGAAGACTACGTCATAATGTTTCTCAGCTTTCACCATGTAAACAAAATATCGCCAATCAAAGAATTTTCAAAAGACATTTTTTACTGTGTTGAATAATCCAGGAATTAAATTAGGCAAATCCGTAAACAGCACAAAAACTTCCATTAATTTTCCTTCTTGCACAATTTCAAACAGTCACCAGATTAATACTACTTATTTTTGAAACATTTCGGATGAAACTGTTTAGCGCCATTTTATGGTGACCAAAAGTATCTCAGCATCTGGCGACGATATCTCTGTAACAAAAATTAATATCATATCGTTTTACCAAGTGAGGAAAGAAGGGGGGAGCATCATCGAAGGTACCCCAAAACGACTCTCACAAATTCGATAAAATCGCACCAAGAGCCCACAATGATTGAAATTTCCCAAAATAACTAAAGCAAGCATAAGGGGATTACGAGCGCAGCTACTTTTTTTTAATCACTTCGTTCTTCATTAGCCATACAGAGAAGGTTTTAGACTCCATGTTAAAAAAAAAAGTATCAACAGATTAATCTTTTTAAACATGAGAAGATTAATTTCATGTTTTGGAAATTTGTATATGCTTAAATATAGTGCTTTCGTTTCTAAATCAATACTATTTTGTTCTTTATACTTATTGCTATTTTAGTTTTATGGGTAAGGAAGGCACTCGATTTTAAATCACGTCAAAAAGATGTGTTTTAAATTCTTTCACTTAAAACAGAAAACAAAAGCAAGTAACGATTTTTTCTCATAATTATTACTGACCCAGGCAACGCCGGGTATTTTTGCTAGTAGGACTATAAATGTAAAATATTTGTTCCACTTCTACTAATAAATACAGTAGAAATGCAGAGGAAAGACCAAATTATTTTGCCCTCTAAGGCTTTGTAGGAAATGGATGTCTTTACACCAGAGCGAACTATGTGATTTTTTAAAGTCTGACTTTAACATGTAAATATTCTGCAAATGCTGCTTTCTGTCTTAAATTAATTAATTATAAACATGTCCAGTATTATTTGGTAGGACTGCCTTCCTAGTTTATAAAATACAAATATGTTTTATGTGTATTTTTCTATATTAATCTGTGATTCTTCTCATTGAAAAATAAACATTATGGTTGATGGTTCACTGTGGCATAAGACCATCCTTATGTTTCCTAAGTTCAAGTTTATTTTATAAAATTTTAAATACAAATAATATATTTTTTCATGCTATTGAGACATCAGATTGTCAATATTATCAGGAAAAAGTTATTACTTAAAAACATATACTATAATTTCTTTTTAAAACACACACACAAACAGCAAACTTAAATATTCTACATTACTGCTTGTGGGTCTTAAAGGTTTAAACAGGCTGAAGGATGGAGCAGAACTATTCATAAGATCGACATTTTGAAGCAACAATTTAAAAGTTAGAGCACAAAAATATGTTTTGAAAAGTTTCTATTTTACAGAATGTATAGCTACCAACACTGAAAGCCAAAAATAAGGGAGACTTATTCGTGAAATTCTTTAAAATATAAGTAGGGATTTCTTTTAAATTGAGGCTGTATAGGGCTTGAAATTTCAAAATTGAGATAACAATTTTTACTTTTTGAAGTTTAAAAAAAAATCTATAATTTTCAAGCTTGGAAAAAAGAGGACTATTTTTTTTTTTCTCTTATATGTGAATATAAAAATTCCTTATAGCAGGTAAAAATTTAGGAAGTTGAGAGAAAAAGCACCAGGGATTTATTCAAGGGTGGCATTTGAGAATGATTCTCTCCCCTTCCCTTTTTCCAAAACTTAGAAAGTTTCCTTTTCTTGACCATGAAAAAGGTTTTTGAATCACAAAGACTTCTGGCTACACCACTGTATACTTTCCCAAGAATGTCAGTATTCGAGAAAAAAAAAGAAAGAAAAGGAAATACCTATTACCTCTACAGATGATAAACAATCAAGCTGTGATTCAGAACTTCTAATGTAATTTAAAATCAATGGCTGGAAGAAAGTTAAATTCTTTTTTGTTGCTGCTAAATACTGCTGTGCTGTTAAAGTTTCTCCAGTGTTTAATGGCAATTTCAGAATAGCTTTTATGAGCAAAGTGTTCACTTCTTTCATGGTTACATTATAAGCATGTCTGAAAATATATGATTGGAATCAGTTATTAGTAAGTTTTTTGAAAATAAACAATAAAAATATCATTTGGCTTTATACAACTCAAGATTATATTTACTGAAATTATGCACAAATCCAAATAATTTCATCTTTAAGGAGGGAGAAGGTGGTAACAAGAAGTGTGACATCATGCATTTTTTAATAACAATATGCTTTGAAAAACTGACAAGAGGGGTAGGGGGTCAAATCTGTTTAAAAAAAGTGACATCATTTATGAACAGACCCTTAATAATGTGTTCCAAAATGTTAAACATTATGAAATATATAAGGTAAGCAATAAAGTTCTTGCTCTTTTAAATAATAGAAGAAAAGATGGCTTAAAGAAAGTATAGCCTATTGTTACTGCTTGAAGCAATCTGCATCGTCATTGATTATCTTCTGCCGTGCATCTAGCTTGCAATCCCTTTCAGGTAAATTTTAGGTATCTTGGATGCAAAGAAAGCTGTGAGTGCTTTGCACAGGTCTACTTTTGTTATGAAGGATTTTCCTCGAAGATAATTGTACAGGGATTAAAAGATATGGTAATTAGTTGGCGCAGGGTTAGTTGAATACAAAGGATGTCACAAAGTCGCCCAATCAAGTCACCAAATGGTATACATGGCCACCCGTGGGCAGGGCATGCAGTAGTGCGTTATCCTGCAAGATGAGTAATCCTTTGGGTTTCACCAGTGATGGTTCCTTTGTTTGCAATGCTTGCAATCTGAATGTTTGGAACCATTGCCTTGCTGTACGCTCACTCATAGAACTGTCCCCAAATGTTTGACACGTTCAACGAGTTGATGCAGCTGATGGAAAACCTATCTTAAAATCATAAAGCAAAAAATACCAAACAAGCTCTTTTGACACTTCCATTTTGCTATCCTACGGTACAGGTCCCGCTGGAGCTAATCTCCCCTGACAGGTGTTTAAAACACTTGATATACTAACTTACATACTTAACAAGTGCTTAAACCAAGTGACACACGAATTTTGCACACCTATTATCACTTTTTTCAATGGCAAAGTAAAAACGGCAAGAACTTTATTGGTTACCTTATGAAATGCAATAGTTCAGGGTTAGGGTTTCAATACCCCTGTGATCATTAGTGTTTTGCTATAAAACCAAACCTAGTATCGTAATATATAGACATGTATGACGTCTATTATTATGACTAAAGACCTCACGGCAGAAAATTCTGACTTGTTATGATCGCCCCCTCCTTCCACATACAGAGCCCAATTTAGAAATTTTAGGACTATAAGCACAACACAACTGCGAGCCCCCCGCCCCTTGACTTGCAGAACCGAAGAATGTGCTCAATCGCACATCTTTTTGTCATTGCAGAGGTTCTCATACCCCAAGAAAAATGGTATACCGTCCAAAAAAACTAATACTCCCCCCTCCCATCAAAAAATAAATAAATAAAATAAAATAAAAAATCAGCGAAGCAATCTGCACCACTCATTTTTTTTTAGGTTGACCCCATTGAAATTTGCATGGGTATAGCTGCAAGTAAACCGAGGGTGTATTTAAGTTTTGATAATGTCATTGAATACCTTAAACAGTCTTTTCCTTCCCCAAATCGGTCTCTTATTGCTCGCAAAAAGAGAAAAAAAGGGGGGGAGGGGGGTAAATTACCCTTGGAATGAAAGTTCTGAAGCTATTTAATTTCTGAATTAATGTAGTTGCAATTTGAAACTTACATAAATAAACAGTTACAAAAGATTCAAACATCTTGAAATGTTGTTAATCAACAGAAACAAAATAAATGCCTTAAGCAGTGATAGTGAGCTCCAGACTAATATGGAGTGACATCTAAGTGGTCTCATTCTACGCTAGATGTCACTCCAGATAGTTTTCTCACTCCATGGGAGGGAGTTGGTTTTCCGCTGAACTCATTAACCTTGTTGAAAAAGAGATGGCAATAACAATTTAATTTTTAAACTTAACTAGAATAAAAAATATTTAGAAAATTTTTATAGTGCAAAACAAATGAAAACATTCAACATGAAAAAAAAAAGTAATTTTTGGGGGGGGGGGCCCCAAAGCCTGTGCTTCAAGGGCTTACACCTAAACCAGGCCCAGTCCAAATAGAAGACAATTCTGGCTGTACTAATGATACAATGTAATTTAACATCCATAAGAACAAAAGAAAACTTTAATATGAATATTGTGAGTTTCAAATACAATTAAAATGGAAGATTAAGTTGTTACATTTTATTTGAAAATGTAGAAAGATTTACTAGTTCAAAGATGCTATATTTTGGATTAAAATTCTCAAGAACATTTTCAAAATTTTGAATGCAGCAAAAATATTTTAGGTCTAAAAACTTACTTTGAAGAATTGATTTCTAAAATCATATTTTCAGCTTTTATTTTTTCTTCAACGCCCCTTTGCAAGCTTTCAAAAACTTCTGAGTAAAATACTGTAAGGGAAAAAAAGGATAATATTCCATGATTTCCTGACATGTATTACAAAATGTCAACACTTAAGGAAATCATAAAAAATACATTTTCATATTAGTTTAACAAGCAAAAATTGATATATTAAGGAATACTTTTCTAATATGCAGGGGGAGGGGGATAAGGGACACCTGTGGGCCCAAACCTGAAGGGGGCCTAATACAGTGAAACCTGTGTAAGTTGACCACTCGTGGTGCAGCACTTTGGCGGTCAACTTATAAAAGGCGGTAATATTTTTTTTTTTTTTTTTTTGTCATTTCTTGCACCATGTATTCATTTTTTGAGAAATTCACCCTTACTCTTTCTGTTCAACTCACTTTCAGTGTTTAACGTTATTGAAAGTGAAAAAATAATTAAAAATACTGTTCAAATAATTTTTTTTCCCCTTGTTTTTAACTATATTAGACACTGTAGGTTTAGAAATTCCATATATGCCAGCTAATTTTCTCTGGTTTTCTCCATTTTCAATTAATTATAATATTTCATACTTTTTATTAATCTCAAGTTCAACTAACTTTCCTTTTGAAGCCTTTTTATGTATAGCAGAAAGAGGAACAAGCTCGACTCTCCCAGTTCATAAAGGCAAAATTAAACTGTCCTATCTCTTAATCCCTTGCACCAGAAACATGTAACTTTACTCATTAGCAGGCCCAGATCTGTGTACTTGCAGTGCGAGAGGCCCCCGCCCTTAAAGGGGCTAACAGCAATAGAAATTGGAGAAAAAATAGAAAAAAACTAGCACTAAGACTTATGCACTTTACAAATAGAAACTGTTGGCCACTAGGGAGGGGCCCTACATATTTTGTTGCAGGGGGGCCCAAAATATATAGATCCGGGCCAGCTCTTTTTGCACAATTCCTGTGTTGCCACAACATATTGCAACTGAAAGAAAAGATTTTGAACTTTTCTACTAACACCTATTTTCATTGAACAGAGTACAAAAAGCTATCTCAAATAGAACAACAAATGAAAAACAAGTTTGGAGAATAAAGAGCAGCATAAGATTTATGCTGCTGTTTAGTTAGTAAAATGCTAGTCTGTCATCAAAGCATTAAAAACATTCTTGGAAAGCTATCAAATAATAATAATAATAATAAATAAGTAAGTAAATAATAAAATAAAATAATTTGTTGAAGAAAGTTTGAAAAAATAAACCAAGTGGTCAACTTACAAAGGGTTTTTTACAATACTCCAAACCAAATGTGGCATACATTAGTGGTCAAAATAGACAGGTGGTCAAGATAGAGAGGTTTTCCTTCCTTTAATGAGATAGGACAAATTCCGTTCCTGACAAAAGTGGTCAACATAGACAGGTGGTCAACTTACAAGGATGGTCCACTTTACAGGTTTTACTGTATTTTAAAAACTAGGCATGAAATATAGGGGTAAACAATATAGAGAGGGCTCGAAAAAGTCATTCATGACGGGCCCCAAAATTTCAGTGCATGCCCTTGAATATGGAGTGTAAAACCATGGTTATAGGTCTGTCTTAAAAGGTAAGGACACTTACAGATGTGAACATAAAAGTTATTTGAATTAAAAGACAATGAAATGGGGGGGGGGAAGGCTTAAGTTTAAATTAAAAGGCGAGTGAGCATCTTTGACAACATTATTGCATAGAATCAATTTTGCAGAAAATTTCACTGTGATTGTATTAAGAGAGTTCAACTGTATTGAAAATTATTTAAAAGAGAAAACTTACAGGTGGCATCTTCGTCATAGTCATCTGCAGGACCATCACTGTCTTCAGAAAGATTCCCTCCTGGACTCAATATCACAGAGCTTGATGAATCTACAGTTTCTTCATCTTCTAAATCATTTTCTTCATCTGTTTTGCCCCACACATCTTCTATTAAATCATTATCTTCTTCGTCACTATCATTTGATAGGGAATATAGATAGCCATGTCCATTTTCTCCTACTAATTTTACATCACAAGCTAAAAATGTTGGAAAAGTATATTATGAAAATATGGTCCAACTTGACTATAACATTTTGTAAAATGATTCACTTTTTAGCATCCATGTATGCTTAATATAACATATAACATTGCTTTAAATCATGCTATTGTGTTTAAAGTCTACATAAAATGCTAAACTAGTGAAACTCTTTCCCTTGATATTAAACTTAAAAGGAACGCAATTGTAAGAGAGAGGAATATTCATTATTTGGATTTATAAGAGGAGAACGAATTAATTTAAGGAATTGAAAAGAGATTTAATTTATAAATGTAGTGTCCGGTGCAATATTGATGTATTATTAATTAATATCACCATGTCCCAATAAATTCTACGCCAAAAAACTTTAACGTATTAAATATTTTTCAATCATCCCTTTCAAGTAGAATAATCATAAATGAGTCACTAAACAATATGTAACAAGAAAACATTACTAAGATGGTTAGCTTGGTCAAAAATACCCATGGTCAAGACTTTAATGGGTATTGATCAAAAGTCCACAAAAAATACTCATTTACAACTTCACAAATAAATAGCCACACTATTTCTTCTTCCTGAGTTATTTTGAAACACCTATATCTGTTCCCTTCTGATGAAAAATCTGCACTCTTAAAATTTTCTTAAATAATCAAAGTATAAAAGATTGTTACTAATTTTTAATAATTTTACAATATTTTTACAACAACAAACCAAGTATTTAAGACAATGGCCTCCTCTCTCCCCCTACAGCACTGCTCCCACTTCTTAATTGTTTTTTTCTTTTTTTCCAATAATGTTATTTATTCGTTTTGTTGATTGTAACAAGTTAAAAAAATATTGTAAAAAATATATTGACTGGCCCTTTTAATTTAAAGTGATGACTATCTCAAGAAAGTGACCACTAATTAAATTGCTACTACTAGCCTCTGGCAACAAAAGAATTTTCTCGACATAGCTACAGTACAAAATGTCAATTTGTGTCTTAAAATTAAAAATATTCAAAATAAATACGTTTATCTTCTGCTTTTGTTTCTTCAGGAAAATCATCTTCACCAAAATCATCATTCTCATTGAATTCACGAGACTGTAACTTTGTACATGCAGGAACAGAAACACTCTCGCTAATAACAACCTAAAAATATTTTCAATGACTCACTTGCTTAAATTACTTATGGATTCAATGAAGTATATGGTTGAAACTAATAAAAAGAAATTTTACAAATTGCATAAATGAATGCATGAAGATAATGAAATGAATTATAAAAATCAGTATGAGTAGCAGGGTTCATACTTAACTTTGAAAATTAAAAGTAAGGAGTTTTGCATTAATTCATGTTACTTTTTACGGACTACTTTCTTGTTTAAAATTTTTTTAAAACATATTTCAGGAAAAATATATACAACTCTAATATTACTCATTTTTGCTTTCATACAATACATTAAATGCACAAGTATACTAAATTATTATAAAACATGCATTTACTGCGTCTTAGACTTGAGCCGTCTCGAAAATTCAAATACGGGGGGGGGGGGGGGGGGGGGGGGGGGGGTAAACATTAAAACATGCTTTACTTTGAAAATGAATAAAAAATAAGTGATATTGATTGAAAATTAGTATTTTCTCAAAAACAAACATACTATTTCCTAATCAAAAAACGACTTGAAAAAAATAAATAAAATAATAATTGCTAAAATAAGAACTATAATAAGCCGACTGAAAGTAGTAGAGGCCAAAATAACTTCTAACTATCACAATAATTGAAATATTTACAGGATACGAAAGGACAAACTTCAAACACAACAAACAATTTTTGGAGAAGCTTGTGTTTGATTTTGGGATAGAAACATAAGGTTACTCACATGAGATTGAAATACAGACAATTCAATTTAAACATTAAGGATCCTTTTGAAAAAATTGTACAAATTATTTTAATCTTCCAAATTGATCAAAATTTTGTAGACCATTTCAAAACTTTTGTGTGACTCTATGCTGATAAACATAGAAAACTGACTAATTTTAAGAATTTTTCTTCTAAAAAGTATGAAAATCATAATTCTAGGAAATAGTGGTACCACTGTTTAGCTATCAAGTTGCTCTTTCATCTATGGTATAAAATATGTTATGTTTATTCATGTTTTGTATTTAATATCTACAAACTTTTAAAATTAAAAAACTGATTTAACTTTTAAAAAAAAGTTCAATTTTTTTTTCCAATCCAAAAAATCACAAAGTTTGCCAACTACAAATATTATATATGTATTAAAACACTTAAAGAAGTTGAAACAAAAACTAATTTTACCCAGCGACTCCGTACTTAACTTCCTGACATTCATCACTTTTAAAAAGCATGAATTTCATTAAAAACTTTCCAATTTAATGATTTTAATAAAAAATAATAGTGAATTTTATTTTTTTTTGCCTCTTTACAAGGCATAGTAAGCATCATAAATGCAAAAAATCTTATACCCATGGCAGATGCAAAGAGATTGTGATTTTCAAAGTGAGCACATTAAAAGCATAAAGAATGGCGCATAAAAGAATTTATTTAAGTAAATTACTTTTGAATTGCATTTTAGAGCTTTACAATACACTTACTATTAATAACAATCGACGAATTTAAGCAAAAATTAAATTAAACCAGCAATTTAGATTTTAACTTTTTGACTCTCATAAAGGACACAGAATTTGGTTTGAAAATTTAACTTTCATTTTTATAGGAATAAAAAGAAATTTCATTTATTTTTCCTCCAAAAAAGCACAATAAGCATCAAAAATCAGAAAAATTCTATTCTCATATCGGATGCAAAGATATTGCTTTAATCAAATAAAAGCATCAACAGTCTAAAAACGGCAAATAAATGAATTTATTAAAGCAAGAAACTTTAGAATGGTACTTTAACAAGTCTATAAGACGTTGTATTAATAATTATTGACATTTTAGACATTCCTAAAAATAAAGGTAGATGACAATTCTAACATAAAAAAAATGCTTGCAAAATACTTTTAGGGTTATAGCATTTTGGTGAACACATTTTGGGAAGCTATTCTAAATTCAATTAATTCAGAACATAAAAAAAAGAAAGAAAGAAAAGGGGGGGGGGGTGTACAAAATAATTTTTTGTCTTTAGATAAATACATTGGAAATGTGAAAAAATTAACGAAAGTTTTTATTTATTTATTTATTTTTTACATCTTACACCGCCAAGCAATTTGAATCCTCTCTAAATTTTTCATTTTGAACCATCATCAAAGCTTTTCATACTATGAAGCCAAATTTGGACTTGGAAAGTCTGACTTTTTTTTTTCTTCTTCATCTTTTCTTACACTAATGAGACTGAGATACTCCATCATTAGACAAATGGCTTCAAAAAATGTTATCACATCTATATTTCTTACTAAATAATTTTCATTAATGTAACAATGAAGCCAAATAAACATGCTAAATCAGTGTTGGCGAGCCTATAGTACAAGTCAGAAATAAATAATTTCCCTTGAAATAAAAAATAAAAATGCAGGTACTACACAATATTAAAACCGAAAACTTGCAAAAATTAAGTAAATAAATTCATTAATTAATTTAAAGAGATACATACACAAGTTTCAAGGAAATGTTTTGAAAATGTTTGCTTTATGACATTATTGCAAACATTTGGCTGTCATATACATAGCAGGGGCAAAATCCCCGGGGCCCGGCCCATGTTTTTTTCAGTTTTTTATTATATAGTTGTATTGCTATGCATAGTTCTTGAAGTAGTTTGGGGCCCCTTAGGAAAATTAGGCCCCTGGCCCAGGCTTAGTAGGTCTGTGCGATAATCAGGCTCTGCTCTCCTCCTCTTCCTTCTCGTTAAAAATCCTCAAAACCTTCATTTTTAGGACTTCAATTTGAAGAAATTTCAAAGGCCAAGCTAGTCTACAAGCTTTAACCCTTCATAAAAATCCCTGAACCTCTCCTCCTCCTAACATTACCAGAGTTTGTGTAAACTGCAATTTTAGAACTATATTTTGGAACACTTCCCAGGGGAGGAGGACCTTCGCAAATGTTACACTTATGACTATAGGTTCACATGGTTATTTCTCTTTCCCTGCTCAACGCAATTCTCTAAATTTTTTTGTGCGATACTAGTAATCACAGTCCCCTCTCCCTCCAAACAAAAATGTAGACCCTCTCTCTCTCTTGTTGTACATACGTTTCAAAACAAATAGAATGATTTTAAGAATTTTGAAAGTGTCGAGGTTGAGATTTTTGTTTAACATTAGAGTCGTTAGCTTTTTTAAAAACTTTGTCAGCTTTTTTTATTGTTTTTATGAAGAAAAACTACCAAATACGATTCCGTTTCTCCACTGTGCAGTGTACACTGACTCATGGTATGACGCCTAAGATTACTATGAAGCAGATGTCGCAGTATAAAATGCGCACTTGATATTATTGAAATGCAAATAAGAGGTGAGGGCAGTCAACTGGGTTTTTTTTAAATTGTTGGTGGGGGGCCCGCAAGTCACTAGTTTGCCCCGGGGCCCGGGTTGAGCTCTCGGCAGCCCTGTATACATGTCATACACTACATGCAAAGCCATTTTGTGTGACACATCAAAATGTTTCCAGACCCACACAGACTGGAGAAAAAGAACTAAATGCTAAGTTTTTTAAAACTAATTCCTTAATTTCTTAATTTTAGAGATAGTACTAGTTTTCTTATCAGGGTTAGGTACCAAAATGCAAGGAATATTTCAATACATAATAAAATATTAGAGTAAGGGTAGTATTCTTTTCAAATTTTGAAATGCAGAGTTTAAAAGGTTCACCTTCACTACGTTGGACTATGTTTTCTGAAATAAACATTATTTAACTGAGTTCAATGATTATATTTGATTACATTATTGGTGCAGTTTCATGGTTATTATTTAAAAGACTAGTTTTAAAATCATAATATTAGTAAAACATCATTTATCAATAAATACCAATATTACCTCACTACCGATAACACACCCAGGTTTAATAAGCACGTTCTTATGTATCATAACATTATCTGCTAAAAGGCAAGTTTCTAACTTGCAACCATCTCCTATCTGTACATTATTCCATATGTAGCAGCCTTTGATTTCCACATTGTTCCCTGAAATATAGGATTTTATTAAATACATGTACAAATTATACAAACTTCCTTACAACAGTAATACTTAAATTTTTACATATCGCTCATTTGGAAGAAGAGTGCCACTACACAAAGTTTTAATTTTCTCTTTTTTTTTTCCGCTTAAAAGGCTTCAAATGACATTACAGTCGACGCTCGATATAACGACCATCTCCGTCCCACAGAAAAAGGCCCTTATAACAAGTGGTTGTTATAAAAGGTGGATTTAAAGAGATATACACATGCATCATGCCTGTTTCGATGCTCCAATAAAATTGGCATTTTTATGTTTTATAGCATATTATCTTCTTCATCGAAATTTTCATCTCAGATTGCCTGACCAATCACTTCAGCAGTTGATTCTGTTTCCCTTCGCTTTTAAAAATCAGTATGATGGAAGCAAATATTGATGATCTTTTCTGAGACTTTATTCCATGCTGCTTAAGAGGTGCAAAGCTGTAAGGACATCCACTTTGTAATATTCACCTTCGTTGAGTGCAGAAACAAACTCTTAAAAACCACATGATTAACCACAAAACTACCAATACATCTGTCAAACCCTATACCGGAAATAGTGTCCGATGAATTTGGTCGCTGTAATGGATTAAACGATACAGATCAGTCGTTGTATCGAAAGCAAATTAACACCGAGTTCCTAGGGACAAAGTTAGGACTTTTACCACTGGTGGTTGTAAAAGAATGGTCTTTATAATGTGTGGTCATTATAATGAGCGTCGACTGTATCATCTTTGGAAAATAATGACATTTTTTGTTCTAATATTAACCACTGGAGAGCACAGAAAATTTACTTTTCTTACATCAAATTTCCTGAAGAGTTAAACTTCAAGCGCTTCATCTATAAAATTTCATTTCTTTCTATTGTGGCACTCTTCTTCCAAATGGACAATATATCATA
The DNA here is from genome assembly GCF_026930045.1 of Uloborus diversus. Classification (NCBI taxonomy): domain Eukaryota; kingdom Metazoa; phylum Arthropoda; class Arachnida; order Araneae; family Uloboridae; genus Uloborus; species Uloborus diversus. The sequence goes on from NC_072734.1 coordinate 76,522,311, forward strand.
AATTAAAAAGGTTTTAATGCATCATGATCATTACTTCTTGATGCCCGTGCTCTCTAGCTTTAAAACTTTACCCTCTACTGCCCTAATTATGATTTCCTGTAGAAAAAATTATTTATATGCACATTTTGTTAAATAATAATGTACAGTAAACTAACGATTATCCACGAGCGGATTATACGCGAGTCAATCAATAATCAGGAACACATATTTTCGCAGTAAAAAGGAAATACCAATGGCCATTTTTTTTGGGGGGGGGGGGGGGATTGTAAATTTAAACTCAGTTGTTTTTGTTTTATTTATTTATTTATTTTTTTTTTTTTTTTTTTTGTGCTTCCTTCATTGTACATGCACTTGTTCTTTATTGATGTTAAGTTCTGCTGTGCAAAAATACATAACATTTTTACGTACGCTGTATATATTTTCACTGTTTGAAGAAAGTATTGAGAATCTAGAATCTTTGCCATATCAAGGAGTAAAATGAGCGAAAATAGGTTGGTAGGTTTGGTTTTATTATATCTGTTTGTCATGATGATGAAATATAACTCCCGAGGACGTTATTAAAAACATGGCTATGTCAAACAGAAGATTACTGTTGTAATTTTCAAATTTCTATTTTGCATTAAATTCTGCTGCTTTGTTTTAAATTCAAATGCACTCAAAATTATGATGTGTCATTAATAACAGTTAAATCAAACTTTCATCTCTAAAATCTATTTTGCTTATTTTTAAGATCTCCATATCAATTTGTCAAACTTTCGTACTCCCCCTCCCCCCAAAATGACTTCCTGGCTATGCACTAATAGGACCCCCTCCGAAATGGAATCCTGGATACCCCAGGGTTCTGAGGGGCACTGCTATACAGCATGATTTAGAAAAAGAATTCAATGAAAGCCTAGATAAGATCTGAACTTTCAATGAGTTTTTCTTGAAACCCTAAAAAGTCCACTTACATCCCTTTGCTTCTCATTGCCTCAAATGAAAAAGTTGTGAAAGGACTAATTTTAAGACATGAAATTTTGTGAAGTGGACACGGAACGAACCCAATTTGTGCTTGAAACGACCCTGATGAGAAAATTTTATGCGATCTTGAAGTCATGGCGGGCAGTGGGGGGTTAAGAACAAGACTAAAGATTTTTGCATACAGCAGCAATTTACATGATCATCAATCAAGATGTATTTTAAAACCACAGCCAAAACTAGCACACAATGGGCAAAACGGATAATCTGCATTCTCACCTATGATGCAATTTTCCCCAATGACTGAATGAGAAATCACAGTGTTTTCACCTATTTTTGTTCCACCTTTAATTGCAACATTTTGTTTCAATATACAGTTCCTATTTAAAAATGAGAAAGAGATAATGTGGTAAAATGATGTAACACAAGTAGCATCAAAAGCTATCATAGATAACAGAAATTTCAACACAACAAAACATCTAACCGAGATTCTACAGAAAAATCTTACTTTCCGATTTCAACACCAGGTTGTTTATAAATATTGTGCCTGTAATAGGAGTACTTCGATCCATTCAATTCTACTACATCTGGGACGATAGGATAGGCCCACCGATTTAAAATATCCTGGCTGCAAACACATAGATGCATGAAATGAATAAATGCTTTTGTGCAACAAAGTAACAGTAGTAAAAAATGTATGTATATATATATATATATATATATATATATATATATATATATATATACTATCAAGAACAAATTAGCAAAGAGACATATGTTTCAGGGTTTTAAGAAACATCTTTTTCAATGCTAAGCTTTAGAATGAAATGTCATATGAGAATAAGCTCACTTCTTTGCATTGAAAAAAAGAGCTCCTCAAAAACAAGTCTACAATCAGCTTGCTAATTTGTGCATGTTAAGTGTTGTTTACAGTGGCAGTGATTTGATGCCCCCCCCCCCCCATTTTAATTAACTAAGTTTATTTTCCAAGTTAGGAACCAAAACTAGAAATTATGTAAAAAGCGGAAATGTCAAAATTTTCAGGACATAATTATTTGATTTACTTTGTATATCTGTTTGCGAAACATTATTTAGTATAAGTAGTAACTTTTAGCTTATGTATTCATTGTTTAGATATTAGTAAATCAATTGTTTTACTTAAATAAGCAAAACTTATTTAATGAAATCATTACCAAGTGTTTGTGACATAAAGAAATACTTTGGGGTAAAAAATGTAATTCCAATTCATGTCTAAGTGTTTCTTCGAGGAAGGTTATTGTGCACATGATTCATCGAAATCTGAAGAAAAACGTTAGTTAAGTTGTTAGGTTTACATCAATTATCACTTATCTGCTCTCAAAACCAGCCGTAACAAAATTTTGTACACTTTTTTTCCATTTTTGTGATACCGTCCTATGGCTTTTTTTCTCTTTTTTTGCCCCCCCCCCCCACTTATAAGCTCCAATCGTTGCCTCTGCTGTTTACTACTACGTTTGTTACAGAAATGTAAAGCGTTATACAGATAAAAATTGAGCAAGAGTGTAGAACAGAGTAACACTGGAGCTTGGTGACTTGTTTATTTGGTGTAAACAGAAAATAGTTTAAATTAGGCTCAAAATGTCTACTCCTCGTACTTTAACCATACCTTTTAATGACTGTTTTAATTTTTTCTACTAGCTTGATATTTGACTTAACAACTTTTGGAAATGGGCATTAGTAAAACTTGGATGAGCACACTACTATCTCATCCAATAGAAAGTTTGCTTAAATTTAATTAAGAATAGACAAAAATAAAGGTGGTGTTTTAGAACAAGCAAGGATTAAGATTATTAATTAGGAGTAATATATAAAAGAATGAGGTATATAGACACAGGTTCAGCTCCTGGGGTAGGCGACCTAGGCGGCCGCTTAGGGTGGCTGATTTCCATGGCGGCAAATTTTGAAGTTGAAACTTTTTTTTTTCTTAAGTATGAATATCTGTTTGAGCGCCATAAGATTCAATGCTTAAATGCTAACTAAGAAACGAATAATTTAGAGTGCATACCAGTGCTTGAATATGCAAAACAGAGTTTGGAATTTAACTAGAAATTTAATTTAATTTTAAAGGCGGCGTGAAAATTGCGTGATCTAAAAATCCTTTGAAAATATTTATATCTATTTCAGTACCATAAGATGCACTACTTTAATGTTAAAAAAGATAATTTAAGGTTTGAACCAGTGCTTGGATGTGCAAAACCAAGATTAAAATTTAACTAGAAACTCACTTTTTAAAATTTTTTTAAATTAATATACTATTTTATATTATTATTTTCAATGGGGGTGGGGCAATGGGGGTGGGGCGGCATTTGTCAATATGGCCTAGGGTGGCAGAACTACTAGAGCCAGTCCTGTATAGACATGGTAAAAGAGTAAAATAAAGCTAAAATAGTTTAATCATGGTAAAAGAGTAGACTAAAGCTAAAATACTTTAATAAAGCTAAATAAGATAGTTTAATCAATAGTCTAATAGATCAGGGCTCAATTTCTAACCAAAGAAGGGCATATGAAGAAGTGAGAAGCAAAGGGACGTAAGTTCCAAAATTGAAAATTTTGACATAACCTGTACAAATGGTAGGAGAACCACGCCTCTGGGTTGGTGCAAAGGTTAGCACTATTAGCCCTGGTAGTTTCCGCCATGGGTGCAAGTTTGGTAAGGTGTTCAAGACGGAAAGCATTTTCAGCTCCCCCCCCCCCCAGCATGCGTGTATAAGGAAAAAAATATGTGTATAAATGTTGTAGATTTTAAATATGCCAGTTTATAAATCTGTTTGATTTGAATTGAAAGCTTTTGACTTTTCTAACAACATGAATTTAGTTTAAATTGTAATATTTAAGTGTTTTGATATCGTAATTCCAAAAAACTAAAAACCGCCAATAACAGTGGGTCTGGGGGATTTTTTAATTGAAGTCCAAAAAACACAATGGTAGGCCATTTTGCTAAAGTTCATAGAAAGGAAGGGTTCAGGGGCTCGATTACATCAGTTTTTTCAAACTTATAGTGCCAAAATCACAATATTGGACGACTTCAAAAATATTGGAGATAGGGGGGGGGGGTGCACTCAGAACTCTACCCGATATTGAAGCTATAAAAATGAAATTGTACTTCATAACGTTTATACGCTTCTTGAATGCATTATCGAAAGGATGGTGTTCAGGAACTCGCTTTTGGCAATATTTCGAAATTGAAGTTCCAAAAACGCAATTTTCGACAATGTTGGATAATGTTAGGAGTAAAAGCATTCGGGGCTCCCTGCCTTTGGTTTTTTGCCGATCGTAAACATTTTTATTGTAGCAATAAAATCGCTTGGGATATAAGATTTTCTCTTTTGCAACATAATTCTTCTGATCGGAAAGTCTACCCAAGGTAGAGTCAAGGAATCAGAAAAGAAGGAAATGTGGAGGAAGGGTCTGGGCAACTAATGATAATAAACTGGCACCATTCCCCCACAGTCTTCATTTGAAAAAGAATTCTTTTATAAGATAGCAGGTGGTGATATTAGCCACAAAAAAACTTCAGTGAAGTAGATACATTTTTTTAAAAAGGTACACTTTCAATATTCATTATTTAAAAAAAAAGCAATAGGGTAACTAAATCCTCACCCCAGGGGGGCCCCGAATCACATCCCTCTTTAGGCACTCAAATATAGCCTAAAGTGACGTTTTAAACATTTCAGCATCGAAAAATTTTCGGAAGAGAACTCCCGAAACCCTTCTTCTAAATTCATCACAAATATCCTAAATTTGAGTTTTAAGGCTTCAGTTTCTAAATTGATTTCTAGGAACAGTATCCCCCTTACCTATATACATGACTTATTAATGCCTAAAAGTTTTAATACTTTAATTTCGGAAACTTTTCAAAAGAAGCTTCCTACTCCCTTCCCCCTTAAGTTATTCAAAGATAGCCCAAAACAGAGCTCGTAAAATTTCAGAAACGGAAATATTTCAGGCTGGGCGGAGTCCCCCCCCCCCCTCGTTCTCACTTTCTGTTTATTAAAGGCAATGTAAGTTTGTTTAAGATTTATTTTTCTATTGAAAGAGCAACTCCCCACCCCACATCGCCAAAGACAACCCGAAGTTTTAAGACTTCAATCACGCAAATGTTCCGAGAAAGATTTCCGAATTCTCGAACTCTTAACTTGCTCAAAAATTGCCAAAATAGCATTTCAATACTTCAGCATGGAGAAATTTTCGGGGAGGAGAGAGCCCCCCCCCCCTGAACTCCTTCCCGAAGTTCACTAAATTTGACTAACATTTGCGGTTCCCCCTTTTCATCACCGTAGTTTTAAGAATTTAAGCTCTAAAATTTATTGAGAGAAAGCATTCGAATTCTCCCTTCTTAAGTGCCTCAAAGATATGCCCTCAAAGTTGCGCTTTTAAGACTAGTTTTGGAATTTCACCTAAAGAGAGCCATCTTGACATTGCCAAAGACAGCCTAAAAAGTTTAAGACTTCAATTACAAACACTTTTACATCAGCTACAAAACATTTTCAGGTTAGAACACCAAATCCATCTCTCATCAATTCACCAAAGATTGCCTAAATTAGTGTTTTTAAGACTCCAGTTTCCGATTTTTCTTAAAACCTCCCCCTCCCCAGTTTTAGATCATTAAAGACAGCCTAAGCATTTTTGACTACTGAGGACTTATAATCTTTGCAAGAGCAGCGGTTTTTTTTGCAAATTTGTGCTGGCATTATTTTTCTCATTCCCCCCCCCCCCCATATTTCCATTACAGCGAGTGTTAGATTGAAAGACATTGGAATTTAGTGATTCCTCAAGTCTTTGAATATTTTACCAGAAACATGTCAAAAATGTAGGAACAGTTGCAAATCGGTATTTCAAACCAGCTTGAAATTTTCCCCAGATTCTTTCCAAAATTCCCATTTTCATGAAAATCTTTAAAGTCCCTCATAGTTCCTGTTTTGCCTGTATGTGGACGACCTTTGCTGTCGCGTAAACATTTCCTCCTCTCAGCAATCACTCTCAATCAGTGATTCAGATTCAACTCTAAGACATTTTTTGCAAAAAAAAACTAATGAAAAAAAAAACACGAAAGGATGATGGAAAATAGAAAGAGAAAAGGCTAAATTTTCAAATAGAGACAATTAATTCGATTAATCAGGGAGAATAGTGAGCAACTCCGCAGTCTGCAATGCAGAGAGTTGGAAATAACAGAGCAACCTAAATAAAGTCAAACAGCGCAGCACCAGTCTAAAAGCCGCTCCACCAAAAGCATGTTGCAAACAAAACAAGCCATGGTGGAAAATTGAGAGAATGTTGATGTAAATTTGTGGTTGTGGAACAGTCCAGTTAAAAAAATTAAAGCATTTTTTCAAACACTCAATTTTTTTTTTTTTAAGTAAAAACTGAAGGAAAGTCATCAAATTTATTTCCGTCCCAACCTCCATCTCGGAAAATAGTCCAAGACGGAAATCCGTCCTGAGATGGAAGGTCTCGCATCCATGGGTTCCGCTATACAGCATGGTTTAGAAAAAAAACTTTGATGAAAGCCAACCTAGAATCTAAACTTCAAATGTTTTTTTCTCGAAACTTATATAAGTCCACTTTAGAGATGTAAAATTTCCAGAAATTTTGAAGTGGTAGAAAAAAACGGTTTTTTTTTCGGGAAAAATTGGAAAAAATGGAAAATTTCATTTCTTTATGAATAAAATTTGGGTTTCTTAATAGCTCTGTGTTTCTTGTAACATATAAAGGGTTAAGTATTAAAAAATATATGCTTTCCACACATCTTCTTTTTCTGCTTGGCAGAAATACACATAAAGGTAAGATTAATTAGAAGAAAAAACCTTTTTGTTTTATAACTGAGTAGAGGGCTTGCATGGTCAAACCCAGAAATAAGTCAAGTCGTCACTCAACCAATAATATTGGGTAATGTGTGTCTAATCATAACAATTACATTTTCTATTTTAGATTGCCTTTGAAACTTCTGAAATTTTCGACTTTCAAACATGATTGATTTTTTTTTTGGAAGAAAAATAATATAATGTTACTGTCTGAAAATGAAAGCTATTGAGTTTTGATTTTTTCCAATCCAGTGTAAGTTCAAATCAAAACTAAACTGGCTTTTCTTAAGCTGCACCAAAATTAAACTGGAGTTTACGTTTATTCATACGGCCGTGCTAAGCACAATAGTAAAAGTAGTCATACCAGCCCTATTGAACAAATTTGAGTTATTATAACCAAGTTATTCTCTGTTTCACATTTTACTTAATAAAAAAATGTTTTAGGGTCATTTGATCAAGACTGAATCAAATATATGGAAGAGCCACTCTTTAAAATACAATATCTCAGCTTGAGCCCAACTGCAAAGTCCCCTTTTTTGCTTAGCACGGCAGTGTACAAAGTGCGGTAAAAAAAAAAAAAAAATCGGACAAAAATTGTATCATCGAATGGAAGAAAAGTAATTTCATTTTAATGAGTACCTAATTTATTTTTGTTTCTCACTTTATTAGGAAAATAATTTACAATATATTACCTAGTTTATGTATTGTTTTTCGGTTTTCTTACAATTTTAAGCGAAATACCTGCTATTTTAAGTTGTTTAACCAAGTAGAATGACAGTTCGTTTGCTTGTTGTGCCTCGACAAACAGTATTTAAAACGTCATGCCATTTCAAGTGGCTTGGAAATGATAGTCGATGTCCGGAAAGTGTACAAAAATGAACAGTGAACATTTCAGTTAATCGTCAGGTCATCCAAAAGTGAGTTCAATGAAATCCTCGGGTTTCCACGAGAGCAGTCGTTTGTGGGAATTTGTGACCGATAAGTGCGACTAAGGGAAAAAACAGCTCAAACAGAAGTTTTGCAAGTTCAAAAAATTCAGGCATTCGTATGACTTTAAAGATGCCACAAATGTTTGAGATGGGCCCGCAAGTTCATGCTGGAAGAGATACCTTTCACTGATTTACCGTTCAACACCCACCAGAACCATAGGATTTGGTCAGTAGACACCATAGGCTGCCATATAGGGAGGAAAAGTGGGGACTCAAGCCTCCCCCCCCCCTTTGGAAATGAGAACTTCCTTCCTTTTAATACTTTTTCCTTTGTAAAAATGTGAAAACATTTTTTCTCCAGTCATTAATGAATTAGTTATCAAAAATGTTAAATTTCATAAGCTCTAATCTGTACTCAAGTCGGTTTCCATGGAGAAAATATCAGAGTCCCCCCCCCTTAAAATTTTGCATATGGGTGCCCTTGCTAGACACTCCAAGCATCTTAGAAAGTGTTAGATATCACCAAAATCCGAAGTCAGGCTTGGTCTGAGATGGAATCAGGACAAGCGACAAAAAATCTTGAGTTTTTTATGGATAAGAGCCGTAAAATGAATCAAAAAGAGAACCAGAAGAACATTTTAGAAGTTATTGTACTTCTGTGGGCCTAAGAGCACTTCAGCATTGTAGACTGGACATTTTCCTTTAACTCCACACCTATTCATATGGCCAAAAAGACAAGAGTGTGCAAAGCACATTGTTTTTGACAAGATATCATCTTTTGAGTGGACGCTCTACTCGCTCGACCTCAATCCCATTTATTACACTGTATGGCCTATTTTAGAGTCAAAAGTCTACCCTAAACTACACATGAAATTGAATTCTCTGCTTTATAGGGAATAGGGTTGCTAAAAGGACTTGCTGCCCTTGAATGAAAATTTCAATAAGCAGTTGCATCTCTGTATTACTGCAAAAGGCTGCTAGTTTGAAACCAATTAAATTTAATGATTGCTAAAGGTCTTCTCATATTTTTATTTTTTGTGTTTTGTTAGTTTATTTATTTTTAATAAAGTTTCTTAAAAAATTACTTGCCCTGTTTTTTTTTTTTGCCGCACCCTGTACATTTGGTTCGCAGTCAGCAGGAACATAGTTTTGTGATCAAATTTATGCTTGTTTGTTTTATGAAGAAAGAAAATAAATTCTTCACTAAGGTTATTGGTTTAAGCTTTGTTGTAAAAAGTATTATTAAACATTTTTTGATCTATATGCATTGTCATACAACAACTTGCATTAACGTTAGACAGTATTTAACATAAAATGGGAGAGGGGAGGAAATTGCATTAGAATTGAAGCGTGAGAAATTTCTAATAACTTTTTGCTGAAAATTTCAACTAAAACCCTGAAAAGTTGAAAAAATCATTTTTTTTTTTTTTTCAATTTTTCCAAAGTGGAAATTTATTCCTTTGGAAAAAAACGTTTTTTTTTGGAAATTTTCCGGTTTTTTCCAACTGTTTTCATCTCTAGTCCACTTACATCCCTTTGCTTCTCACAGCCACATGTTAGTGCCAAGAACTTATTTTAATGTCTAAATAGTGTGAAATCTATCAAAAACCCAAAAAATCACACAAAGTTCAAAAGTGATGGGAATCAAGCTTTGTGAGTCTACATGCCAATTAAGTCCTACCTTTGAAGTAACTCCTATAAGTATATACATACTTTCAGAAAATATATACCAGTCTTAGATCCCTGCTTGTTGGGAAAGGATTTACTAGAAGGGAGAATTGAAGAGAGATTTTCTTACATGAAAGATATTTTGATCATATTTGTTAGTTTAAGTACTGTATTTAAGTTAAGTAAATATTCAGTATTTTTAACAAAATTTTCAAAATACAACTTTTTGAAAAATTACAAAACAATTCCGAAAGGAGGTATCTGTCATGGGTCAATCCCTGACATTCTTTTTCACAGATGCATGAAAATAGAGATGAATTTAGGTTATATAATTTTAGAACATATTGTAAAAATATTACTAACTCAGATAAATAGGCAAAATATCATTATTACCTGACAATATCATACATGTACAAATTTGATATACTAGCACCATAACCAGATTGAGTGATATGAATGTACATTGAATTCCCTAAAAGCTGAAACCATAAATTACATTTTAGTATGAAATATCTTAAGCAACAAGACAAATAAATACATAAATTTTCATTGGTAAAATAAAATGCTAAATATAGTACATTTTCTAAAGACCTTTGCATATGATTCACAATCAGACCACAAAATCAATACAATAAGTTATAATTTTGAATTTTCTTCAGAAAATGCTCACTGTAAATATTTACTGATGAGTGAAATTTCATCCCATAGTAGCATTTTTTTTCTTACATTTTATCAAGTTCCAGTGCATTATTTTTGAGTAATTCTGTGAGAATATGTGATTCTAAGTTTTCTTTACAACTGAAATCTCTATATAAACACTAGCTTGTATTCCATAAAATGAGTTAAATTATGAATTTATTAAATAATATTAAACTTTTTAATCTTGACAAAAATTAATAAATATTGAGCATTTTAAAAAATAATAATTTATTTCATGGCCTCAAAGAACCTGACACACTTCAGATCCTTCTTTACTTTCTTATGATCTAGCATTGGTTAAAAAAAAGTAATTTTTCCAACAAAAATCTAAATGAATTTTCAAAATAATACTTAATTTTGAAGAACTACACTTCAGTACAGAAGACAAAGAAAGGAGTATAAGAATAAGATAGTTTACCTCTTCATTGACTATTAGTCCTTTGACAAAATCATCAAGATTTTGGTAGTCAAAATTGTCAGAAAACAGTGGAGGAACACAAGGAGAACAAATAGATATATGTGTGTCTAGAAGGTCATAGTGAACTGTAATTTCTTCATTTTCTTGAAATACTTCCTGTAATAGGCAAAACATTTTTGCACCATTTCGGACGAAAAAAAAAAGAAAGAAAGAATAAAAAAGGGCATGGAGTGAGAAATGGTATGGTTGGTATCCTCTCAATAAATTAACAATGCATTAAACAAAAGTAAATCTACTATAGGAAGTAAGACATCTGTGCAACAAGTTCTACTGTAGTTTCAAGTTCAAATTGACTACCTCTCAAAAATCCTCACATCAATTATGTAACACACACAACCCACATGCAAAATTGTAAGGGGGGGGGGGCTCAAAAATTTTCCCCATGGAAACAGATTTCGGTACATATTAGAGGTATTAAAATTTGACATTTTTAATAACTTATTCATTAATGGCTAGAAAAGAAATTTTTATACATTTTTGCAAAGAAAAAAGCACTAAAAGCAAGGAAGTTCTCACTTCTAAGGGGGGCTGGGGACCCCCTTGCACAACCATACAAAAATAATAAATAAATAAAACAAAATAAATAAATAAAATAAAAAAGAGGCTACCATAGATCTTCCTGAGATGTTTAAAAAAAAAAAGAATTTAAAGGAGAAAAAGTACCTTTTATCTTTTATCAATTTTAAATTTATCTCCTAAAGAATTAAAATTTCAAACCACAGTAAAGTTATTGTTAGGTTTTAAAAAGACATAAAACAAATTATATATTAATTGGTAATTACATAGAAAATTTGGGAAAGATTTCATTTTTGTAATCTTCATTTTACTTACCAAAGGCACATTTACTGTTTTATTTGCATTAATCCTTTGATAATAGCGTATTTTCTTAGACGCAGATTCTACCACAACTAGAAAATCATGTTCTTTGCACCTTGTCTTGTGCTTTGGCAGGGCATTTCGGTATACTAATGTAAGGGCACAAGATTTATCGGACTGCCTTCTTTTCCTGAAAATAAAAATTATAAAGCAACACAAACAATTCAAAATACTAAGTAACAATTTCCAGGAACTTTATATTGTTACTTTGATCTTCATCAATAATGTTACCTTCATTTTAAAATTTGGGTTTCAAATGATTCTTCTTTAATAATATTATTTTGAACTAGTTGAATTAAAAATAAAAAAACCCAAAAACAATTTCAAATATTCAATTGCTATAAATGAGAACAAAATTTTATACACTTAGCTCCTGGGTCAGAGGGAGGCAATTGCTCTCTGGGCTTTAAAAAGTAATGTGTTTACAAATAAGAGGGTGTGGTTTTAATCATTTTCCAATAAAATTTACATTAAGTGTACAACACCCTTTCTTCCCCTAGAAAAATTCCAAATGGTGGGTCCTGGCTTCTAATAATTAATGTTTTAGGAAAAGCCGAAAACATAAGTAATCAAATATTAAACTTGTGAAATGCAGTTAAGTTATTTTTTTTTACTATACAGGATCTAATAGAAAAATACCTGACCTATGACCGAAAAAAAAAAAAAAAAAACTGGCATATATGGTTCATTGAAAACCTAATCACTCTCAAAGCAGTCTTCTTCAGACTCCATATACTTTTCCCAGAAATGCAACCATCGTTAAAATATTCTAAGAAGGCTTGTTTCGGAATGCAGCCTAAACCAATTTTTCAACTTTTAGTTGGCTCGCTCAATTTTTAAATTTATTTTTTCTTTTTTTGCAGATTCATGCGCGCGCATGAAGATTAAAGGTCAGTTCATATAAGCGTGTTGGATTAAAATATCCATCAGGTCTTTGCAATGCAAAAAAAAAGGTTTTTTTTCCCACAAATGAAGATGTCTACTCCCTCTATTCCCCTCTCGTCTCACTTTCCATGACAACACTATTTCAAATTTGAAGAATCGATGCACTGCATACCTCTTGTAGTTAATGTTAACAACCATTTATCTCACTTGCAAAATACATATTGCACATCAATCTATCACAACAATTAAACTTTTTTCTTTTTAGTGTGAAACATTATTTTCATTCAAGATATCATAAATAATTTTGTACCTTACGCCATATTTCGAAAATAATAACTTTTTAAATTTAAATTGCTGTTTTAGTCATTACAGTGAAACACGTTTAACAAGAAAAATCTGTTAACACCAAGTGATATAGCCGTCCAGTCAGTACCTATTCTGTGCAATTTACTGTAAAATTTTTAAACAAAATTCCATATTGAAAAATTATTTTGGTCCCTTCAGTTTCCTGTTCAACGCTTTTCACTATACATTCAAGTAATATAAACTTAGGTCACTCAGACACAATTTGCATTCCTTTGCAGCCCTTTTACAAAATTTTATATCATAAAAGCAGCCTTTGCATAAAATTCCTCATTTGAAAATTAAATTCTTGCCCCAAATTTTACTTTCAAAAACAGCTCTTTCATAACTTTTAAGTTCAAATCAACTAGCCTAAAAACAAAATATTAGTAAAAAAAAAAAACTTCTCCAGCTTTCAAGTCATTCCCAGCAAAGTCCTTTGGTCTAAAGAGATTTCAGATTAGAGTTGTGATCACTATATATATAACATACTTTTTAAAACATTCTTCTGCCACAAAAAAAAAGATCATAACAATAAAGAGATCTCCCAATCTGTTATATTACTACCCCCCCCCCCCCCCCGCAAAAAAAAAAAGTGGCCTTAAAGATCAAAATCTGGATTGCTCTCTGCACACGTGAAATAATTTGTGAAAAAATACAACCTAAAGCAGAGGCATTAATAATACCTTATTATTACTAACATTATTTTGTTCTTTTCTCTCAGTCTGCCCTTTTTTAACTGTTCTTCACATGGGCATTATCATAAGGAGTCATGAAAATTAAAGTGCTCTTCTTTGATTACGTCTCTAAATTCAAATTAAAAAAAAGTCCTTTTCAGCATTAAATTAAACTGCAAGTTAACAAAATTGTAAAAAGGAATAGCCTTTCGATATTGTTCCTGCACAAAATAAAATTTAAACCGTGTCTTATAGTTTTTTACAACCTTTACCAAGTCAATTTCAAAAGCTCCAAGTGACACATGCAGTCCGTAGACCACATGTTGAGCCACTAGTGCTCTAATCAGAGTTCTCACTAAGTTTCAAGTTTTTTAAATCTGAGCAATATTAAGCATGAAAAGTTAAGTGATGCAACTAGCATTCTTGTTTTATAATTTTAAAATAGTATCAAAATAAGCATTTACCGGTGTTCTTCTAATATGCTGCACAGAGGAAACGTTGTTATAACATCACCTTTGATGAGTATAAAATCATTACGAATAAGAGCCTTGGAATCCAATTCTCGTAAAATATCTCCCATAGACATAAAACTAGCTGAGCTAATTACAACCACAGACATAGGTGACTCATCTCTGGACCACTTGGAAGAGCTAAAAATGAATGAAGTTCAACATTAATCATTTCAAAATTATGAAAGAACATCATACATAATACATTTTTCTTTCTTAATTTTTTCTTCAGATGAATAAAGTGAAAAATATTCCTTTTTACTCAAATTTCCACCTGCATCCTTTTTTTTTACCTGCAGCCAGTCCTGAATTTTCCAATTTTGTCAGGGGGACAAAAGGTATAATTTCAGTGCCACCAAAAAAATTATATCAAAAAACAATAAAAATCACACAAAACTTATATGAAAACACATAAAATTTTTAAAGAAAAAATAATGTTGAATTTTGGTTAACAAAGATTTGCACAGTATAAGTGTAGTTGTTATTAAACATTATATAGGAGAATATTTAGAATTTAATATAAATCTAATATCAGGATATCTTAAAGACTCTTTTTGGGTTTTTTGAACTGTTGCAGACTGTTGAAAAAAAATTTTGCAGCTCAGTCTTAAAAAACAAGTCTTAAAAAAAGCATCCCATTTTAAAACTTAATAAGAATGACAATCCAAATGCTAAAGAGAAAATAATACCAATGAGTACAAATAAAATTACCTGGAAATAAGAAATCTGATCAGTCAAAGAGGAGCGCCCCGAACAAATTTTTGAAAGGGAGAAAATAGTCAATTAGCCGAATAAAACTCTAAATTTTGCCAAATGATATGTAAGAAATTATTTGCTCCACACGGTTACACTGCGTAAAACTTGACAGGGATCCCGAGATTAATAACTGGGATCTCCATAATTGCATAATGGGGCTTTTTGCGATTGCCTACTGTGCAGCTGCATGAGAGCGCCTGGGTTATATGGATATAGACAGTTGTCAAAGCATGACTGGAAAATCTCCTGACCGAATAGCGGGATAGCATTTTATGGCATAATTTTGACTGCTATTCGGGGAAAAAGGGCGAATTGGCTGCCCATCATGTATACTATTTCAGTGTGTAGAAAATAAATTAGTTGTGTGTTGTGAAAATGGTCTCTTCAATTCTCTCCCTCTCCAAAAGTTGATACATGGAAAATATGAAAAAGAAGGGGCGAAAATCCTCTATATGATAAAACTACGGAAATTCACAAATAAGTGCGTATAAGGAAAAGGGACATTCGGGCATTTAAAAATTGTAATTTTGTCACAAAATTTTGCTGAGTCATCAGACAAAATTTGTAAAATAGGGAAATTTTGAGAAGTCACCGCAACCCCCTGTGACAAGGTGACCTTACAGTTAGGAGAACTTGCAGACTGAAAATATCTGTATAGATGAAAAAAATTTCAGATTCATATTTAATAGAAATTTTTAACTATACAAATAAAAAATCAATAACAGGAGCGCCAACAGGCCCGGCTCTTGGGGTAGGCGACCTAGGCAGCAGATATTAGGGGCGGCAAATTTCAAAATTGAAATTTTTTTTTAAAGTATGAATATCTGTTTCAGCCTCATAAGATTCACTGCTTCAATGCTGAAATAATAATTTAGAGTGTGTGCCAGTGCTTGGATATGCAAAACATAGTTCAAAATTAAACTAGAAATTTAATTTTTCTTTTAGAAGCGGCAAATTGCACAATTTAAAAATCATTTGAAAATATTAATATCATTAATATCTATTTTAGCGCTATAAGACGCACTACTCTACTGTTAATAAAAATATAATTTAAAGTGTGTACCAGTGCTTGGGTATGCAAAAACCAGTTTGGAATGTAACTAGAAACACTGTTTAATTGTAAACACTTTACGATTATTTTTATTAAAATATCATTTTTTTATAATAGTGTTATTATTATTCAATGGATGGGGGGGGGGGGCACTTGTCAATATTGCCTAGGGTGAACAAACTACTAGAGCCAGTTCTGAGCGCAGATTTGCAAAAATTATTGGAGAGGGGGGGGGGCCAGACCTCCTTGGGGGTCTAAGGGGGTCTATAATCCAATAGCCCCTCCCCACCCCCCCCCCCCCCCCCCGCAAAAAGAAGATCAGATTTCTGTACCTTGAAAAAGCCAGTTTACATATTTCCTAATGCATAATTTTTCAAACCAGCAACATGTAAAATGGTGTTTTCAAGGTAACTAATCTAAAAATTGACCTTTTGAAAATTGAAATTTGGAGCTCTTCTTTTTGCAGCAAGATCTTCAATTAGCAACATGATCTCAGACGTAAAGTAATATCGCACAGAAACAGGGGCCCAGGGGTTCTCCCCAGGGGCGTGCACAGAAATTTTGGGGACTGTCACAAATTACTTTTCTGGGACCCCTCCATATTGTTCACCCCTAAAAAATATTGGGGCCCTTTCTTTTTCTTTGCAAAATTAGCAGATTTTATATAAGCTAATCCCTCTAATTTAACTTTAAAAAAGGTTCCAAAAATTATTGGTTTCATACATGGAAATATGCATTATTTTGCTTTCAGATTTGCTCTTTCAATAAAAAATTTGTAAAAGATTTGTTCTTGTTTATCAGAATTTTGTAAAGGGTGCGTGGTTGGTCGGGATTTTGTGAAAGGTTCGTTTTGGTTGATCAGATTTTTGTGAAGGGTTCGTTAACGGACCCAAATATCCTCTGGCCAGACCCCTGTATACTTTATATTGAGCACGCACTCTTTGCTCTCCCCCTCCCCCTTCCTGCAAATTTTTAAATGACAGGCCTGGATGCAATCTAAATAGTTTTAAAACCTACTGGATATTTACATGATTGCAGAAAATCAAAGACTGAAGTTGGACACAGAGCCAATGGAAATTTATTTTTAAGTCAAAGATATAATTCAATAAATAAAGAAAATGCATTCAAATTACCTCACATAGCTCCTAATTTGTTGATTATGAGAGCAACAAAATACATATGCTTCTTGAATTCCACACTCCCTCAAGGAATGAAGAACGTAATCCAACAAAGTAACATTTACAAGTGGCAGAAGAACCTATCAATGGCCCAATAAATAACAATTTTTCAAATAAAAGAATTATTACAGTAAGAATAATAAGTATGTAACAGCAAAAGTTATATTAAAGCTAAAATTATCAAATCAAAACATTCCACATGAAAGAAAATATTTGAACATTGCTTGTAAACAAAAAGAACATTTCTTTTCTATGTAGAAAGAGAATATCTAAGATACAGAACAGTTTTCAAATTTTATAGGGAGAGGGAATTAAAAAAATAAGTAAATAAAAAAAATAAAATAAAATAAAATAAAAAAATTAGAAAGGGATAATATGTCAGCGTTTTTTTTACATTGAACTGTTTTGGTAAATAGAGAATTTGGACCCTTCCCTCCCCCTCTTTCCAAAAAAAAAAGTAAAAATGTGCATTTTTGCAAATCTATTTTCTTTTGTCCGCCATTGTACCTTTCCAGAAAAGTAGTACAGAAACGAATTGTTATGACGATTACTGTTAAGAACCAAAGTTGATGATTTTTAACATTCACTGGTTAATGTGTAGACATATAACTAAATATTCGATCCCTCATCGATGCATAAGTGCTCTGCGATTGTTGATAATCAATGGCGAATGCCAACAATTACCAGATTTCGGTCTTTCACAGTACGTATATACATTTTAAGTTAGACATTTTAAATTATTCTATTGTGTGTAGATGCTTCATGCATGTAATACTTTGTTATGCTTGTGCCTTACAGTTTCGAAGGAACCGTAAAAAATTATCTTTCTTGCTAAATTTATACAATACAAAACATTAATATAATCGAAATTCAAAATATTGAGACGATGAACTAATAAGTTACATTCAGTTCCAAAATTAAAGTTATTAACAAACGGAACTGGTATTTTGTTTTATGTTCGCTAACAAAGTTGTTGTATTATAGGACGAAAACTTATATAAAACGTTTCTTTTAAGTCATGTTACATAATTTCAAATTTTACTTACAGCTGGCTTTTCATATGTTAAAGGATAGAACTTTTTATCGAAATTGTCAGCAATTATGACAGCTTGAGTGATTTCTTGTTGTTTTAAGTCATCTTTAGCAGACGCTTTCACGTTTTTCGTGGAAGACGCCATTATGAAAATTAATTGAGTTGCCAGATCCTCGGTAATAATACATCAAACTACCGAGTAGTGCATTTGAATGGACATTGACTAACAGGAATAAGAATTATCTCATTATTGAAAGGTTCTCTGAATGTTTTTTACTTAGATAAATACTGGTAAGAACTGAAAATCAACATACTTTGAGAATTTTATTACATAAAATGCAAAATTATCTTTTGGTTTGGCAGCGTAAAACACTGAATTGAAATTGAATGGCGCTCTCTGCGAGTGACATGATAATGTTTTGAAAAAGATTTAAAACATGTAAGCATTGTTTATGAGCTTTGTTTTGTCTCAACGATAATCTTACTCATCAAAGTCATTCGACACCTTTATCATTATTCATACTCTTGTGTGATTTCTAATGAACATAATAGAATGCTTAGCAGTTGGAATTTGATTGCTTACTTTCATTTGTCATGTCTAATGTTTTGTTTACTTGAATTTTCTTGTTTCTGAATATTTGATCTTAGTTTTTTAATCCTCTTGAAATGATTTCAGGCTCATCATGAGCAAATCCTCTCTAAGACATAAGCCCATAATCCATATTTAATTAGAGGTATAATTTATTGTAAACTATGGACTTGTGCCTCATGTTCTTAATAAAACAATTTCTTTGCAGGTCGAATATGTCGATTAGTTTCAAAGACAGCAGCTCCAAGTATGAAATCTGTTTTGTTCAGACAGGGAGCTCTCCAGAAGAAGCAACGCAGCTTCTGAAATTAGCTTTTGAAGCCATGGAAACAAACCAGTTGGAACCACTATGGATTACTGTCGAAGCATGTATGAAAATTTCGCAAAAAGAACCGAAGCTTTTCATCATGGATCCGTTCCACAATGAAGTGTTTGATCATCTAAAGTCAATTCAGTGCAGAATTATTGGACCATTGTGTATTTTGTACTGTCTCCAATATGGGGATGTTTTGCCCAAACGACCGTATCCAGTGTACAGTGTGTCCATGCGCAAAATAACTGTATCTTGCTCAAACATTGTAAATGAAGTACGAGAAGATATGAAACAGAAGATTGAGCTTATGGGTGGCTTCTTCAGTAAAGATCTGACAAAAAGTGTGACTCATTTAGTTGTTGGTATGTATTAATTTTATCTGATCGAATTTTGGGACCCTAATGTGAAACACTTGGTGGGTTTCCAAACAATTTCCCATAAGTAGACAAAACATCTTATCAACACAAAAATATCTCATCTGTTTGTAACATGTTGCTAAAGACAATAAATATTGTTAGAACTTTAAACTATATGTTTTAAACAATACTAGCAGTTGAATAAGATTGGAAAATTGAAAAAAAAAAAATCCCTCAAAAAATTAAATTATAAAAAACCATTTAAATCTAAAATAACCTACCCAGTAAAAGAACAATTTTTTTTAACGGACTTCCTGGAGTGAAGGGGTGACTCACCATAGTGCTGAGAGTATATATAAACACAAAAGGGGCATTTCACAGTATTTGGCTGTTACGCACTCTACACTTCATAATGATGTTTTAGCCTCCTATGCATAATTAGAGCAAATAGTAAAGCTAAACTTTTTGTAAATGATTAGTCCTATGTGTACTTATGTCATAGCATTGAAAAAAGTTTAGATTTGTGTTGAATTTCTAAAGATATAGGAAGATATATAGCATGTTACGGACTCGACACTCAAAAGACATGGAAATTTTTGCTTAAACTATCCTCAAATTTTTTGTGAAAGTAATAACTATTCTTACCTAACGAAGGTTTTCTACTACGTCTCAGTTTATCAGTTATACATTTAAGTACCAAAATAATTTTTAAAAAGGTAAAAAGTATTTTTTACGGAATTATTTACTAAAGAACTGCGCATTTATGAACATGTTACGGACTCTACATATTTGGGTCATTTTCCCCAAACAGCGCAATTTGAACAGGGCAAGGAATGGCATTCACTGTGCCAGGGGAATGACACTTAGAGGAAATAATGGGTTTTACTGACAATATTATAATTTATGTGGGAAAAGGAAACACCACTTTTATGAAATTGAAAAAGATCCAATGTCTTGGTGTCCAAAAAGTAGTTATTGTGGTTATTTATTTCCCTTACATTTTACAGGGGAAGGACGACAGGGGAATGACAAAAATTAAAGTTAACTTATATATTGTCATAACTGCAAACAACAAATATCAATGTCACTTAAAGTAAGGGGGGGAAACTCTATACAAACGAGAGTCAATCATTCATTGAATGATTATTACAAAATTAAATGAATTATCAAAGACAGGGTAATGACAGTCATTGAAAATACTTATCAAGATTTAACTTGAGATCACCCGAATAATACTCGACACCGTGTATTTATTCAAAAAGAACTAATTAAAATTATTTCTATGATCAGACCAGAATTCAAAGATTAAATTATGAGTTAATACAACTATTACCAGGTGTGAGAAACATTCATTCCATTCCTCGACAGGGGAATGACAAAAAATCAAAGGACATTTTTTACTATTTTTTTTTAAATAGTTCAAACCTTGAAATTTTTTTATTTTTCTATTTTACAACATTGCATAACACTTGTTAAGAGGTTAAACAACAATTTCTGTACAAATATGCATGGCTTCCTGAATCTTTAGAGCTGATTTTGCTTTAAGGTGGAGGTAGGAACACACAGGGGAATGACATGTATCATGTCAAAAAATTATTTAAATGTATAATAATAATAGAGTGTTTGTTTTAACTTATTTTACAAACATAAAAACATGTTGTTAAAGCATTCTAGTGTCAGTTTTATTTCTATACTAGTTATTTTGTTATTTTTGGAGCAAGGACAAGAATTTAGCAGTTTAGAGAAAATGACCCATTTGTCATGTTTGAGTATTTTGTTTGAATTATTGTTTATAGAGTCTAAACAACACAATACTACCTCATTGTTCAATAGTTAAAATGATAGAATCAACTGTTATAGCTATTTCTTCATCATTCATGTGAGGGGTGCCCACCTGGGGAGGGGGCCGCAGACTGTGCCATTGAAGTTTTTTAGAGGGTGTTTTGAGATGTATTTTTCTCATTTTTGGGGAGAGGTTTTTGATATTACGGGGGAGGGGGTCTATCGGATATTTAGAGAAGGTGCACCCAAGCTCTAGGGGGGGGGGGAGTACCAGATTGAATGTGACCTCTTATTGGAACAGACCAAGTGATATGTTGATTTCTTCAGTCATGAATTTGTTATTAGAAATTATAGGTTTTAATGCAAATTTTACTAACAATTTAACTTTTATAGTAGAACCTTGGTTATCTGAAGTGATCAATACTGGACCATCTTCGGTTAATCAAAATTTCTGGATAAATTTTAAGGGGAGTGGGGACATGTTAGGAAGAAGGTGTTTTTAAGCCAAAAAAATTGCATTTTTAAAGGAAAGTTAAATTTTCTATTAATTCAATTTAAAAAGGGCAACATTTTTTGCTTCAGGAATCACATATATTTTTAAGCAACAGAATGCTGTTCATTTCCAGTTTAAATAATTGCATTTCATTAACTAAATGTATGATCGGTCATGTATGGCACGAAAGATCTTATATTTTTGTTTAATGGCCCTAATATTAATGTACTAAATGACATCTGACATGCCTTACTTTGTTCGTTTATTTTAACGTGAAAGTGATTTTTTTTTTGTACAATATGTACTGGTATCTATACTGGAAAAATTTCAAATGTCACACTGGAAATCTATTGAAATTCGGGATCACTGATTGGTCAACATCCCATAAGATAATAGGGGAAGTTTCGACTCGTTAGACCAGCCTTGATAATTTTAATCCTTTTTTTTTTTAATTTACAACTAACAAAAAGTAGCACCAATAGTTCTACAATTCCTATAATGAAATCATATAGTAAAGTTATTTTGAACAAATTTCAGAAACTGTTATTTTGGCAGTGCTATTTTTGATTGATTAACTTTCATAACTAAGCAATTTTTCTTAATATCCATGTTAGCCTGAGATTTAAATAGCTTAAAACAATGATCCCTTGTCCTGTTTTCAGTGCTAAACTTCAGCCCCATAACATCTTTCATTTTAATAAATTTAAACAACTGAATCATGTCCCCTCGGTCTCTTCTTTGCTCAAGACTACATTTTTAGTCTTCTAAGCCTGGAATCATAATCTAAGTGGGAAAGTCCATTTATTAGCCTTGTAGCCCGCCTTTGAACCCTTTCCAATACATTAATATCTTTCTTAAGATAAGGAGACCAAAACTGAACTGCATACTCCAAATGTGGTCTTACTAAACTTCTATATAAGGGCAGAAGATCTTCTTTAGATTTGTTTGAAATAGATCTATTGATAAACCCAAGCATCTTATTGACTTTGTTACTAGCAATGCTGCACTGTTAGCTAAACTTTAAATCCTGACTTATTAAGACCCCCAGATCAGTAACTTTGTCTGCCTGACTAATGACTGAGCCTTGCAAATAATAATTTGTACACTTATTTCCATGCCCTAAATGTAGCACTTGACATTTCCCAACATTAACAGCCATACCCCATTTATCAGCCCACTCTGTAATATGATCTAGATTCTCTTGCAGCTGATTTGCTTGTTCTTCATTTTCTACAGTCCCCATAACTTTGACATCATCAGCGAAACAATTCATGTTCCCAGAAATATTTTTGTGAATATCGTTCATAAAGACAATGAACAAAACAGGCCCTAACACTGATCCTTGAGGAACCCTGCTTAAAACCTCACTCCAATTAGAATAATTTCCCCTTACAACTACCCTTTGTTTCCTTCCGGTCAGCCAGTTTTTTACCCAAATGAAAGTTTTCCCTGCTATTCCTATATCAGCTAATTTGCTAAGTAGAGCAACATGCCGTACCTTATCGAAAGCTTTTTGAAAATCAATGTAAACAACATCTACAGGCTTCTTATTGTCTAAAGCCATGGTAACTTTGTCATAGAAATGTAATAAATTAGTTACACAAGATTTACCTTTACTTAAACCATACTGAAAACTAGTCAATAGATTATTAGTCTCTAGAAAATTTACTATCTTAATTTTCATCAATGTTTCAAAAATTTTGCAGACCACTGAAGTTAGACTCACAGGTCTATAATTTCCCCCACTCCCTTTAGACCCTTTCTTGAAGAGCGGTGTAATGTTAGCCACCTTCCAGTCCTCTGGCACTGTCCCCGAGTTATAAGAAGCATTGAAAATATTTACGATTACATCTGCTAATTCCTCCGCACATTCAACTAAAATTTTTGGATAAATATTATATATATATTTGGATAAAATTTATTTTCATGAAGAATGAAACAATAAATTGAATTCCTCTCCTAAAATAAGTTCTTTTAGTTCTTAAGCAGTTTATTTTTTATTGTAAAGAAAAAAAATCCGGAAAATTTTTTTTTAGACCAAGAACCTGGGGTATGTTGGTTCACTTTTAGAAAACCCACAAAAACTTTTAGAACAGTTAAAAAAAGCAATACTCCAGTATTGGCAATAGTGAAGTTGCTAAAAACACAAATTGTGTTGATTCTTGAAAAAGTGTAAAACAGTAGACATTGGTAAATTTTAATTATATTGATTTTTAAACTTTGGTTTTTGATTCTAATCACAAAGCATTTGTTTGGTACAAATGTTGGATAATATTTAACATTAAAATTGTAATAAAAATTGTTTTTGTGATGTGGGGACCTCGGGACTGTGGCAGGTTGGTTGACTTCACAAAGTTCTCTTAAAATATTAATGGGAAAAAAGGTAATGAATTGAAAATTTTCTGGAATGATGAGAAATATTTAATGTAACTCATGGTAGAAAATAAAACTACTAATTGAAATTTCTGATGAGATAAAAAAAAAAGAAGAAAAGTAGAGAGCCAGACCAATGTGCCCTGACTCCCCCTATACACTTGTGCAGTCAAAATTCTTCTGAAAGTCAAAGTTTTTTTTAAGTATAAAGTTGTAATTCCCTTTAAAGGGCTACTTTTATTCTTTTTTTTTCTGTGCAGGCTGTTCAAGCATTTTGGTGAAGAAAGAGCGGTGTTGAAACAGTTGCCACGTTTTGTACGTCAAGTAACGTTTTGTAGAGTCCGTAACCAAATTTAGAAAATTAATAAAAAATACCGAATTTAAATTTTCATGAGACTTATTTTGGAATATTATAACACCATAGGTGAAATTAGAAAATATTCAATTTAGTGATATAAAATGCATAAACAAAAATTTTAACAAAACTTTTCTTCTAATTATTGTTACAGACTCTACAATCACCATTTTCACAACTTATAATTTTTTAACAAATGCACTTTTTGATTAAAATTATTATATGTATTAGAGATAATCCTTTACTTTATTTGTCCCAAGCACCAGTTTTGGCTTGAAATTCAGTTCAAGTCACTATTGAAGAAAAAATCAATGTAGAGTCTGTAACGATAAAAGTTGTATTTTTGATGTTCAATGGTGGAATATACATTTTTGTGCACGTATATACACACCCATTAAATGAAAATAGATAAAAATTTTTACTTAAACATTTCCAGTAGTTAGTAGTATTGATATACAAATTCCCTCCTGTGTGTACATAACAGTTTTAGTGAGGTTAGCAGATTACTTTGATGAATAGGGAATTGAAATTATCTTGTAACTTGCATTATCAAAGTTGCTGTTTTCATGTGGGATACTGAACATCTAACTTGTTTCATAAAAAGTAGATTTTAATCTACATTTTGTAAGTTTTTGAATACTTTATTTTGTGCCTGATATATTAAAATTTTTATTTTTTCCCAACTGGAATAGACCCCACCTCCAGAAAAAATTGAAACCCCCACCCCCCACCCAAAAATGTCCATCCCCTACCTGACTGTTTCCATCTCTAGTCGTACGCCAAGAAAAGGTAAGTTGGGCTGTTATTATTATTCCAAGGCACAAGCCCTCTGGGTTTAAAACCAGATACGTAGTTCTTTCAAACCACTCTGCACTTCAGCAAAGCTGTAGAAACACGATAACCTTTAAAATTAACTCCAGAAACAGTCCTTTCAGGCTTTTGTCTTCTTTGCATAGCCTATGATGATCTCTTGAAAAGGATGTATTTAATTGTTGGTTGGAAAATCACTTGACATTTTATTTTCTCCTGGAAGGAAAATGCTCTAGGATCAATTTTTTAAGTGAGTGCTAAAATGAAGCAAGAATTTAGATTCAGCCTACATTATGTGTCTATAACAGGGGTAATGAGAGCAAAAACCCTCTCAAATTATCCCCCCCCCCTCCAAAAAAGTCAATGGTGCGGTTGTGCCATTTAGTATCTACCATGGGTACCTCTGTCTATACTTTGCTTTTATATATAGTATAACTTTGATTTAACGATACCTGATTTAATTCCAGTCCCTTGACATTTGTTGAATCAGGGGTATACTGTATTTAAATATAAAAACTAATGTTATTTATCTAGCACTAAATTTTTTTTTTCCCCTCATCTCCATAGGTGGAGTGGGTTCCAAGAAGTATCAGGTGGCAGCTAACTTTGGTTTGCCCATCATGGTTCCAGATTGGATTTCAGATGTGTGGGAAAATGGACAGTATCAGCAACTGCACGCTACTGATGGGTGTTACGATAAGTATAAATGTCCAGTCTTTAAGGGGCTTGTTATTACAGTGTCACAAATAAGTGCTCAAGAGCGTTTATCAATGAAGTCAATTATTGAAAATAATGGAGGTTCCTATTCTGGCGCCCTAAAATCACAAGTGACAACACATTTAGTTTTGTCTGAACCTACAGGAGATAAATATCGCTTTGCAAAGAGTTGGAAAATATTTTGTGTCAAGGTGAATTGGATTTATGACAGTGTAGAATCTGGTTACTGTCGAGATGAATCCTTATATGCATTAGGTGATGCGTTTCAACAACCAAAGCGTTCCACTCCTAAAAAAGACTCGACAAATGAACTACCACTGGTTGATTGCAGTGCAATTGTGAATAATTCAATCGTTACTCACTTAGATGAATCTGTAAGAGCAGACACTTCAGGTTCATCATGCACCAAGAAAGATTCAGAGTATTCTACTCTAGACAGCTTTAATGTTTCAAAACTGCAGAAAGGTGGTCAGTATCTTGATGGCTGTAAAATATTTTTAGCTGGTTTTACAGATGAACATATGAAGAAACTAAGGAAAATAATTAATGCTGGAGGTGGTGTGCAATTTAGTAGTTGTGCTGAAAATGTTTCACATATTGTTTGTAACGGTTTGTCTGAAGAATTGACTGATATTCTCAAATCCTTTCCAATCAAACCATACGTGGTAAGTTTCAAGTGGTTACTTGAATGCTGTTCTGAAGGCAGGTTAATTGATGAAAGTCCATTTTTATGCTTGGATCTTACATTTAGTCAAGAAAATGAGCTAACTACAAAGAAGGATCATGAAAGAATACTTTTACTTAACACAGAGTCAAAACCTTTGGAAAATAGCATGAAAAAAAATGAAGAGCAGGTGATTCAACCTGTCGAACAAAACATTACTAAAATTCTTACAGAGCCTGAAAAACATGTGGTTGAACCACAGGAAGATGAAAATGAAAAGGCTCAGAGACATGAAGAAGTTGATTGCGTGCCAGAAGATATTGAAGATGATGAAGTTATGAATACTGAAGAATTATTCAAAGGAATGAAATTTATTATTGTTGGATTTTTGGAAAAAGACACAGAGATACTTTCTACCTTGATTGAAACTCATTCTGGAATTGTGTTAAGTGTCCTTGATGAAAGTAGGTGTAATATTGCTGTAGTTCCTGTTATTTGGCAGCAAACTAACCTTCCTGTTTCTCAAATAGTAACAAATTGTTGGCTTCAAAAATGCATTGAAGATTGCAGAGTATTTGATTTTGATGAAAATGAGTTGTTTAGACCTTTTTTTATACCTGATGAAGCAAAACCATTTGAGTCATTTGTTATATCAGTGAGTCAATACAGTGGCACGGAAAGGGATTGTCTAATGCACTTGGCAGAAGTTTTAGGTGCTACTTGTCAAGAATATTTTGTTCGAAAAGCAAATAAAACTAAAGGAGTTTTAGCAAACACTCATTTAGTTGTAGCTACACCTGAAGGAAGCAAGTATGAAGCATCTAAGAAGTGGAAAATACCTGCTGTTACTAAATATTGGGTATTAGATGCTGCAAAAACTGGCACGCTTCCTATGATTGATGATTATCTTGTTGATGCTTGCAATGCAGAGCCATCCAATAGAAGTAACATCGAACAGAAACCTACTTCAATGGTGGAACAGAAAATAGAAGAATATAAAAATGTCAAACATGTTGCTGAAGAGAATCATGAACTTTCTTTGCAACATGATCGAATTACTGAATTAATTGACCAACATAAGTTAGAAGAAGCCAGTACTTCAACACCACAAGCTAGACAAAAATTGGACATTTCCCTCAACAGCACTTTGAATTGTGAAACACCCCGTGGTTACAAATTTCAAGTAAGTGGCCTGTTGAAAGATTTAGATTGTAGTAGTACCAGCAATGATAATTTTAGTTTTAACAAAAGACATAGTTTACCTGTTGAAGAAATGTTTAGCAAGAATCTGGCATCTGCATTGAAACATATAAATGATAAATCAGATGCCCCACAAGAAAGTGAAAGTTCTGGAAAGAAAAATGCAAATAAAATGAGTTCCGGGGAAAACGTTGAAAAAGTCTTATGTGGCGTGGTTTTATGTGTTGCCCGGAAACTATGTTATTTACAGAGTGAGATCAATGAAATAGTTGCTTCTTTAGGTGGAGATTACTTGTGGTCTTATGACAAAACTTGCACACATTTTGTATTTTCTGGTAAGCCAAATGACACAACTAAAGAATTTCGTGAAGCTAGGGCTCAAGGTAAAATAATTGTCTCACCTGAATGGGTGTACTCTTGCCAAGAGAAAAATGAACATGTAGCAGAAAGTTTATTTCCACATACATTTAAATCTGAATTGACTTTAAAGGATCAGCTAGCGATTCTTAAAACACCTGTTAGTAACAAAAATATAGCCAAAATTACAGAAACTAATGAAAAGAAAACAGAATCTCCTGGTCAAGCTACACCTGTTGATTTCAATAGATTGAATGAATTACTAGTTGCTGCAAAATCTGCAAAAAAGCGGCAAACTAAAAGAATGGCAAATTCTGTATCATCTAGTCCAGTCAGTGAAATCAGTCCAATGCAAAAATATCCGAGGCATTTGTCGGATGTTTTTCTCAAACCTGATGAGGTGTTTCCTGAAGAACAAGACACCTGTTCTCAGCAGTCACAAAGTTATCCCATCACTTGGGATGACCCCACAGGACGTTTAGAAAGGGAAAAAATTGCTGCCAGGTTGACTAACAATGGTCAAACGGCAGAAGTAGATCCTCTTTTGCAGGGGAACATTGTTCTTGCTGAAATAAAAAACAATGATTTTTCTCTTAATTCTCCTTCAAATTTTAATCAGAATGATGCAGATGATTTTAAAATGCCAAGTAAAATAAAGTTAAAAGCGAAGAAGAGAATATTTATGTTTTCCAATATATCTGAAGCATACAAGAATAATTTCACTAGAATCATAAGAAAACTAGGTGGTGACGTTTCTGATATAAAGGCATTTGATGTTAATGCTACTCACTTAGTTGTAGCAGTTCCTATAAAAAATGAGAAATTCATGTCTAGTGTTGCAGCTGGAAAGTGGGTCATTCATCCAGATTACTTTGAAGCTTGTGAGAAACAAGATTGCTTCTTAGACGAAAGTGAGTTTGAGTGGGGCGGGCCCTCTTCAGAAAGATTCATTGAAAGTCTTGCACCCAACAGTGCAAAAATAGCCTTCTGTCCAGCGAAATGGAGAGCGAAATTGAACAAAGGTGATGGTTGGAAAGGTGCATTCCAGGAATGGAAGGTAGTTATTGTTGCTGAGGACAAAGCCAAACTCCTTACATACACAAAGGTCTTAGAGGCTGGATCAGCAGAAGTTTTCTCTTCCGACAGCATGGAAAGTTGCTTGAACAGACTAACTCATGTGATTGTCGAGTTTAGGAAAAAGAAATCTCTTAAGCTGGACTTAAGTTCCATATTATCACACAATATCAAATGCGTAGTACCAGAATACTTAGCATCTTTTCTTACAGAGGATCCTCCATCTGATATTGAAAACTTTTTAATTCCTGAAGTTAAAGAATTAACGATTCTATCTGAGGTGGCACCAAAGAGACGCAATTTGAGTAGTACTTCCAGACAAAGTAAAAAATCGAAGCTGAAATAAATGTTATAAATTATGAATTTATTGTACATAGAGTTAAATCATCCTACTTCAGATTACATTGATTTGTACATATGGACTTTATTTTGTAAATAATACTTTAAAATAAATGGGCTAAAATGAATTTGTTTGATGAATGTTAAGCTTGTTACAAAGTAGGCTTGACTTTTTTTTTTTCCTTTTACATATCAAAAAAAAAAAGTGGAAAAAACTTTACATACATATTTTAGCCTAATTCAGCACTTCAAAATCTTTCCATATTGTAAGTCAAAAAATGTACTTTACACAATTCACAAAATAAATTTAGAGAAAAGAAAACGTAACTGCTTTGCAAAAAGTAATCAAGTAAATATGGACTTTAAAATTAAAAAAAATTAAGTTCAATATTAATGAATTTCTAAATATAAACTTGGGAAAAAAATGTTGTGAGATTGTGACACATAGTGCAAAATGTTTGTGTTGCACAAAAACTCACAACAATAAATTATTTTAAACAGCTAACATTTAGTTAATTTTCCCGGTTAGAAAACATTTCTAGTGTAATTTGGTAAAATTTTCATTAAAAATAAAAGTTCTTCATAATTGAAAAAAAAAAAAAAATTCAGCTTAAAGTATCATTGGCCAAACTTTTTAAATTTTGAACTCGCTCTGCTAAATTACGCGAAAAGCCGCCAAATGGGCTAGCTTGGCCTTATTTATTGCCAAGAATAAGTAAAACAGACTCTTTTAATTTTTTCTCCTGGCGCAATCAGGCACCCCATTTCTTGCCAATAAGAGGAACAATAATAACCTCAGAATAACAATAACGTTGGGAAGAGGAATTATAAGTTCGGTTTTGGAGGTTGGCAATTTCAACCTTGTACCTTATTGTACTTCCTAGTTGGGAAGGAAATATGCAGTATAACTAATTCAATGGCAAAGCAAAGTTCAAAAGGGCAAACATGACTTTTTTTTTAGGTATTTTAGATTAATCTGGATTATATTATTTTCTGGCAATCCTGTCGTTTTTCTCTGCTTGATGTTCTCTGCAGCTACAATATTCGGACGACGATGTTATTTAATAAACATAGAGCATTCAGCTTTATCATTATTGTTATTTTCATTTTTCTGTAACTGTAAATAAAACTTAAATGTGTAAATGTAAATAAAAGCTAACGATTGTTTTATCTGCAAAAGTGATAGTAAATTAATAGAGTTAAGCATTTTTTTTATTGCGATTTAAAAGCATGATGTACCATATTAAACACTACAGTGTGTTATTACTTCCTTGTGCAATATCTTACTTACTTCACATTTTGTAAATGCATTTTAACTTTTTTAACTATAGGTTTTGGGGATCACTTGCTAAATTTTTTCAACCACATGCCGTATTAATAACTGTTGCAATTATATTGGTGCTAATCTTAGCCTTGTATTATTTAGTGAACATACACTGTTGAGTCTTTTTTTTTTTTTTCATTATATTCATTTTACTATGAATGTAAATTACCTTGAATGTATAAATGTAAATAAGAGCTTTAGAGTGCGTAAGTGATTGTGAATTTAATAACAGAGTTTAGATTTTTTTTTAATATAAAAGTCTGTTGTTCCTTATAAAATAAAAATAACTAGGGTGTGTTAGAAATGGCTTTGAAACAGGAAGTGTTTAACAGCAGTTGCCATATCGCACCCAGGCAAGGGAAGTGACATAACTAGAAGTTTGCAAAAAGTGTAATAGGTACTGACTTAAGATCTAAATTAAATGCTCTTTCTTGCCACAAAACTCACTCAAAGTTAGCTTACGTAACTGGTGCGTGGTGGCGTATGAATGATATAATCAATAGGTACATTTTTATAAAGTAGGACAAATACTTTCAAACTCTGTGTATTACTAACTTAAACAACAAAAACTAACCAGTAAACATCAAATTATAGTTCTTTTGCATGTATTGTAATATTGGCGACTCAATCGCTTAAAACTACAAACCTTGATTATCTCCAATGCAATTTTTTTGAGCTGTGTCACTTTTCTTTCCATGGTAGACAGCAGATGGTTTCTTAAGAGACTATTGGGTTATCCATCATATCATATAGTGAGAATTGGCAAAAATTTTGCTTTGTTTTATGGGCATACAGAGTAGTAGGCAGAGCTAGATAATGTAGACGCACGCCGTGCGCGGATACATCAGCTGACGTGCGGATACATTCGCCGCGGAGTTGCACGTCGTCCGATAATCGTAAAAGTTCTTAAATAAAAGATAAAAATTAGATCAATTGAAGATCAATTTGAAACGAAAAAGAAGTAAAGACAATATCTTTACTTATAATTCGTTTTAAATTAATATTGATATTATTTATTTAGATTGTAAAAATTATTACAAGATGTATATAGTACACCCGCGCGTTCGGTGGATGTATTCGCTGCTGTGCGGATACATTCGCTGCGAGCGTTAATCGTTTAAATTCTTACTGTTTATTTCTAATTTGTTTTAAACTGATATTTTTAATTAATTTGTAAAAGTTATGAATAGATAGTATATACGCAAGCGCGTAAGGTGGATACATTCGCTGTGGGCACGCGCATCTCGCGATAATCGTTCAAGTTCTTACTTTTCACTTTTAATTTGTTTTAAACGGATATTATTTAATTAATTAGTAAAAAATACTAATAGATAGTGATAGTATGTACGCAAGCGCGTAAGGCGAATATATTCGCTGCTGAACGGATACATTCGTTGCGAGCACGCGCATCTCGAGACAATCATTCAGGTTCTCCCTCTTTACTTCTAATTTTTTTAATATTGCTAATGTAAAACGTAGTAATGAAAGCTAGATAATATAGACTGCTAAAAGAAGCTTAGTTTTAAAATTTTGAAATTTAGCTTAGGTCTTTGCATCCATAGGTATTATTTCTTATGATTAAAAGTGTTTTTTTCTTTTCTTTTTAGAATCCGGACCCCCCCCCCCCCCTCTCTCTCTCTTTCCGTGGTTTTTTTTTTTTTTTTTTTTTTTTGGTACGTGATAGACAATGATATTAGCTTGCAGATACTTTTGAGTTGCGTGCGCAGATACTTTATATTTTTATCTGACTCTGCGTGTTAGTTTTATCATTTAAACATGTCTTAAAAATTAACTACACTTAATTTCTTGGTTCTAGGGTGTCCTTGATGAATAATATCGCAACCCTGATGGGTTCGGGGGTACGACTATACTCCCGAACTGAAAGGTAGTGATAGGTCGATTTTTCCAAATATTTGTCGATTAGAATTACAAAGTTTTTGTGGAGAGTCTTTTCAAGAGGCAGATTGCACAAAGCTGAGCAGCTAAGACCAGCTCTACAACAAAAACTTGCTTCTATACATCCCTTCCTGGATTAACATGAGAAAAATTTGAAAAGGACGTGCGAGGCTGGTTCTTTTAAGGTCGTGATTGGTGACGAACCAATCTCAAAATTTATGTTGGTCTTCGACCGACTCCACTCTGAGGCATAATTCTCCTCTGCCAACTATTTGTTTACTTGGTGGTACCTGCGATACGAATGGAATGAAACTACTCTTTTGGTTGAAGACTAACAAAAATGGTTTGCATTTCATGCTGTTTTGACGAGCAGCTGGAAATGAATACTGTCGCAGGGTATCGGTGGATGCCTCAGCCTCATTTCCATACAGAGAAATCAGCTCCATATCTACAGCTTCGGCTAGGGCTTCGTGACTCACTCCAGTAACGAAAGCTATGGTGGGCTGGTCAACCCAACACCAATTCGTTTGAAAAACATCGCACAGACATGGGAAGATGTGGTATCACATTCACTAACTGCGTAAAGAAAAAGTACGAAGCCAAAAGCTATTTCATTTTCTTCGTTTAAAAAAAACATTTATAAATTTAAATACAAATTAACTGGACTTTTGCAATCTTCTGCAAGGAAATAGTTTAATGTTTGAGACAGAAATTGAATAAAAAGGAAACGTAGATCCACATCCTCTCCATGAACGATCATGACATTTTTTCGATGGCATTTCGGATAAT
Organism: Uloborus diversus; assembly: GCF_026930045.1. Taxonomy (NCBI): domain Eukaryota; kingdom Metazoa; phylum Arthropoda; class Arachnida; order Araneae; family Uloboridae; genus Uloborus; species Uloborus diversus. Next base: position 76,555,620 of record NC_072734.1, read on the forward strand.
GTTTCAATTTGTTTCTTAGTCGTTTTGTTTTTTCAATGCCCTCAAGTCAAAACGTAGGGAGCAACTCGTTATTGAGGTGTCGTTTACTACATGCTTTGGATAACCGTTTCTTCTGGGGCACTCTAATGTTGAGAAGTCAAGTATGACCAGGCACGTAGCTAGAACTTTGTTAAGGGGGAAGGGGTCCAAGGTTGCACAAACTTCAAAAGAGGAGGCATGCTGAAGCAAAATTAGTAGCTTATATTTACGTTAAAAAATAAATCCAATTAAAACTAATTATTAAAATATGATAATTAACTAAAATTAATTAAATAATTGAAATTGATAGAGCAATTAGTTAATATTAGTTAACAAAAATTTTATATTCCGTGGCAAAGAAATTATTGTCGGTTTTTAAAATTAACATTAAACTAAATGTTATCCCCTACTAAGGTTCCAAACATGGATAGAAAAATTCCATCCATAAGCTTCCTCTGTTCTGATGCTTTGAAAATGAAGGATATAATTCCTATTAATAAAAAGTTCACAATAATAGAAAATCGGAAAACGAAAACTGTTCTAGGTATTACTTTGGAAAATGTACGTAATAATTTAATAAAAATAAAATATTAAAGCTTTGTAATATATTTCAACAAAATATGTACAAGTCATTTTATTTGAAAAAATAAAGAAATCTATATCTATCGAGTCGAATGTATAACTGTATGAATGCTATATAACGTAATTCCGCTACCTTGTCCGATTTGAACAAGATTTCTGGCAAAATTCAACCACCCTCTCGACGAAAATATTAGCAAGGTTTCATTTAAAAAGCTTGAACTAGTTCTTTATTTATCTACGTTTATAACAATCTTTTGATAATAAGAAATTGAATGAAATTTCTAATTTTATCCATTTTCTAATTATCATTTCTAACCATCATTTAAAAGTTTGAACAAACTATTAACCAGGGTTCGTACGCCCTTGAAAAACCTTGAAAAGTGCTTGAAAAAAAAAGTTCATTTTCAAGTGCTTGAAAACCTTGAAAAAGTTTTAAAACCTTGAAAAAGTTTCTTAGTGCTTAAATTCTCCCAAAAATCAACGAATTGTGCTTAGAAGTTTTAAAAAAGTATTTCACCAATGCAATTTTCTGAACATGTGTTCAGTATGCAACATCGCGAAAAATTGCTTCCGTGTTTGGGATTTCAATCCTTTTGCATCTTGTAAATATTTTGATGTTTTTTACAACCGAAAGATATTTTGACATATGGTACCTTAGATTAGTTTATTTTTTGTTTAATTTCATTAATTAACAAAGAAATTAATTTGGAAACCATGACTACATTGACCTTACTCGGGTTTCGCGGAAAATTGCTCTTGTGTTTGAAATTTCAATCTTTTTGCATCCTGCAAATATTTAAATATTTTGGCTAATCAAATGTTAGTTTCGCATATGCTACCTTAGATTAGTATATTTTTTGTTTAATTTTAATAAAAAACAAATAAATTTATTTCATGGGAAACATGCCACGTCGAACGAACTCAGACTTTGCGAAAAATTGCTTCTCGTGTTTGAAATTTCAATCTTTTTGCATCTTGCAAATATTTAAATATATTCACTAATCGGATGTTATTTTCTCTGCTACCGTAGATTAGCATATTTTATGTTTAATTTAAGTAAAATATAAGTTTATTTTATGGGAAACATGACAGCATTAAACTTAATTCGCGAAAATTTGCTTCCCTTGTTTGAGATTTCAATCCTTTTGCATTTTGTAAATATTTTTATATTTTTGGCAATTAGTAGTTATTTTGACACTGCTACATCAGATTAGCTCATTTTATTTTTTATTTTAATAACTAAAGAGTTAAAGAATTTATTACCTTGGTCTTGTTTAATTATTTGCTAATTTATTTTTGCAATTTTGAATGATTATCTTTACCTAATTTTTGGTCATAGCAGATTTTTAAAAAAAAATTAAATTTCAGCAGTTGAGCACCTAACAAATTAACTTAAAGTTTGTATTTTAAATATAAAGTTGATTTATATAATTTTATTTATAAGTACATCATTTTTTTATGTCTGCTAAAATAAATAAGGTGTATAACAGGGGTGGTTGTGTTATGATTATTCACTTAAAATCCAGTAGTGTTCGTTTTTATGCTTTTACCTCCCTATATCTCCAATTTTCCCCTTTTCCTCAAATGTTCAAAATTACTACTTTATTAAGGTTGTGGGTACTTGGAGCTTACCGAAAGAGGCTTTAATCAGCAAAGGGGTAGATAGCTTAAGGAGGGTTATTCATCTTCATTTGGATTTAATAAATTGACCAGTACAAGCCTAGCTAATCGACCGCCGCACTCAGCCGTGCGGGGGGCCCGCTACGCGGACCCCCCGGGCGGTGGAACCTAAGGCCTACGGCTAAGAGGTGGGGTGCGTGCGGAGAAAAGTACAAGCCTAGCTAGGCCCAGTGCCTGTTGCTGGTTATCAACAGGCACTGGGCATGGTATTTCTATGCAAAATATTTTGACTTAATAAACTATTTTATGAATTGTATTCATAGCAAAAGTTGTTGTTGTACATATGTATATTCAAGTAATAGGGGTCTTAGTTTTAAAAATTATCCCCCCCCCCCCTCGCCCCATTTTGCTCTTTGAAACTTTCAGGTAATTTTTTATGAACTCACAAATCACCTGAATATTATTGCCTTTCTAAATTTAAATTCTAATTTCAACAATAACCCATTTTTTCCCAAAATAAAACTACTTTTGTCATAATATATGTCAACTTCTGGTGAATCTTTTCAATTTCGAAATATGGCTCTAAAAATCTGAACTTGCACATTTATTGTCTATTGCAAGTTAATCAATGAAAGCTGAATAGGCTCAAGTTTGCATTCAGAGTATTTATCACTGCTTAAGCTGCTTTTGTATATTTTGAGGTGTAGAGACTGGACTGTGGACTTTCATAAACTTTTCTTACTTCCTAATTTTTAAATTTACTCGAGGACAGTTGAAATGCCTTATTGTCTGAACAGCTAATAAATACATACGAATAATTGATTTGCATACTTATAAATGATTTGCAAACCTAATATTTTTAGAACTTAATAGTGAAAACTGAAATAACTTTCTGGGTAGTGTTTTTGGCCTAACTGCCCTTATATTGTAATAAACCACTGTATAGATATTGGAAATAGATGTTGAAACCCGGGGGGGGGGGGGAGTGACTTCAAAAACTCCTCTCTGGCAATGCCATTGAACTTGGGTATTTTAGTTTCTTCCCATAAAAGTTAAAAGCATTTATGAAAGGTTTTTTTTTTTTTTTTAAGTGTTAATTTGCTGATTCTAGAAAATATACAAACCTCTGACTGCTGCAACCTTTGAAAAACCTCAAAATTAAACCTCTTGGTATCTGCTTCTCTTTATGACCAAACTTTTCAAAAATTTTCAGAAAAACTTTCAACGCAGTAGATCTTTCATCAAAGCGTCTCTCGTTGTAGAAAAAGCAATTTTGCTTTCCTATACTTTTTTGTATTATTGCCTTATTTCTATGTGTTTGTAGTAAATGAAATCTGCATACAATATTTTTAGCACAAATTTATGATATTGCCTTGAAAACAAAATTTCTTACCTTGAAAAGTACTTGAAAAGTGCTTGAATTTTTTTCTGCCTAAAGGGTATGAACCCTGTTAACTCTTTGATGGACGGAGACTTCCTTTGCTGCAATCATTTTTTAAAATATGGCGTATTGCCGTTTTTTTTTTTTTTAATCGTTCTTATTATTTTTTTGCAACGAATTGGTAAAATAAGCTATCTTAGGATCCGTTATGGTATTCTTTTTTCTTTCTAATGGGGCTTCGTTAGAGGCTTTAGCCTTTTCGGACCTAGTGCGAACTACCGATATGGCATCCATTCTTTCAAATGCTACCATTAAATCGCGGATGTGACTGGCACAGGAAATTTTGATGCCGTGTTTCCACCATATGGAGACACTTGAGCTCTCTTCGATGCGAAACTGCACTAGGGGTTTAATTTTGTCAAGCCAAACGAATACCTGAGATATATTTTACCTGTCGAGTAATGGAAGGTATAATGAATGAAATTAAGCATCTATGTATTTTTATTTTAACAACATTTTGGAAAAAATGCAAGTGATTGCTTTTTATAAATGTTTTTTTATAAGATCATGAATGATTTGAACATTATTGGCGATTTTCCTCTGATGTTTTCAATTTGATGCTTCATTTAAAAGATGAAGAGGAGTATCGCACCAAACACGAGTTCTGTTTATTCTGCTGATACAAAACAACTTCTGTACAAATCAGTTTTTTTCAAATTAAAAATATAATTGTAAACAACTACAGGGAAAATGGCAATATGCTCTATTACGAATTATCGTGACAATATTTGATTATAATTTGGTTACTTTACTGTCTTTATTAGCAGTAAGCAAGTGTTAGACTCGAAAATTTCATAATTTGGAGTCAAACGTCAAATTTTGATCATTAAGGTAATCTTCGTCCGGTTTGCGATTGCGATAATACAGTAGCATCAAATTAAATACATTTTCAACAATATGTAATATGCATAAAGCTGGCCAATTTTTTAAATAAAAGCTTATAGGTTTCTTATAGCCTCAGTTTAAATTTTTTGCTCCTCATTCATCTGATATTCCAAAGTCTAAAGACAATCTTTTGTAAAAACGCTTAGAATGATTGTGGTTAAAAATCCAGTAATGATTTAAATCTACCTTCCAAAATTCGTATAACAATGATAACACTCCTCGGATTCTTTCATTTTCAAATTGGTATAATTTCCATTCTAGGAGCAATTTTGTAATCATCCTGTATTCTCGGAAGCATATCATATTTTATAACGTAGGTATTGACTTTTTTTTCTTCTTTCTTTTATGTGATGTTAGTAAAACATATTCTCTTGCAAGAAATAGCAAATAATTTTAACTTGAAGAAATTAAGAGTAAAAAAAAAAAAAAAAATCTAATATAGAATTGAAAAACACAAAAAAATTTACCTCGCATTCACCTTTTTCAAATTATTTGCTTGTAACGCAGTAAATAGCAGAAATTTTCACCTAGTAATTTATAGTTAAATGCACATGTCCGTTTTTTGTTACGTTTAATGCTACCTCCTCAACTTACTAATGATAGATGCATAGGTACTTATTAAATAATTCCTCAGTACAAAGGCAGTAAATAATAAACAGAAAATTTATTCCAATGAAACAAATACAAATATGCTTTTCTTGAAAAACGGAACAACATCGAAGAAAGATTTTTTCTTCAGTTAAAAATGACTAGCCGCTCTTCTCTAGGGACCATAGACTCACAATTCAGTAAGATTTAAAAGTACGAATTTCAAATTACTTTTAAATTACATGTGTTAATATGGCCGATCTTGCAATTTCATAAACTGATCACAGTAAAATAGTCAAGTAATTTTCAATTTCATTCTTCGCTTTATAAAATTTTGATACAGCGAAAAGTAATTTCGTTGCATCAACTAATGAACTAAAAGTTTAAATAAGATTTTATTCAAAATATAAAATGAATCTGAAATGAATCATCCCAAAAATATAAAGAACAAAAATAAATTAATAATGTTTATTTTTTCTCATCCTCTAACACACGAAATGTGTAGAATTTCTTTTTCGTTGCTGTCTGAACTTATTTTTAAATGGGAAAACATATTAACACATAAAATTGCTCGTATTGTTAAGAAAACTTTAAAAGGGAACACTACAACTTACCTAGTTAGGGTAAACTTAATTTTCTTCTGATTATAATTTTGTTCAAGATATGTTTCCTATGTGTCCTAAGTGTTTGGTAGAAAAAAAACTGTGTGTTAAAACAGAAAATAATAGGCATTTCAATTACTGATTCATTAGGGATGCACCTCACTCTGACTGTCCTTCATGTAGCATGTGTCTAGGAAATCGAGTCCAAACGGGAAAAGAGTCAAAACAAAAAAAGAAAGAAAACCACCCCAATAAGACTGGGGTACAGCGAAAGTGACAAGGAATGTTTGTTTTCAATTACTTTTGCCGATGGCATTCTGGTGGGCTGTGGGAAAGGGGCCGAATTTCAAGGTCACTCAGCTGGGTCGGACGGAGTAAAAGACGGGCGGCAATTGGGAACTTGCAGTTATTACACGAAGTTCTCGTGTTCTGAATTGACTCGGACGCGGGAAAATTGCCGATTAGTGGGAATATTTAAGGGGAAAATACCGGGTTTCATAAAATTTCTCTCTTTGAAAAGTTGTTGTTCACGTGAGATGCAACAACCGAGAAAAAGCAGACAGTGGTCTTTCGGAAAGGGTGGGGGGGGGGGGACCCTATGGACCCCCCCCTCCTCTGGTTACGTCCTTGGTATGACCATATTGCTTTAGCGCGTAGTAGTTCTGGTGTATCCAAAGACGTTACAAATGTCCCAGAATCATTCCAGTTTTCCAATAAAGTTTAACAGGAATACAATTCATTAAATTCACCGAAAAAAAAACAGTTGAGTTGATGAATATGTTACTACTATGGATCATTCTTTCAGGCTCTCCATTATTTTCATTAGAACCTATTCATTATACAAGTATGCTCGCAAACTACACGAAAATTTATTGATTCGCAAAAACCGTGAATTGTTTATAAAAAATCCTTTGAATGTATTTCATTTCTCAGATCTCTTGTAAATATAGGCGAGCATTTTTTCGTTGAAAACGAGACCTGCTAAGTGAAAAAATGAAAGCATTTTGGTTAATGTTTCCAGGTGCATCCCTATTTTCCATTCTTTCTGCTTGAATGATTTTTCAATAAGCACAGTCATTCGATAATACTGCACCCAAAGTGTACAGGAAAGGGGGAGAGGACTTTACATTCTAGGTTTCCAGCTGAAGCATGTTTGATATGATGAACCTGGACAGCTTCATTTTCTTTTGCAGAAAGAATGAGTGAACTCTCATTTTCATTTAATATTCTTTGTTTCTCTTCTCGTCCGTCGTCGGATAATTGAATCACACTACAAATTCATCTGATATCAAAAATATTCTCTATTCGAAATAAAACTCGGTAAGTAACATTCCAGTCGAAAAATGAAATGCAGTGGAAAATTCATTAATAGGAAACCTGTAGAAGCGTCGGAGAAGAAAGTTTTGTGTTACCTGCATAGTAGGGGTGCGACGTCGATGTCGATGTTTTGGAAACATCGATGTTTTTGTTAAAACATCGATGTTTTACTTTCGATGTATTTGGAACATCAATGTTTTGGGTTCGATGTTTTTTCCATGTTGATGTTTCTGTATTTTAATTAAAAATAAGAATAAAATTTCTCACAGAGAAGCGACATCGATTGAAAAACATCAATGTTTCAAAATATCGATCTTTAAAATGAAAGAAAGAAGGAAAAAAAAAAAAAACGATGGTATCTATAAATTGACCCAGAAACATTGAACTCTGTGTAACATCGACATCAATGTCATACCCCTTATACTATATACAAAAGTAAAATTGCTGTCTGACAAAAGAAGTACTGAAGCAGTATAATTCTCAAATGCAGGTCCACACGTTCGCTGCGAAATTATTCCTATTAAATTTATTCTTGATTTGAGGTTCATTATTTAATATATTAGTCGGGTATGTATTCTATAAATACATATATAACTTACTAGTGGTACCCGCATGGCTTTGCCCGTAATTGAAAATTTAAAGGTCTTTTGGTTAGGTATGGTGAATTTTCTCGCCAATTGGCTTGTGCACATATTACGGTTCCACGTTATGGCAATTTCGTAATTTACTCGTCCATCTTATGAGAATTTTGTTCTTAAAATTGGAATAGAAAAAGAACCACATCAAATTTTCGAAAAACCACTTCGAGGTGCACACCCCCATGCTACAAACTAACTTTGTGACAAATTTCATGAAAATCGGCCGAACGGTCTAGGCGCTTTGCGCGGCACAGAGATCCTGACAGACAGACAGAGAGAGATATCCAGCCAGAGACTTTAAGCTTTATTATTAGTAAAGATTGTTGGCTTTACTTAGAAATTTCTGAAATAAAAGCTATAATTCAACGAATTGATGCAATGCCAAAAGAATTCACTGATCCAATAAAAAACTTTTGTTAGAGATTATCATATATGTAAATCTGTAGTGTAGCATATTCAAAAATGTATCTAATACATTGATAAAAAGATCGATCTCCTGTATTTTAAAAACTATCGTTTGGTGCAGTATAGCCTATCTAGGCTCTTGCGCCATTAAAATCAATAGAACCAACCAAAAAGATCGATGTATTAAAACATCGATGTTTTTTGGTCGATGTATCAATACCATCGATGTTTTGCTATCGATGTCGCACCTCTAAGAGCTGTCAACTAGTGGACTATTTGATTCTTTTTTTTTTTTTTTTTCAATAACCGGCGTGTTTTTCCAACACAAATAACTTATATAAGCACACATCAGAGTCCTTTTATATCATTCTTTACCTGCTTTTTTTTAAAGTAGTGTCTTCTACATCTTGAGAAGTGTTTTGTCTCATTTCTTCAAAAATCGAATTTTCCGATTATTTGTTTGTTTTGCGATTGTAAAAGAACTATTAAATCTACGGACTTCGTTTTGGGCTTAAATGAAAGCTAATTAAATTTACTTACTTTTTTTTCTTGTAGAGTAGGAATTTGTGTCAATATTTGACTTGAAATGTGATCGAAGCATGTTTTTTTCATTTTACGCAAAAATTGGTCAATTTTGAAGTACAATATCTCCTAAACTATTGGTCGTACACAGCGCCACTTTAGCTGAAATTGTTCAAAATTTAATGTACTTTAAAACGGTTATTCACATTAAAAATCAAAAGTTGCATAGTGTAGGCGTTAGAATGGAAAACTAAAAAAAGTCTGAAAATTTCGCAGTTTTTCGCGGATAACGCAGTGAGCACAGGTTTTTGAAAACTGCAAACATAGATTTACACTACCCTAGTTGACCCAATAAACATATTAAAAAAAGAACTACATCGTGCTTTGCGATTTTAATCCCTTTTTTGTACACTCCTGTTTGTGAAAATGGCAACACCACGAAGGACTTACGCGAGTGAGCTGAAAATTGCAGGAAATGTAAAGTAGGGCATGATATGCAAATGATTAGAATTGCAGACCGGTAGCGCATGCATATGCTGAGCAACGCCCTCTGGACGACGGATCAAACCGAATATAAATAGACGGCTGTAGAGAGGCGTGTATGATTATCGGTGGTTATATGCTAGAGTAAACGTTAACTGAATCTTTACTATGTCTCTTCGACGAAAGAAAGAGAAATTTGAGCAAATTTCGGAGTTTGAATGGGGCAGAATCGTCAGCCTTCGTGAAGCTGGATTGTCTTATCGTGCAGTAGCCGTTAGTGTGCAGCGTAACAGCAGCACAATCATGCGTGTTTGGAAGCAGTGGACGGAAGAGGGTCGGACAGCTCGGAAATCTGGGAGTGGACTCGAAAATGTGACATCAACTCGCAATGACAGACACTTGGTGCGTATGGCGCTGACGAACCGCACAGCTTCTTCTAGACAATTGGCAGCACAGTGGTCAACAGCTACAGGTGTTTCATTGTGTGCTTCATCAATTCGGAGACGTCTGCTGCAGCGTGGGCTGCGCGCAAGGATTCCTTTTTGTACAGGATTCCTCTCACGCAAAACCATCGCCGCCAGCGGCTACAATGGGCCAATGTGCATAAGAGCTGGCGTGCTGCTTGGCAGCAGGTCGTCTTTTCTGACGAATCTCGCTTCAATTTGTGGCACCATGATGGCCGAATTCGTGTCAGGCGCTATGCCGGTGAACGGCACATTCCGGAGTGCATTATCGAACGCCACAGTGGACGAACACCCGAAGTTATGGTCTGGGGTGCCATAGCATATCATGGACGATCACAATTGCTACGAATTGTGGGCAATTTGAACAGTACCCGATACATAAACGAAGTTTTACAGTCCCAAGATATTATGTTCCTGCAAGGATTGCCAGGCGCTGTATTCCAGCAGGATAATGGCCTTCCACATGTCGCCAGGACTGTCAAATCCAACCTTGATTCGCAGCAGGTACAGCTTCTTCCTTGGCTTGCTTATTCCCCGGATATGTCACCGATTGAACATGCGTGGGATTTCGTTGGGCGGCGCCTCGCTCGTGATCCTCGTCCTGTTGCTTCGACAGCGAACTTTGGTTGTTTATACAAACAATATGGAATATTTTTCCGCAGGCAGATATTCAATCTTTGTTTCACTCCATGTCGAGTCGTGTAGCAGCTCTTATTGCGGCGCGTGGTGGTCACACAAAATACTAATATCTATCTCTTTTTATTGTTTGTTTGGTTTGAAAATGTTATCATTTATTTGTACCATTTACCACTCAACTGTGTATTAAATTTCATTCAACTATGATGCTTCCTTCATGGTGTTGCAATTTTCACACACAGGAGTGTAATAATATGATTGGACTAACGTGAGTTCCTAAAGCAAACAAGAACAAATCCACTTCAGCCAATGGTAAGCTGTAATTTAGCTGTAATGGTAAGCTGTACTTGGATTCAACGTTAACTATTATAGCATTTTAAACAGTAATGGAAAAGTAATTCCAGTGTGTAAAACGTTTTTTATGTACGTTACTCAATTGAAAGCAACAAGGTTAGTAATATAGCTGAAAAGCTGATTACAAATTAAAGTCTAAAGGTGAATCGTGGTGGTGATCGAACAAGTAGAAAATCTGTAGGGGAAAAACTCTGTTCGAGAGTTTTTGAAAAAGCTAAAAGGAAGAAAAAGTCATTATACAGTGAAACTTCGATAACTCGAAGTTGCAGGGAACGCGAAAAAATTCGAGTTATCGAAAATTCGACTAATCGAAAACAAAACCAAAACCTCCTATAGAAGAAAAAGAAAATGATACCACTAAAACTCAAAAACTTTATAACATGCTCAAAAAAGTGATAAAATAATGTACCAGTGATACTATATACATACATGACATAATTAACATATAACTGTAAAAATTAAAGAATTTATGTAGGTTGAAAAACAAATTTAAATTTGTATGCATAATGAACAACTTTTTAACTTACCAAAAAAGACATAGGTATCATTTTTTAAAAAAATCTGTAATCAAACATTGCTTTTGCGCGGATATTTGTTCTTTCACTAAATAATCTTCGGATACTTTTAATGCGTCAAAGAGAGAGTCTGGAACATTCGGACGCGATTCTACAAAAACGCGCAATATATCTGCTGCTCGTTTTGCATCTTGAATCGAAGGTAATTTTATCACTGGCTCAAATACTTCTACCTCTTCATCACCAGAATCTTTTTCGCTTTTTTCCGTTATGCTTGATAAAATTTCTTCATCTGTCGGGTATTCAGTCACTAAAACTCCGTCATCAACTGACACAAAATCCATAAAATCTCTGTCGGTAGGAATGTTCATTTTATTTTGTAAAACGCTCCACTCACTTTGAAAATTTATATCGTCCATATTTTCGTCTTCTTCGTATTCATTATCTAGCTCCAAACAAGATGTATCTTTTACAAAACCAGCCTTTTTAAAACAGTTAACAATTGTCTATTGTGTAACATCACTCCATGCTTTCCGCAGTTCCCGGAGACTGTCGAGCAGAGTAATGCAAGGAACCGTATTCTCTTCCAGACACTGTAGAATTTTTAATACAACACGTTTTCTGTAGTGAACCTTTAAATTTTTTTATGATGCCCTGATCCATAGGCTGCATGATAGAAGTTGTGTTCGGAGGAAGAAATTCCAATTTAATTGCAGTTAAGTTATTTGCCGCTGCCTTGGGATGTGCAGGGCAATTATCAATAAACATTACAATTTTTCTTCCAGCTGATATAAATTTATTATCTATTTTTTTAAGCCAAGAATTGAACACCTCTGAAGACATCCAGGCTTTACTATTGCTTGTGTAATCGACTGGCAAAGAATTGACGCTGTTAAAGCATCTCGGCTTCTTAGCCTTACCGATAACAAGCAAAGGCAGCTTCTCCGTGCCTGACATATTGCTTGCTACCATAACAGTTATGCGTTCTTTGCTCCGCTTTCCACCCGAACATGTGTCACCTTTTATAGTAAAAGTTTTGTCAGGGAGACATTTGAAAAAAAGTCCCGTCTCATCTGCATTAAAAATATCATTTTCATTGTACTCCATTAGAATAGTTTTTAATACTTTCTTTCCATTCTTCGCAAATTTTTTCATCCACTACTGCGCTTTCGCCACAAATGGTTCGGTACACAATGTTGTGTCGAGTTTTAAATTTTTTAGCCAACCTGCGCTAGCTTCAAAATTTGAAATGCCGATATTTTTTGCGAAAGTTTCTGCTTTTTCACGTATGATTGGTCCGGAACATTTTTCTCTCTCGCTACTAGCATCCACTTTACTAAGGCTTCTTGAAGCTCTGGATACCTTCCATCCTTAAGGCGTTTTCTTTTTGCATTAAATGTTTCGTCAGCAACCGCTTGGAGGTTGACATTTCGGTTTTTTAAAATTGTTGGAAGCGTACTTGGAGGCACACCAAACTTCAATGCAATGTCCTTCTTTTTTGCTATGCCTAAATCGACTTCTTTGATCAGCTGAACTTTTTCTTGCAAATTTAAAATTTTAAGTTTTTTCTTAGCCATTTTTTTAAGGTCTAAACTTTGAGGGATAAGCGAGACAGCCCCTCAATCACACGCTTTCTTTAACACATAAAGAAAAACAGCAAATTTAGAACGACCTTACAGCTTTGTAGAACAAAACGCTAATTCGAGAAAGAATCCCTTCTGTCGAGACAACAGTCCCCGTCCGACCTTTTTTCCCCAAAAGTGGATATTTCAGTCCTAAATATACCGCCCCCCCCCCCTTTCTCTATTTTTTTTTTCTGTCTCGGGCTCCGCAAAGTCAGAGCTTTGGTTTCCCCCTGTGCAGGTTTTTCTTTTTAAGAAAAAAAATTGAAGCAAACAATACCTTTAGAAAAAAAAAGATAAAACATTTACAAGGTTACCTACAAAATATTGAATTCCTATTTATTAGATCTACTTGGTCTAGACGCCTTTTGATGCAATGCAGTGGCGCCAGCTTTTTTCTTTTTGTTCATACTAGAAGAAAAAAAAACGATTTCGACTTATAGAATTACATTAGCATGGAAAATTTGACAAGGTCAGGGGGGAAAATTCGGCTCATCGAATATTTCGACTCAACGAAATTCGGTTTATCGAAAATAATTAACATGCATTCTTCGTTCAGTTGGAAGGGAATTAATAACCACTTCGACTTGTCGAAGTTTTCGACTCATCGAAGTTCGACTTATCGAAGTTTCACTGTAATCACAAAAAGTCGAAGAGAATTTATTTGCATTCTGATTTTAATATTACAAAACTTTTCAAGTTATACAACTCTGTTGATGTAACATTGCAATTAAAAAAAGTCTACGTTTCGTAGAGTATTCTACGAGTTTAGCATCGGCTTTAAATTCCCAGCTAGTGATATTTGCAGCTATTGAAACGGATTAGATTTGAAATTGAAACTACTGGCTGTATATTATTTCATTTATTTTTTTAGTGGGTTTTACTAAATAAATTGAGAAAACAAATTGTCCTGGCAAAAGAGAACATATCCCAAACTAGTTCATGCAAAAAAACACATATCCCCCTAGTTCAAGCAAAAAAGAACATATCTAATACCTACTTAATGTTAAATAATTTGCATATTTCTATCGAAACATGATGTAAAATATTAACATTACGCGCACACTGAACAATATTCACAATTTTTTGTTAGTGTAAAGTCCAACATAGAATAAATAATAGTTTTTCATGTTTTCCTCGAAAGTTTTTTAAAGTGGACCTGTTTGCTTTTGCATGGCATCTCCTCAGTTATTGTTGTGTAAATTGTTTGATATTAAAATATTTATACGCAGCAGGATTTATAATGTAACCAGTAGTGATGGGCATAATCGAGTTCTCATAATCGAATCACTCGATTATTCAAGATCATTCGAGAACTCGATTATCACGAGTTCTCGATTATCGTATCTAGAGTTCTCGATTATCACTTCTCGAGCTCTCGAGCAATGAACTTCTCGTATACTCGATTATCACTTTCTGAGAACTCGAGTGATCAACTGCTCGAGTTCTCGATTGTCACTTTCCGATTGCTTCCGAGTGCAACACTTTTACTGTTAATGCATATTCCTAAAGTCGACGAATGAAAAATAAAAATAAAAAAGAGCGGATCAAGAAAGAAAAAAAATTAATCATGAACTTCAATGCACTTCAAGCCACACTTGTACACTTTTCAATGCGCCGGGAATCCCAATCCTCTGGAAAACGCAATCAGAAATATTTTACCCTCCCTCCTCATGTATTAGTCAAATAAATATACTTAACTACTCTCAACAAGAACATCAAAAAAAAAAAAAGAAGCAAAGCTATAAACTAGGAAAGAATGAGTACTTTTGCGCAGAGCAACCATTCCCCTACTTGTTTACATTATTAACTTCGTGTTTGAGAGCCCGAAACCATTCGAAATAATCACGTGATAACTGAAAAGCATTAGTTTAAATGCATAACCGTTCGAATAAATCACTCAGTCGCCCAAATGCCGAGCTCCTAGTTTCTGACAAGCTAACAGGGAATCTAGTCGAACCTGCATCCCCCAAGGATTGCGACCCCAAAATGAAGACTAAAATCTATCGAATCGACCCCCTAAAACAAGCTTGCATTTCGAACTTTACCGGAGGGTAAGGGGACAAAAGGTGTATCTGCTCATTTTATCGGAAAACAACAAAAAACTAGACCCACTTAAATGTAAAAACTAGAATTTTTCATGGAATTTGGGGGGAGTGGTATTGATCCCCCTTCTAAAAGGGGGGTGTCAATACCCCCCCCCCCCAACTTAACCTAAAACTTCTAAAAGCCAGGAGGGTTCACCCCTTATTATACCCCTAAATGGTAGGCTAAATGTCACATTCCTATCTCGAGCGCACCCCTGCCAAAACAACTCGGGAATTCAACTGAAGTCAAGGGAGTCCACCTCCCCCTTTTCGCAGGGCGATGGTGCAACCTCTCAAATGTTACGGAGCATCCGTCTAGAAAGAGCTCTCTCCCCCCTCCCGAAATGAGATAAAAAAAAATAAAAAAAAACTCTCAAAAAACCACTTCTAAAAATTTCGGTTTCGCAGGCTGCGCCATGGACTCCCTCCACTCTCCCGAAAATGAGATTAAAAAACCCTCTCAAAAAACCGGCTCTAAAAATTTTAGTTGCACAGACTGCGCCATGCCCCACCCCCTTTTAGTGGGCACCCCCGTAGCAGTCAACTCAATTTTGGAAAAGCTCAGAAAATGAACTACTCGAGCACTCGATTCAAACGTCTCGAGATCTCGATTTGAAACATCTTGAGATCTCGATTTAAAACATCTCGAGATCTCGATTCAAAAGATCTCGAGAAGTAAATCGCTCGAGTACTCGATTCAAAAGATCTCGAGAAGTCAATCGCTCGTGTACTCGATTCGAAAGATCTCGAGAAGTCAATCGCTCGAGTTCTCGATTTCAAAAGATCTCGATTATCAATCACTCGAGTGATCGACTTAAAAAGATCTCGATTATCAGAAGTACTCGATTCCCGAGATATCGATTATCAAAAGATCTCGATTATGCCCATCACTAGTAACCAGCTATTGTGTCCGATTTCCTAACTCAAAGTGTCAAAAAAAAAAAAAAAAAAAAAAGAAAAAGAAAAAAAAAAAAAAAAGAAAGAAAGTGGAAACGAGTATCTAACTAGCAGACTATTACAGAACTGTTGTAATCACATTTTTGGTTGAATCTGCGAATATTTAATTGGTGACACTGGGTATAGAGATAGATTTTTCGAGTTATACAAGGAAAACATTTTGTAGAAGTTGTGTCAAAATTGCATGTTAATAGGAGAAAATATGCAATAACACTCATAAGTTCAAGTTTCAACAAAACTCTTTATTTCTGGCATTTTCCTGGAAAATAATGCAATTTACAATGCTGATGATGAAGTGTGATTGAAAAGAACGCGGATTCAAATCAGTTGTTTCCATCTTCACTGCTTCGATGAACTGTAAAAGAGAGAGAGAAAAAGGAAAAACATATAGAATAAAACACACTTAATTTTCAATTTTGTTGATTTCAAGGTTTATAAGAAATTTTTAAATTTATTAATAAGTATAATCCTTATATATTATTTCTGTAGTCTGTTTTTTGTTCCTACGCGCGATCTTCCTCAATTCTTAATAGATTTCTTTGATTTACATCTTATTTTACAGTTTATCGTGCAGGCTATTGACGAAAAATAGACCCACGGTCTAAAAACAGTTTTTTTCGGTTAAAAAAACTTGTTTTAAAGAACCAGAATGAGGTTTTTATCTAAATTTATAACTTTAATTTGCACCGTGACCAGCAGAGCTGAATAGCTCGATCGGCAGAGCGTTCGACTGGTAACCAGAAGAATGTGTGTTCGGGCCCACCTCCGGACAATCTGAATCAAAAAATTAGAGCAATATCACACTTACATGAATACTTAGTAACAATAAATAAAAGATATGAGGTAATAGAATAAATGAGATGGAAAGGCTCCTTGCTGTTATGAGAATTTTATGCAAGTTGGAGCTTTATTGATTCTTAACTGTAAGGGTTTTTTTGTTTTTGTTTTGTTTTTAAAACTTTGATTCCGGTCAGAAAATTAAAGCATAATATAAGCGAAAATATAGGTATCAGGTTTAAGATTTCAGACTACAATGGAATAGTTTTTTGTTCAGGAAAAAAATAAATAAACTCTATATTGGAATATAGATTCTTCTAATGAGTTTTTGACCCTTTGTACAAATAAAAAAATTACTACCTCAAATTGAAATTACGCTTTTCAGTAAAAATTAAGGATATTTTTTTAGAATACGAAGTGAAACATTAAAATTATTAACAATTTGACGCCCCTTGCTGTTGCAAAACTTAGATGCAAATTGTAGTTCTTATGCAGATTTTTTTAAAGCAAAATTTTAATACAATTTTACAATTTTTTGCGTCGTTTTCTGCAAAGACAAAATTACAATTAACCTGTTTATTATTATTTTTTTTTTAAATAAAACTTAAAAGCACTTGACGGTTGCTTGTTGTTGTTCGGTTAAATTGATACGCTTTTTTCGGAGGAGCGTTCGGCTATAAACTAGCTGAACTTGGGGCCCGCCCGGGCTGTTCAGCATTATAGCTAATTTAGATTAATATTACGCATTACATGTACCGAACATACAACAGATAACACACGTAAGGCAATAAAATAAATACGACGGGAATGCTACTTGGCGTTTCGACTATTATATGCAGACTGAAGGCTTCAGACCACTAAGCATAATGTAAGCATAAAATACGTTTTTGATTTTCCTCAAGGGAATTCTTTTTGTGCAGAAAAACATTTTCATTGTATGCTGAAATGTAGATTTTTCTAATAGCAGTGTTCAAACTTTGTATAAATGAAAAAATACTACGCCAAATTAAAATTACGAGTTTCACCCAGTAATCTTTTAATTATTTATTCGAATACGATGTAAAACATTAAAATTATTATCAACTTCATTAGTAAGAACTCATTAACTACTCATTTTCTTTCGGGGGGTTGGGAGGGGGGGGAATGCATTTTGTTTACGTTCAATTAATTAACAAAAAATTAAACTTAAAAAATTAAACCTAAAAAATTACACTTAAAAATGGACTCTGTTCAACTGGTTTTGGTTTTGAATTTTAAATGTTCGATTAAAAGAAAGGCATGTGCTGGCATTCAAGCCCTAAAGGTTAAAGCAGCCTGCTATGCGAAATTGTATCAATTTTCAAAAATAAAAACACTTATTTTCAAACTAATATATTATTTCTGTAGAATGTTTGTTTCAATTGCTACGCGAGATCTTCCTCATTCCTTAATCAATTTCCATGTTTTACGAATAATTTTTAAGGGTGTCATGTTGGCTAATGACAAAACATAAACGCATGATCTGTTTTTTTAATTATTACTACACATTGGTTCAATGAATGGCATTCAAAAACTAAGGCACAACTGCTCGGTTGGTTGGAGTGTCGTGCTGTCAATCAGAATGGCGGCAGTTTAAATCCTGGCAAATAACTATCTGTTTAATGTTTCTTTTTTTCCATCAGATGCGCACATAGGCAAAACTGTATTTGCCACAACCCGTTTTTTCACATGCACAATTACTGCTTTTTCACGAGTTACTCAGTCACACTTTTAATGATATTTATGTTTGCATTGAAAATACATGCAGCCAAAAGGTGAGCGATGATCACATTATCACAACGTTGGATTTGACGAGGTTTTTTTTGCTGATGTCTTCAAACTACATATCTTCTTTTTGCGTTTACTTTTTTCCGTTTAATTTAATTCGTTAATCTTTTTTTATTTTTCTTTATTATGTTCTTTCTTTGAAATTTTTAAATAGCGAAATGCCACATGAAAAGATTCAAAGTATAGTGCGGAGTTCCGCACGGGTCGACTAGTGTCTGATTAATAAACGAAAACTAAACGTTTCGAAATGCACGTCAACCCTACTCAAAAACGACGTAGCAAAGATATCCGTGGGTACCTAGCATGGGTGTCACCCGGGGTAGTAGTTTGTGTGCCACCCACCCCCCCTTCAAAAGCAAAAAATAAACAAAAAGGTTGTAATGTTTAAGCATAACTAATGGAATTCTCACAAGTCCAATTTGGTATCAGCTTCCTCCAGAGGGTGTCTCCCAACGCAAGCACCCCCCCCCCCCCATTGGTGATGCAACTGCGTGTGATAGAGTAAATATTTTACGTTTTTCTTAAGATTTTGATGAATTTTGAATAGAATAACTTTCCCCGAAGAAACACTTAGACATGAATTAGACTTACGTTATTTACCCCGTAGTATTTTGAGCTGTCACAAACACTTGGTAATAAATTTATCAAACAAGTATGGCTTGTTTAAGTAAAATAATTTATTAAATGATATTTTAAAACAATGAGTACATAAACTAAAAGCTATTGCTTGTGCTGAATAATGTTTCCTTATCAGTATTTAAGACAAAGTAAAACAAATAGTTTTGTTCTGAAAAATCTGACATTTCTGCTGTTCTTATAATTTTTAGTTTTATTTCTTAAATTAAAATTAAAATAAACTAATTAACCATAGAAAGTGTGTGTAGGGGGGAGCGGACCTTAAGAGGACGGAATGGTATCAAGAGGGATGCAGGGCTCCCCTTTAAGTGGGCTATAAAATATTAAAAATGAAATTTTGAAAAATGAAAATAAAATGATGCATTTTGAACCGAGTACTTGGAACTAAAAATTTTTTTTTTTTTTGGATCGGCAAAGCAATAACAGCATTTGAAAGAGAGACAGAGCGAGGGAGGAGAAAAGATAATGGATTGTTACCATTTCCAACCCACTGAAAAATACAACAATGAATTAAATATAAAATGTTCAGTGGTAAAAAATGCTTTAAAAGAAATGGTGAACAGATTCCGAAAGTAGGTTAGAAGAGAATAACATGCGACCCATTTGGAAAATTCATAATTAATACACTTGATAAGAAATAAAACTGAAGCACTCTTTACTTAGGAGTTCAAAAACATTTTCTAATTACTTTTGAGGACTCTAGAGCAACTAAAATTATTTAAGGCACTGCATTTGCACTTTCCAGTCTCTGATATTTTTGTACTTGATTGTATAGTTTTACAGTATTATTCTAACAAGGAACAGCCATTTTAAGTTTAAAAGAAAAAATAAACTATAGATTTCTCTTTATAACAATTTTTTTTTCAATAACAAGTTTTGCAGAAAATGAAAAGGAATAGAGGTAGGGTAATATATTTCCTTTCGTGCTAAAAAGATTGGAAGTATGCAGTAGAAGTACGATAAAAGCAAGCAATACAAATGAATTACCAAAATACTTCGGGATGCATTCGAAATTAAATGTGCAATAGTAACGTCACTGCAATAGTAACGGCAATGCAACAGTAACGTCACGGCAAATAACAAAGATCAAAAGTAACAAAGTGACAGATTTCCCAACGTCCCACAGGAGTCGCGCTGAGGCACTTTTGTGGTATCTTTTCTGTTATTTCACTGCAACAATTTATTTGTGGCTGAACACTTTATGACATTTAGAAGACGTCTCCGAGGACTGACATTCATAAGTTGCTGCAATCAATTGTTGTTGCTGTTGTCGTGTCATCCTCATATGTGAAATAGGATAGGCAAAATCACTGATCAAGTAACGCTCTGACGTCAGCAACAATGAAACTCGCACCATAGCATGCGTAGCGGCATTATTTCATTGTTGAAGCACCAAAAATTCAGTAAGTTATTTAAAATTTAATATTATTTTTTGGGTAATGTTTGACATGCAGGGAAATGCTTTACTTTGACAAGGAACTGAATTTTTGAACTGGATCCGGTACTTGTTTTACTGGTAAAACTGTAATTTTAGGAGGATGAAAAAACGAAAAAGTGGTCAACAATGAGCACTATCTACTGGAGTTTAAGGTTAATCCACTGGAGTGAAGGGTTAAAATTTCAACTATCAGGCAATTGCTTCGTTCAAACGTAGAAGCAAATTTCACTCGTCATATCTTGACGGGCGATTTTCTAGTAGTTAATAATCACTATGAAACTATGAGATGCTATTGCCTCGAAAGGTTGGACTTATCTTTATCTTTACTAATAATAAAGCTGAAAGTCCCTCGGTCTCTCCGGATCTCTGTCTGTGAGGATCTCTGTGACGCGCATAGCGCCTGACCGTTCGGCCGACTTTTATGAAATTTGTCACAAAGTTAGTTTGTAGCATGGGGGTGTGCACCTCGAAGCGGTTTTTCGAAAATTCGATGTGGTTCTTTTTCTATTCCAATTTCAAGAACAAAAAGATGGACGAGTAAATTATGAAATTATCATTACGTGGAACTGTAGCATGGGCACAAGCCAATTGGCGAGAAAATTCACCATACATTATTTGTAAATATACAGGCGAACCAAGAGACATTTTAATTTTCTATTACGGGCAAAGCCGTGCGGGTACCATTAGTTTATTAATATAGAAGAAAACTCTAGAAAGATTTATTGCACAAAGAGAGGAAATAACACATAGGTCTCCGGTGGGAATCGAACCCTAGACTTCCGGCATTCGGAGCAAAGATTCTACTTTAGAGCGCGGAGGCTCCGCTGCAACCTGTTGATGACTTTATTACGTGAAGGGCATCATGCAACTTTCCCATACGGATCACATTTTAGTCACTGCTGTAAAAAAATGTACGAAGCGGAAAAAAAAAAAATCACCTTGATGTCATCTACTTACCGCTTACGTCATCACTCCAAAGCAAATCTCTGATACTGATGGAAGGATCTGTCATGATGACGACCGCCGTGATCTGCGCGAAGAACGTTAACATCAGAAAGACGGTCCACGTGGATATCAGCAAATATGGTGGAGTCAGGAGCGTACTTGGCCACGAAATGAGATGGTGGTCAGAAAACATCATCGCAAGCCGTATGCTCGACATGTCTCTGCCGTTCTCCTAGGAAAAATATTTATAAGAGATTGTCTTGTAATCATAAGGAGCATAATAATTATCACAACTTTTTTAATGTGAAAAGGAAAAATTGAAAATTTAAAAAATGCTTTTGAAAAAGTCAACTTTGTGGCTCCGAAATATTTTGGTACAAATGATTGAATGCTCATTTGTACTAAAATTATATCCTAACAATTTTGTTTCATCAACATTATCATTTATTTCTTTGGCAACGACAGAACTAAACTTTTTTTACCAAAGGTTAAAACAAAATCCATGTTCTGTTTGACTTAAATCATTTTTATGTCTTTGAGTTTCTATATCAAACATTAAATTTGCATTTTTTTTTTTTTCAGTTTTAACTATCACCCAAGATGACAAAACTTATTTAACCACTCCGGAGCAAAAAGAGCTCAAACGCCAGATTTCTCCTTATTAACTTGTCAGAAATCCATTTTGAATTGTAAGGAGATCGATGTGGCTACTAACGAGGAGTTCAAACTTATGTTAATAGTCAAACTATCATTCCAGAACAATACTTCCTCTTCTTCAAATTTGACAACTCTTCAAATCTGACAAATGCAGGATTGTTTTGAGGCATAAGTTCCTTCCCAACGAAAATGCGCATATCATCAGAATAGATAGTAAAACGAGATTCGTTGTAGAAGAGGACATAGCCCCATTCATACCCCGACTGAAACAACCTCTTGTCAATTACCTGCAGTCAGTAAGTAGTTCGATGACGTGATGCTGACGAAACAAATAACACCTCCATGTTAACGAAGTAAATAACATCGGTCTAATCATGGCCCCACTAGATGGCGCTGACGCTTAACGGGGCTTGACAATTTTTGACTTTTCTGTGTTAAACCGATGCAACTACAGCATCCACCAATCAATATCAACGCTTCAAAGTTTTATTATTTTTGATTGGACGTCGCCCATTTTGATCACAAGAGGCGCTAAACGGAACCCCTACATCCACCAGTCAATGGAAACGTAATAGAAACAGGGGTTCTCTGTAGCGCTCTCTTTGTTGCCATGAGTTTCAGCGATTGTCACGCCTATTAGCATTAAGTGGGGCCATGGTCTTATACGAGCACAGAGGCTGATGAACGGTTGGGGGTGTGACAGTGACACAAACCTAGAGCCATAGTCCATTTCAGCCAGTGTGATTCGAAACTGTGGTACCAGTAGCTGAGCGTTAGATCGCTAAACGCAAAACAACGAAGAGATAAATTTTGTTAAACAATTAATCATTGTAATACGCTGATTGCATCTTTAATGAGCAAGAATATATTTCTGTCAGGTGAAGACGAAATTTAATGCATTACAATTAGGAAAGCGTTTTGAGTAAGAAGCTCAGCACTGTTATGACATTTGCTTAATGCTTATTCATTACGATTAAAACACTTTTCCGAAAATCAGTAATGATTAGACTTATATGGCAAACTAGGCAAACCGCATTACGGCATTACATGTGTTTCTTCTTTCTTGGCAACAGAAAATCACTAAACCGAGAGATCACTTTCCTCGTTGCTTAATGAAGCGTTTACCGATTGCATAAGGTTGGGGAAGAGTGAAACAGTCCTTAAAAAATAGAGGGAGGGGCCAAGCATCAATAAACAAGTCATTAAAATAAAATTTAAAATAATAATTATAATAATAATATATACAGAGACCGCAAAGCTGTCATGAATTGTAAAACCTTAAGATCTAGGAAGAAATTTTACGCGCCAGACAAATTATTTCTCAGATTTTCTCGGAAAATTCATTGTAACTGGTTTCTGGATTCTTGTAAAGCACGGTTGCGGAGTCGAAGTCAAAATGACCAACTCCGACTGTGACTCTTGAATTATAGAGCCTTCGCCTCAGACTCCGACTCCTTTACCCAAAGTCTCTCTGACTCCGACTCCCCTTAAGTACTAGATAGAGTTGCGAACTTTGAGGGAAGATGATCGATTCCGATTTCGATTCTTGGAATTTTAAACCATCGACTCCTTTACTGCAAAACCAGTCTTACTCCGACTCTTTGACTCCGACCCCGACTCTGCTGCCCTGGTCAGATGGGGAAGGGGAACCATTTGTTCCCCCTCCCCTATCTGGCTTTCAGTAATTAGTGTATTTACATAGTGTGCACGATCTTTGTCGTTTTTCGATATTGAATGCATTGAGTATGTACTTTCTTTGCCCTCCTTTCCCCATTTGCAAAATATCGAAATGTCGGACTTGATTCTTCCTAGTCTCCAAGGAATATTTTTTAGTCTTCCGGGATTCGTCGGACTTTCTAACATATATACAAATGTATAAGTATATATAATTAACTTTTCTTCTTTGTATGGGAGAACCTCTTGGTTTGTTTCAAAAAGCAGAGCATACCCTCTGCTAGTTGATGAATATTTAAGGGAATGTCGATAATTTATGTAACAATTTTTTTCAACGTTTTTGGCTCCCTCCTCCTTTGTTACTAAGTGTACCACTTCACCAACCCCCCCGCCCTCTTAGTCACATGTCGCGCCATTTTTATTAGCCTATTCTTAAAAATAACCTCCCCCTTGTCTTAAACTGTCACAATTTCACGAACCCCTCTCCCTCAAAGCGTGACGTCACTTGTGGACACCCCCTATTTTTGTGATTTTTTAGAAAAAAATTTCTATGATAGACACACACAGAAATTTCAATTTTTCTAAATTTTTTCCCTCCCGATTCCATTTAATTATGTATTACAAGTTATAATTTATAGGCAAATATATACCTCAACCTACAAAGCGGGATGTCTTTTCAGAAAAACAAAAATTTCTAGTACCTGACTATCAACCTGAACCTGAAAGTATGTAATTCATATCTAATAAAAAGTTAAAACCCAAAATTCTGATAGCTAAAATAAAAGAGATAATCTGAATGTGTAATTTATTACTATGCAAGAAAAAGTTTTCACAAGTAGTTGCGGGTTTCAAAAAATCAGTGGAGGCGTTCAAACGCTTACTGGAGAGCCAAGGGCAAAAAAATAAGTTTACATTCTTAATTTAACTCTCATGAAAATATGCTGCTATAGATGTTATTTGAATGAAAAATATCATGAGATATGGGGGAAAGTGGAGCAAAGTGAAATATCGGGGCAAAGTAAAATGGGAAGTATTTACTCCGTTTTCAGCGCCACTTACCTAGTATTTTAACTACGTAGTCTATCCCAGTCAAGACAAAATAACCTCTGAAAATCAAAGCATGAGATAATACAAGCAATTTTCAAAAATTGATACTCAAATTATAATATTCCCTTACTTCAATGAAAATATTAACAAGTGTAATTTTGCATACTTTTTCCTACAATAATTTATGAGTGTAAAGTAAACATTAATATAGCAAAATAATGTTTCAGTTAAATATTGCAAGCTTTTTTCAAAAATACAATCAAAGTATTGTTATTATTATTTGAAAACTCCTAAACAATTTACTGATTATTTTATTATTTTGCACATATTTTCAAAATGTTTTTTGCGAAATGACCATAATAATCAACCCTAACAAAACTGCATTCATTTGCTTAGATATTTGATAGAAGACATTCTGTAGTCAATTACGTTAAAGACCGAGAAAGTTCGTTTATATTTTGTTTAACATGTTCTAAATATGTATAAAATGCTTATCTAATGCACAGTTTTATAAAACATAGTCTACTGATTACAAAAGAAAATCGCTGTTAATGGGGTAAAAAATACTCAAGGAATCAAAAACGTGTGCATCAGTGTGCAGTTAACGTGTGCCTCATCTAAGACCACTGCAGTTTGAGGTTTTAAAATAACCATTAAAAAATGCCATAGCGTTTTCATTTTTATGTAACCTTAACCTTAAATCTCCTTGATCGTCATTATAGATATTTTCTCGTGAAAGAAATAACATGTGGTGGCACAAATGGATATTAAATGCAGAAAAGAATTGGTAGAGACATTTTTTTTTCGCAAAAAAGGAGAAAGAAAACCATTTTCCCAGCTTTAAAACAACATTTTAAACCGAAGTTCGTTTTCCTGTCCTGTTAAGTCTTATTCTTTTGCATAAATAATTATTATATAAGTGTCCAGGGGTGACCACCTTGGTGGGGGGGGGGGGAGATCATGTCGCAGGACTGCGCCAAGGGAATTTTTAGGGGTGGGGTTATTTTGAGGGATATTTTTCTCATTTGGGGGAGGGCTCTTGCTTTTTTTTGGGATGGGGGTATGCTATCTTTAGGGCTGTGCGCCCTTGCTCTTAAGAGGGGGGGGGGGCATCCCTGTTGGTATCTACATGAAAATTGTGTTTGGTTCACAAATAACATTTACAAAATGACCAAAATTTTTGAGATAACTTACTTAATTTGGAGTCAGGCTCGTGCACCCTTATTTGCATTTCAAGCCCTCCTCCACCCCAATGTTTTCCTCCGTTGACATGGATCCAGGGGCACCCAAAACTTAAATTTTTGGGAGTCGGAAATTCTTAATTTGCCGAAAGGAATTCGAAATTTTGACAAATGATGACAATTTTGCTGAATGGATCTCCAAATTTCGCCGACAGATAGAAATTTTGAAGAGTATAACTCCAACTTTAACCGAATCGTCAGATACAATTTGCCGAAAAGGAATTTTTTGGTAGGTTTCAATGACCTCCCATCGGGACGCCCCTGCATAGACCCCTTCGACACCGGTGTGGACACCTGGGTATCCGCGTGGGCCCCTTCGAGACCCACTGATCTATACAGATGACAGAACATTAATTTTCAGTAGTTCAAATCCAAAAGCATATTTCCTTTACGACTGCAACTGATCTTCGGCTTCAGACGGTCAAGCAACGCGTAATCTACCGATAACATTGAAAAAGCCCAAAGCACAAAGGAAAGTTCTTTACTTACATAACACTTGGTGCGGAACGTCGAATGCCATGGCAACCTCAACAGGTGAACTTCCTTCAACTAACAGTTAAGTCGCAGTAGCATTGCTAACAGAGAAAGCGTTTACCTACATTCAGCGACCTGATTCTAGGCGCTTTAAAGG